>NC_142132.1:72730567-73033597 GCF_024610735.1 Ursus americanus
TGGTTAGGGACCAATTTATGTGACAACGTGGCCACACAGTAGCAATGTGGTAAGCTGGATCTCAGCACAGAACTTAGGATGCGGAGCTCCAACAAAGTAGGAACGTGTGTTGGGAGCTGGAACAGTTTAACAGAACACTTAATGATTATTTGGCTGAAAATCTCTGTAAAGGGAACAAGAAATAGGCCGACCAAGCCTGCAGTGTTCTTTCTCATAAACATTTAAGTGAAACAAATAAAGGTTCATTTGTTTTTTACACCTGCCATGTCACGATTTGAGGTGTCGTACACTGATTTTTACAGTGACCGACTCTGGTTCAGAAAACAGACACATTTTTTAAAGTGCACATATTTATCAGAAAAAAAAGGAGAAAGTAATGTATCAAATGTAAATGTTATAGATACTATGACTAATTTATCAGCTAGAAAAACAGATGACAGACGTACACTGAGGTATTATTTAATAGTCAAAAATGTATATTGCTTAGACAATCACAGAAGGACAAACACTATGGCCACACTTATGATATATCTAAAATAATAAAACTCATGGAAGCAAAGAATAGAATGGTGGTTGCCAGACACTGGGGGAAAGTGAGAATGGGTAGGTGCTGATCAGTGTGGACAAACTTCCAGTTATGCAAGATGAAGAAGTTTTGGGGATCTGATGTTCAGCATTGTGCCTATGGCTAGCAATACTCTATTGTACACTTGAAAACTATTAAGACGCTAGATCTCATGCTAAGTGTTCCTTCCACACCAAAATAAATACATATTTTTAAATAATATATATATTTGGTAATATAAAGGGTTATTTTTTCCTCCAGAAATATTAAATTTGTACTTTCAATTGAGTTTAATGTTCAAAGAAAAACTTTGAGTTTCTGAATCAAATATATGATTTACACCAATGATTTCCAATCATTTTTAGAGCAAGACATTTTAAAAATATAAAACAAAACTATTTAAAGTAATGTTTATTCAGATTTCAAATTATTTACTATTTACATGAGCTTTAGGAGACTAAAGAGATAAATCTACAGAAAGGATTCTGCTTAAAGTGGCATCTGTGGTGGGGCGCCTGGGTGGCTCATTAGTTAAGCATCTGCCTTTGGCTCAGGGCGTGATCCCAGCATTCTGGGATCGAGCCCCACATCGGGCCCCCTGCTCAGCGAGAAGCCTGCTTCTCCCTCTCCTACTCCCCCTGCTTATGTTCCCTCTCTCGCTGCCTCTCTCTCTGTCAAATAAATAAATAAAATCTTAAAAAAAAGTAGCATCTGTGGTGGTTATTGTTTTTTTAATCATAAGACTCAGCATTCAATATCAAATGAAGGTTTCTAAGAATCTTTTCTTAATGATTAAAAGCAGATTTCTTCTTCATTGTGAAAACCAGAGGAGATTCTCTTAAGGATAAATGTTCAGCACCAATAACCAGGTAATTAGAGCCTATAATCTCTATATTTGAGGAGACAGTCAAAAATGATCAGATATACACAAGTATCCTTCCAAGGGTGAGTCTGAGCACACATGCGGCACAGGTCTGAAGGCTTTGCTAAGCCCAGTCCATCCCATATGGTTAGAGAGCAGCATCCTCTCGTACCCACAGGTGTAACTGCCTCATGGCTCAAAACCAGGACAGATCTTTCTCTGGACATCTTGGCTGGCCCTTTAGGACCAGGAAGAGTCCCATCCTCAGACACTGACCCATGTCTTTCAGTATAAGAAGGAAAAAAAAATCAGATTGGCACATTTTTGATTGATCATAGAAGACTCTGTATATTCTAGGGTGAGGGACAAAGTAGAGGAGGTGTTTTTGCCTTGAGGTCCTTTTTGAAAGAACGTGATTAATGAAGTTCTAAAGAGTTGTTCTTCAGTCTCTACCTGTTAAGCATTAAAATCGTTAGGTTGTTTTCTTAGCATATTTCTTGGGTTCACAGCTTATGTCTTCTCTCCAGAAAAAGGTCTATCTTTAGAATAAGCAGGATGGAATAGACAGGGGCTCTCATTTCTGAGTTTTATAGAAGGTTCTTATTTTATGTAAATGTTCAACCACTTCATGAATTATCTGTGTGCATCTTAACTACCTCTGACAGTTTCAGCTCTCCTTCACCCAGAATTTGTTTGCTGCCATCAGTTACTATGAAAGAGTGATTAGTTTTCACTAACAATGTTCAATACATCCCTCTACTTTTGGCTGAGACGTATATACATTTTGAACTTGAAATTCATTACTCTTAAATTAGTCTCACGTAGAACACTTTATCTTTTTGGAAATTTGACAAAATTCTTCAAAAAATTTATATTTTCATAGCTTTCTGTTTTTAAGCACATGTACATTTTTCTCTTTTTCCAATGGATTTTTATACTAGCATTGTTTTATATTTTCAAGTCCTCTTATGGGATCTCTGAGCTCCAAACATCATCAAAGTACGTCTTTCATATCCTCATTCCTTTTTTTTTAATTTTCATTGTTTATTCTCAACCTAACACTCTAAGAACTTTATTTCTTTTGAGATCACTTCAAAGTTATCTTCAATTTCTTGTTAGCTGGTAGTATCTTCCACATTCTGTCTAGAAATTTCCCACCTAGATAAACAAATTCAGTAAGCACATTTTCTGTTGGCCAATTGCAGACAACAGTGCCACCAACTTTCTGGTATTTATGAGACCAGTAGCGTGAGTTCTGTAGCTTCCACCACCATTGTTGACTGAGTTTTGTTTTGTTTTGTTTTGTTTTAATTCCCTCACCAACAGCCACTCCCAGGACCTTTATGCTTCTGCAAACATTCTCCTATGTTCTTCGAGTTTCTCCTTGACACATGATCCCAAATCAATGCTACATTTAGGTACCAAATTATTTTTCAGTTAGCAATGGTTATATAACTACCCAGCCCAAAGTTTAGTGGCTTAAAAAAAGTAATTATCTATTACCATTCATGACCTCCATAGGACAGAAATTAGGAAGGAGCTCAGATGGACAGTTCTGGTTCTAGGTCTCTTGTGTGGGTAGAGTCACATGTGCATGGACAGGAAGCAGTCAAGGCTGGAGCAACTGGATAGTATCAGACATGTCTCTCTTGTCATGTAAGCCCAAAATCCTTCCATATGGTCTCTCCATATTCACTGGTGTGGGCTTCTCCAGGGCATGGAAGCCTCAGGGCTGCCCTCAGTACCCACTGCATACTGGCTTCTCTCGTGGGCAGTGTTCTAAGAGAATCAAGCAGTAACTTCAAAGTCCATAGCATCCTTTGCACCATACGTTGCTGGCTGAGATAGTCACAAAGCCCACCAAGTGCATGGTAAGGGGACATACACTCAATACTCTGTAAGAGGAATAGCAAAGTCTTGTTAGAAAAACGTGGACATATTTTTGGAAACATTTTGGGAAAATTATTCTGCCAAAAGGCTTTAGCCAAAGTGTAGGAACAGTCTTATTTAATATGCTCTTAAAATTTTACACTGTTTAGTAGCCATCACTAAGTTTTCATATCAACATTAATCAAAAATTAAGTTGTTCTAAAATGAGCAAGTGTTATGGACTGAACTGTGTCCCCCCAAAATTCAGATGTTGATGCCCTAATCCTCAGTGTGACTATATTTGGAGATACATCCTTTAAGGAGGTAGTTAATGTTGAATGAAGTCATGGAGCAGGTGGGCCTAATACAATAGGACTGGTGTACTTAAAAGAGGAAGAAAAGACACCACATCTTTCCTTCTCCCTCTCCCCTCCCTTCTCTCCCTCCTTTTCTCTCTCTATCTCCCCTTCCCTCTCCTTTCCCCCTCCCTCTCTTTCTGTGCTTGTGTGTGTGTGTGCATGCACATGCACACATATGCACGGAGGAAAGACCATGTGAGCAGCTGGCAAAAAGGCAGCCATCTGCAAGCCAGGAAAAGAGGCCTCATCAAAACGAAACTTGTGGGCACCTTTATCTTGGACTTCCAGCCTCCAGACTATAAGAAAATAACTTTCTGTTTAATCCAGTCCATGGTATCTTACTTTGGCAGCCCCAAGCTGACTAATACAATAAGTTAAGTACATAATTGTTCTTTAGTTTAAAAAATAGAAATTGCGTTTTTTAATGTCACTCTCTGGGAGCTCACAATTCTAGTTCACCAACTAAAGCTTTTTGAAGTTCTGCAGTAAAGAGATATGTTCTGTTACATTTAATTCCATTTAACTCAGCCACTCCAAAACATATCCATGCACCAAGTAGCACACTTTCTTTCCTGGAGCTTCTTTTGAATCTCATGGAATAATATAGTTTTCTGGGGTCTGACACCTTAGAAAAAATTGAAGATGGTTCATTTGTATTGGATTTTCTACTTGAAGAAGACAGATAGTCGACTCCTAAAATACCTCTTCCTTAGTTATTTGGGTGACACCACTGTACCACTAATATTAATTTAGACTATTTAGCTATACTCTAGGACTTCTACATATATTGTGGAAATTGAGTTCAAGTAATAGATAGGTAAAGTATTAATCTCTATGCTTTTAATCTTTCCTTAAAGACACTGAATGCATATAATCAGCTACACACTGTACTAAATATGTGCTTAATGAAGAAATGAAGATCTTCAAGGATTTTATAGATAGAAAAGGAAGAAAGTTTTGTAAAATAAAACAAAAATTTAAGAGAGATACAGTACCATGTGTTTGGTACTAATCATAATGATAATAACTAGAGGAGGCATTTATTGGAAACATACTGTCTACAGGTGCTTACACCTCAAAGTGTATCATATATTTAAAGTCAGAACAGACAACCCTGTATTATAATTACTGTCATCTCTTTGCCTGTATGAAGAAAGTGAAGTTCAAAGAAGTCATTGCAGCTAATTTTTTAAAATATTAATATAGATTATGTCACTATTCTTAATTTCAATTTAAGGTAATAAAGGGGCAGTTTTACATATGTATGTGCAGATAGAGGCACCATTAGACATGACAAAGTGGGGAACCACAGATACTGTCTTAGAATACATTAAATATTAAAGACAGAATTGATCAATTCTTCCTTTCTCCATAGGGTTGCTGTGTTTCTATTTTAAAATTCCCATCTTTCCCAACTTTCTTTCGCTTATAGAAGCTATGTTATCGTTCTAGCCATTAAATTGTAAACAAGAATTGCTGGATGAGGGGCACCTGGGTGGCTCAGTCAGTTAAGCAGCCGACTCTTGGTTTCGCTCAGGTCATGATCTCAGGGTTCTGGTGTCGGCTCCACACTCAGTGAGGAGTCTGCTTGAGATTCTCCCTCTGCCCCTCCCACCTCCACATTCTCTCTCTCTCTCTGTAAATAAATAAATAAATCTTAAAAAAAAAAAAAGAGTTGCTGGGTAAGATTTCTCAAAAAGGTTTTGACAAGGAATAATCTCTGTTCATATGATGATTTTTTCTTTCCACTGTACTGCTTTACCTTCTCTCTGCCTGGAACTCAAACATGATACCTAGAAATGTAGCAGAAATACAAGAGGTAGGATGCAGAAAAGCCAAGTGGTAACAGTAACGGAGTAGAGACAAAGGGACTTGGGTCCATAATAATGTCATGGAAACACCACACCTGCCTATATCTTGATATCTTAAGTGAAAAAAAGGAAAAAAAAAAAAAGCCCACTGATTTTTAAGATTATTGTTTGGTGGATTTCATGTTCCTTGTATTTTACCATAGCGCCAACTGATACAGAATTAGGACCTGGAAGCAGGGTTCTGCAAATAACAGAAGTTAAACTATAGAACTACCATAGCTGGAGAGGGTGGGTGGGGAGGCCATACATGCTGTCATCTACAATGCTGGTGGCCCTTAATTTCCACTAGCAAAAATGTGGGTGTATTTCGTATGTGGTTCCTCATGACTTAGGCCACGTGCTGGCCAACTGTTGGGAAAATATGAACAATTCAGAATACTGACTTTTGTAAATTTTTGCTGATTTTGAAAGAAAAATGGTGATATCAGATTGGACCTATCCACTTCATTCACAGAGAGAAGAAAATTCCATTCCTAAGGGAAGAGGATTCTAACTTACATACCATCATGGATGTAAGTTTATATAACCTATAGCCTGAATGGCTGAAAATGATGGTTTCTAAACACCGAACAATATCCATAAGAACGTGCAATAAGGGATTCAGTTGTGGCTGGGAAACTTTCCCATGAAATATTCTATTAAGAATTATCTGATACAAAGCGGGGCACTAACGAAGGTGAGAACCCAGGTGCCATTAGGGTACAGTCTCTGGATTTCCTCAAGGTGGTGACCCTTTATGGATAGGATCCTTTAGTCTAAAGCAACTGTCAGGACTGACCACTTTATCTAGACAAAATCTGGAAAGGAGCACAAGAAATTATCCACAGAAAACATTTTGTTTTGTTAGAATGGATTAATATTAGCTTGTCGTTGTTCAAGGAAGTCAGTCTTCAACTAGCAGAGAGTTCTGACTTGGTGATAATTTCTAATAGAAAATTCCACTGTCCCAAACAGGCTTTCATCACAAAGAGGCCACATGGCATAATGCTGGCCTAAGATACACAACAGGTAACAAACAATGGGTTGAGGGTCTCATACATTCTTTTAAGGAGGCCAACACTGTTGACATTCTGTTTTACTTTCTGCTCGTAGATCCTCTACTGTGTCTGCACTGCCTGCCTCCTAGCTTCCTATTAAGAGTTAAATAAGCCCCAATGTGGGGCTCGATCTCACAACCCTGAGATCATGACCAGAGCGGAAATCAAGAGTCAGAGGCTCAACTGACTGAGTCCCCCAGGCACCCCACCTACGTTCTTTAAAAACTGTTTCAGAAATTGAGGAGAATTTATCACAGAACAAAGTTCTTAATGAAGAACTTAAGATCTTATATTTTACCTATCACTTCCAGGGAGTTTGACATGTATGAATAATAGGTCTGGGAAATGCTTTTTTATTAAATCGAGTATCCAAAAACAAAAAGCAAACAACCCACTTCCAAAATGTTTATTAGCTAATCTTTTTAACATCAATGCAATCACACCAAATATAAATCAATTAATTAAAATGTGTAAAACTTTGGAAGGAAGCACTAATAAATAATAAAAATCAAGAAATATCTCAAGCAGCTATTTCTTGGACATAAGTCATTCTGTCACATCTGGAGAAAACGACAGTATGCACCATCTATTAGCTATGTCCCCATGAATAATATATCCACTAACTCATAATAGATTTGCTCTTAAAATTTCTAGGCTCCCTCAAGATATTCTCCATTGCTTACCTTTCTACAATAGCACGTGTTCCTGAGTCTTCACTCATTCTGAGGAAAATCACTGGTAGAGTTTTGAGCTCTGTTTCAAGTAGATGCTATTCGCTTTGGGTAAATAAATTGATATCTCATTGTCTTACTTCATCTTTGCTTCTTAAATTAAAGTTTACATACTTATACAGACATGATATAATGTAGTATGGTATCAAGCCATAGGAGACTCAAATGCTTATTAATTTTAAATAAAGAAAGAATTATTATGAATAAAAAAGACAAAAAATTCTATGACTCTATGCATTAAATTTCCAAAATAATGTAACCAATAGATTGTTGAGGAAAAGTTTCACATCCTGATCTATGATTAGTTAATGGAAAAAGGGACATTATTTCTTTTTCTCAGCCTACTCGTATATTAATTTATTAACATAATTTCTGATTTCTCTCATTAATTTACCTTCTTATTTGGGAATGCCAAAGGTTAATTAAAAATAATTCTCAAGATATTTATTTGCCATTTTCACTTACTTCTTTAGTTATTTAGTACATTTGCAGAGCACAGAGCTCTGCAAAGTACTTTACTTTTAGGTAACATTTCCTCTTAGCTAGAAGTACTTTTAATACCTCCATCCCTGTGCTCCTACACCAAAATGTTACCTTTTGTTACCTGGAACAATTTAAAGAGTCCATGCTAGACATACCAGTTCACATATATTTACCCGAAGCGAATAAATGATCTCTTCATCTTCCAGCTATAGAACACAGATAAACAGCAATAGCTGGGAGACGGTAGTGTGTCCCCAGCAGCACTGATTCAAAGTGTCTAAGAGCTGAAGGGGCTTGTGGGCTGCCATCTGGACCAGTCTCCCAACGCCAGTGGGCACTCACTGGACCAGTCAAAAGCTGTCTATTGTAGATAAGATTATGTTCTCAACACTCTGGGGGTTTCTTGAGATCAAGACATCATTATCAGAAAGCTTAAACCTGAGAATAAATAGTAACTTTAATTTTACTGTGATATCCAGTGATTTTGATTATATCTAAAAATCTAGTTTTACTCTAGTATCTAGTATCCCTACCAAATAAATAATATCAAATAGATTGTAGATCCTTAATTTGCTATTCCTAGTGTTTGGCATGTAACAAGTACTTAATAAATCTTTTTATTAAGTACTTAATGGTGATGTTAATGGTGAATATATCATTCCAGGTAACAAACTCCATTGACAAAGGGAGGTAATCATTCGCACCTCCCCAAAGGAGTATTTCTTCCAGTAATTGATGCATCTTTTGGTTTGGTTTGTTTTCATTCTATTCACGATTTAGGTTATAGAAGTGAATTATGAAACTGAGAAAGCCACTGGACAAGATAGGCCTGGACTGACTGACTTTCATCACTTATCAATTACAAATAGTATTTTCTGTCTATTTTTATCTTGTGGTTTCCTGCTGAGCATGAAAAGAAAAGGATCAGAATGACAACCCAGTGAGATTACATAACATGGATGAGGTCAAAGATACATAGTTTAGTGTTATCTTTCAGAAGACATATAAGGCCCTCAAATTCTAAAACCTAATTTCTGTGACAAAGCTTGTAAAAGGAAGAGAAAAACAGCAAATCATAAAACTGGCCCTCTGCCACTATCTAGAGCAGGAGGACCCATACCAAGTTAATCCGTTTGAGTTACAAAGTCAAGAATATAATCTCACATAATCAGGATTGAGTTTCATTCCCTTCAAATAAAAAATTTTATGTGAGTACTTTTCCAATAATTTTAAATATTTTAAAAATATTTTAAAAACATATTATGTATTTTAAACATTTTATGTATTTTATTTTAAATATATTTTGAATACTTTAAAATATATTAAATTTGACTAAGAAACAGAACTGATTCATTATATAAAGTACCATCCATAGTCAAAGATTTCCTGTATCTCATTAACGTCCTTTATAACATTTCTCCCCTAGTCATGCACTGCGTCTAGTTGTCTTGAAGACTTTAGTTTTTTATAAACTTGGACAATTCCTCAGCCGTTATTTGTCTTTCATGACATCGATATTTTTTAAGAGCCCAAGCCTGTTTTTCCATAGGATATCCCTCAGATTTTGTTTTCTATGGTTTCCTCATGATTAAATTTTGATTATGCATTTTTGCCTTATTATCACATAAGTAACATCATATCCTTTTCAGCAGATAATGTAGAGAAGCACATGTTGTCAGCTTAATCAAATTCCTTTGATGTTGAAGATATTCACTTGATTTTGCCCATTGTAGAACTTCACATAAATTGAATGGCTTAATATATATCTTTTGCGCTTGGATTCTTTCACTCAACATAATGTCTATTAAACACAGTGTTTTACGTGACAATAATTTGTTATTTTTATTGATTAGTAATTACCCTCTAAATCAAAAGTCAGTAACTTTTTTTTTTCTGTAAAAAGCTATATAGTAACTATCAGGTTTTGCTGGGCACACACTGGTCTCTATCACATAATTTTCTTTCTAGTTTTTTTATACCTTAAAAAATATCAAGATCATTTGTAGCACTCAGGCTATTTAAACACAGGCCTCAGGCCAGATTTGCCCAGTTGGCTGTAATTTGCTCAACCCTTACTCTTAATGAATTTATGACAATATATTTTGTCATTTACTTCTTGATGGATATTTTTATTTCTCATTTTGAGCTATTATGAATAAAATTACCATGGACATCTCTGTAGATTCTTCCTATGGGTGTGTCTTCTTATTGTGATGAAGTATGCATGACGTGAAACTTAACATTCTAACAGTTTTCAAGCATTTAATTCAGTAGCATTAAGCCCATTCCCAACGTTGTGCAACCACCACCACTATCCTTTTCCAGAACTTGTTCCTCAACCACAGAAACTGTACCCATCAAACAATATGTCCCCATCCCCCCTCCATGAATGCTTTTATTTCCCTTGTATAGACATGTAGGTGTAGAATTATCTAGGTGTTAAGGCAAGTATGTGTTTAATTTCATAAGAAATTGCTAAAGAGAGCCCCAGAGGGGCGCCTGGGTGGCTCAATCATTAAAGAGAGCCCCAGAGTCCCAGCTGGTCCCTAGGGCAGTCCTGAAGTCGCAGCCTCCTCTTCCTTTCAATATGACAGATCCCACTGTGTCCTCGCCAAGGATCCCCTGGTGGGTGGAGTGGCCATGGCCACCTCCAAAACTGTGTAGCACCCTTGGAGTGGTCAAGCTGCTGCTGCAGGTACAGCATGCCAGCAAGCAATCACCACAGACAAGCAATGCAAGGGCATTATCGACTGCGTGGTTCATATCTCCGGGGAGCAAGGAGTCCTGTCCTTCTGGCATGGTAACCTGGATAATATCATCATATGCCTCCCCACCTAGCTTCTCAGCCTCACCTTCACAGATTAACACAAGCAGATCTTCCTCGGTGCTGTGGACAAGAGGGAATCTAGCATCAGGTGGTGCTGCTGGGGCCACACCCTTGTTTTGTGTATCCTCTTGATTTTGCCTATACCCGTCTAGCACCTGATATGGACACATGATCTGAAAGGGAATTCAGAGGCCCCGGCAGCTCAGTCGACAAATCCGATGGGACTGAGGGCCTATACCAAGGTGTTCAGGTGTCTGTGCAGGTTATTCTCATCTCCCGAGCTGCCTACTTGGGCATCTATGACTCTGCAAAGGGAAGGCTTCCAGATCCCAAGAATATGCACATCTCCATCCGCTGATTGATCACACAATCCATCCCAGTGCTTGCTGCCTCGACACCGTATCCCTTTGGCACTGTTGGTCACCGTGGAGTGATGCAGTCAGGGCGCAGAGATGCTGACACCATGTGCACAGCACATTTGACTGCTGGAGGAAGACTGCCTGCCAGGAAGGAGCCACAGCTGTCAACAAGAGTGCACAGTCCTCCGTTCTCAGAGGCATGCATCGTGCTTTTGTGCTTGTGTGGGGAAATCAACAAGTTCACATAAATTACTATCTAGTTTGTTCCCTCTATCAACAGACATGTTGTATTATATAATATCTTGTGAGCATTCTTGACAGACTGTTGGCTATTTATCAACGGCAACTATTTACTGTTTGAAAATGGAAAGCAATAATAGTCAGCTGACCAGCTTTCTCCTAAAGCCATTTCCATGATGATGGAACTCAATTATATATATAAAAGTTTTTTTTATTTATTTACTTATTTAGAGAGCAGGGGGAGAGAGAATCTCAAGCAGATTCAATACTGACCACGGAACCCTGGGGCTTGATCTCACGATCCTGAGATCACAACCTAAGCTGAAATCAAGAGACGGTCAAGCAATAGAGCCACCCAGGTGCCCCTCAATTGTATTTTTTATTTCAGTCACTCTTGATAAATAAATTTGAAGAAATATATCTGAAATTAAAAAAAAAAGAAATTGCTAAAGAATTTTCCAAAAGGCTTCTACCATTATACTCTTCCACAAAGAGTGCATAGAGGTTATAGTTGTTCCACATTCTCACCAACATGTGACATCATCATCTTTCAGAATTGTCACCATTCAACCGGGTTTTGTCTACCATTCCCTGGTATGCTCCCCATGTGATAGAAATTGGCTGATGTCTGCTCTCCAGATTGTGAAAAGGGGAAAGACACATGAGGGTGGAGGAGTTTCTCTAGAGAATGTTATTCAGAAGACACACCTGTCCTTTTCACCCCCAGCCCTGACACAGACTTGGGTTACAAGTCCACAGGTTGCAGTAAGAGAAGAAGCAAAATGTGCTTTTCATTTGGGGAGCCACTTGTGCCCCTTTAATTTTGAGGTTAATTAATTTTAAAAGAGAGAAGAATGAATACCTACAGATAATTACCATACTCTTTCAGACTTTCAAAACATGTTACACCTTTCTTTTTTCAATATTAACCAAGATTTCTATGTAGAAAACAAACTGATGTTGTCCTATTCATTTAAAAACCAAAAAGGGCTGAATAAATTAATATATTGTATACTTTAGTGTGATCCAAGGTAATATTTACCTACAGAAAGAAAGAAAGAAAGAAGAAGAAAGAAAGAAGAAAGAAAGAAAGAAAGAAAGAAAGAAAGAAAGAAAGAAAGAAAGGGAAGAAAGAAAGAAGGGAAGGGAAGGGAAGGGAGGAAAGAAGAGTTATCCCTGTGTACCTATTCTTGAATAATGAAATATTAGTACTAGTGGGAAACTTCAACAAGACCCATCCAGGTGATAATCGTCTTCTCCACAATGTACCATGATGAACAATTATATTATTTTCTTTGGATATTTTCAAGTCTGTGGAATGGAATTTCTTATAAGGCAGCCGTTCCAATTCCAGGCAATTCAAAGTGATAAGTGGATTTTTAAAATTGGGCAGGTATTCATGATCATTTAATATTCATTAGTGTCAAACGATACTTTTAATTATTTTGGTTAAGACTAATGTCTCATTTTGGCCCTTTCCAAAACTTAGAATCTGGTGAGTTGTTTTGTAGCTTTTAAAAAATATCTCAGATTAGCATATTTTTTCAACTAATATAAAAACAGTTATGTTCATTATTTTGGTTAACACAACACTATTGAATAAAAATATTTACTTTTGATAAAAGTTTCTGAGATGTTAGTTTTTCCATAATTTATTCTAAAATACAAACTACTGGGGCACCTGGGTCTCAGTCAGTTAAGTGTCTGACTCTTGATTTTGGTTCAGGTCATGTTTTCAGGGTCCAGGAATGGAACCCTGCATTGGGCACTGTGCTCAGCAGGGAGTCTGCTTGTCTCCCTCTCCCTTGCCCCTCCCCTCTGCTCACACATGCGCTTTTTCTCTCTCAAATAAATAAATCTTTAAAAATAAATAAATAACTGAAATGAATTACAAACTATTATAATAACTCTAATAAAGTTAATGAAAGTTGCAATGAAGTAATAATTGCTAAGCCAAAATCAAGTGCATAATCTTTTCCTTTAAAATAAGTCACTTTTGAATACTGCATTGAATATTTCAGGTATCTAGAGTACTATTTGCTCAATAAATATATGATTGAAATTCTCCACATAATACCTTAGAGGATTAAGTGTAGCTTCCAAATTACTTAATTTACAACCAGTATGAAGCTTAACCACTCCGTTGAGGTCTTGTAGGATTTGAGGGTCTAAGTAAATTCCTGATATAAATGCAGAGCTCTTTAACTCATTCCAAAAATTCAACCTACTTTGCTGACCTACTTTAAGGGCATTAGGAAGTTGATTAAAACAGAACCCAGTTCAGTTGGGGAACTCCCTTTCAGAATTCTAGGATTTTCTTGAATAACATATGCAGAGCCCACACGCCTTCTCTGGTGAATTTGTTATATATTTTAGTACCCAAAAATAATTTCTGTAAACTAAAATGTGATTTAATCATGGATATCACTATCAAAAATAATTTCATTCTGTGTTTTTTTTTAAGATTTATTTATTTATTTGAGAGAGAAAAAGGTCAGAGGGAGTGGGAGAGGGACAACTCTGAGATCATGACCTGAGTGAAAACCGACTAAGCCACCCACGTGCCCCTCAATTCCATTTATCACAAAGTCTCTAGATATAATTTTTCCATATTCTTGAATAAATTATTTTGTTTTCATTTTAAGAATAAATGTTATTCTTGCTATTATGAATGACAGATACCATCATTAGTCATTACGGAAATGTAATTTTAAATCATAATGAGATAAGACTATACAGTTATTAGAATGGCTAAAAACAACAACAGCCATAATAAAATAACTGACAATATGGAACTGACATATGGAACAACTAGAATTCTCAGGCTTTCCTGGTGGAAATGCAAGCTGGTAACTTCAGAGAACAATTTTGTCAGTTTCTTACCAATTGAAACATCTATCCTGGCTATCCAACTTCTAGGTATCAATCCAAGAGTAATGAAAGTGTTTGCCTATACAGGGACTTGTATGAGAATGTTTTAGCAGCTTTATTCACAAAAGTCAAAAATTGGAAATAAAAGGAAAGGTGGTTGATAAACAAATGGTGAGATATATCAAAATACTACTCAAAGTTTTTAAAAAGCAATCTTTTTTTTTTCTTTAAAAAGAAATCTTGGTTAACGTAGACAAATCTCAAAAGCATTATAGTACAAGATGAAAGTCAATTTTATGCCAACAAATTAGGTAACCTAGGAGAAACAGACAAATTCCTAGAAGGACACAAATGACCAAAGCGGACTTCAAAAGAAATCATCTGAATACACCTGTGAAATAGTAAGAAACACGTATACTAGTTTCTGTCTTCTTGTTCCTGCACAGAACTCCTAAAACTCTTATAAATAGAGATGGTAGGAGAATCTCTTCTTCTAAAATTCAGCCATCAGGTCCTGAGGCAAAGGTCCTAAAAATCTTATTATTTCCTAAGTCATAAGAGCACTGGGAGCATCTTTTATTCTGATATTTGTCCTTGACCCTGGGGTTCCTGACACACAGCTCTTAAATCTCAAAATTTCCTGGGAGATAGCAATGTTTTCTTGTTTTATTGTGGTTACTCTTGACAGGCTCCTGGATAGGCCTGGACATCCATGACTAGAAGGTTAGGATTTTTAACCCCACTGCCCATTGTATAGAGAGGGGACGGGGGCTGGAAATGGGGGTAATTTTTAATCATGCCTTTGTGATCAAGCCTCCATAAAACCTCCACACGTACAGGATTTGTAGAGTTTCTGGGCTGGTGAACACGTCCACACACTGGAGAGTGGCGTACCTCAGTTCCATGGGGACAGAAGCTCTAGACCTTCCCGGCCTTTCCCTATGTTACTTCTTCATCTGACTTTTCATCTGTGCCCTGTATCATATCTTTTTCTACATAATAAACTGGCAAATGCAAGTAAGTGTCATCTTGAGTTCATTAGCTCTTCTAGCAAATAATTGAATCCAGGGGAGGGTCATGGGAAACTTTCATTAGTAGCCAAATTGGGCAGACCTTTGTGAGTAACCTTAACCTGGGGACCCACTGCTGGTGATTAGCATCTGCTGCTCTGGGACTGAGCCCTTATCCTGTGGGGTCTCTGTTACCTCCACTTAGTGTTATAATTATATTAAATGGAGGAACACCTGCTGGTGTTTAGAATTCTCTGTGTGGGAAAACAAAAACATACCTAGTTTCAGAAGCATCATGAGTGTGGTAATAGCGTGAGGGTGAAGGAGAAACACAGGGTAGCGCGTGTTCCTACACCACGTTTTAGTTGATGAGTGCCGGTCATGCATCAACTTTACTATTGTTCACTGTTTGTTTTCTTATCAAACAGCTCTTCTGTATTCTGCTCTTTTCTGTCATCGGCTGGGTCATAATCGTCACTAGCTCCAAATCAGTTCATCACGTATTAACTCCTCTGCAAAATGACCGGAGATATCCCAATATCTGTTAGGGTCCTAACAGAACAAAGTAAAAATTCACATGGATCATTTTTTTCTTAGTATGACTATTTACCCTACATGGCTTAACCAGGAGGCTAACCAGGTCTCCAGTGCCTATCTCTTTCCTATTGTATTCTTTTTTTTTTTTTTTAATTTTATTTATTTGACAGAGAGACAGGCAGCGAGAGAGGGAACACAAGCAGGGGGAGTGGGAGAGGAAGAAGCCAGCTCCCAGTGGTGGAGCCTGATGCGGGGCTTGATTCCAGAACACCGGGATCACACCCTGAGCCAAAGGCAGACGCTTAATGACTGAGCCACCCAGGCGCCCCTTTCCTATTGTATTCTTTATAGACTTCTAAAGATTACTGTACACATTTCTATATTTCTTAGTCTCTCAGATTCCTTGTGTTATCTTATTACCCATAAGTGCTAAAGTCTTTCTCTGTAGCTAAAAAAATTTTAAGTAAAACTGTATTATATCTCAATTAACCTTTGTTATATTAGTTTTGCCCAGATAAAGTGACCATTATACATTGCACCTTCGGCTTTCAGTTCTGAGAAAATACTTGACTAATTTAAACTTTTTCAACCCTAAGCAGAATAATTTTGCATTGTACTTCTCAGTTTATTTAGAAAATAATATTCAAACTCTTAATTATTTTATTAGTCTATTATATGAAGAGTTGATCCTGAGAGCAAAAAATAATGTAGAAGTTAGCAAGTTTTACCTCTGGGGGCATTTATCAAGTCAGTGTGAGAGTGCTCTGCATATAAATTATGGTCATTGTCAAGTACATGCAGATAATGTGAGCAAAACGTAACATAGTTAAAATTAACTTCCTTCTAGCTGATGAGACGTTCTCTTCAGGTGTCTGTGTTTCTGGTATTTGTTACGTGGAGGCTACACTCGGACACTAGCATTGCTCTTAGGCCCTTGCTCAGTGTGGCAGTTTGCTTCTTCTTCAAGACATGAAGGAAAGCTTCTCCGACTTCCAATCTCTCTCTTCAAGAAGGGTCCAGTGTCCTGAAGGGTTCACCTCTTTAGGTCAAACGCATCCAGGATAATCATGCTTTCATTTGAAGTCAACTGATTTGAGATTTTAACGGTACCTGCACATCCTTTCGGCTTTGTCGTGTGATATATGTGACCAAACCACCAGAGTGAGGTTCCTCTTGTTGAATACAGTCCTGCCCGCATGCTGGGGGCACTGACACCATCTGAAAGCCATTTCAGATGCTGGGTCCTAGCCTTGAATCCAGAATCCATGAAATATGTCTAGGTTTTCATTGTTTCAGAGGCCAAGAGTCATTCAAGCTGACTGAGCCAAGATCATTTAAATATACCCATCGTGTCCTTTTTAGATGAAAATGCTAGAAATACCCCATGGAGCTCCTACTGGAAACTTCTTGTTTAGAAGCAATCCAGAACATCAAGAAACGATAGATTTATAATTTATACTTTCTAAGCTGTATTTTCTATTATATTTTTCTTCTCATATATTTTAATTACAGTTTATCTCATGAGTCAGATTTGTCTTCTGCCACTTTAGTTTCCTTAAGAAAATACTTAGGTGAAAATTTGCACTTAATTTTAAATAATGACTAGAGTCTTAAACCAATTAACTGCCCTGCCAAAGGAAATCTAAGTTAGTTCCTACACCTAAAAAAAAATATATGTCATAAAATAAGGTAAAAATGTTTAAAATATAGGATCATATCTAAATAACTTTTTACTGATATTTAAAAAGAATATGGCGCAGCAGAAATACATTATTTTAAATGAAAACAAAACCTAGAAGATCATATAAGTGTTAAATGAATAAAATATTACTGAAAGTATTGTCTAAAATGAGTTAAGGGCACCCGGGTGGCTCAGTTGGTTAAGCGTCTGACTTTTGATTTTGGCTCAGGTCATGATCTCAGTCAGTGTTCTGAGACAGAGCCCTGAGTTGGGCTCTGTGTTGGGGGGGGGGGCAGTCTGCTAGAGATTCTTTCTCTCCCTCTGCCCTCCCCCCCACAGTCCCTGCTCATGTGCGCTCTCTCTCTCTCTCAAATAAATAAATCTTTAAAATAAAATAAAGGAAAATAATTTTAATGCTACTATTTTAGTTACTTGTTGTAATTATTAAAAGTCCATTATAAGCCAGGAAACACTGAAGTCTGACATTTCATTATTGATAAGCCAAAGTACAGTTTTGGGATATATTGTAGAGTGTCTAGTCTAGAAATAGGAAGAGGAAATATGAGATCAAGGTAATTATTATGCATAAAGTCTGCCTTAATTATCAGGATGAACTCACTACCCACAGGACTTACTAGATAATCATTCCATTCTCAATTAATCCTTCCTGAGAATGCAGTCCAATGCTATTTCTTTATTCCAGAATGCTATCACTACAAGATTTAAAACCACATGTGTTTATATGTATAGATTGTTTCATTCCACAGTATTGGAATGTAAAGGAAAATGTCTGTCAAAATTTTAATCTGTACTATTAATAATACTTAATTACTGATGCTCAAGATTTATTTGAGGTTTTCTTATTAATCCCCTAAACCTTTGTGGAGCACCAACTGTGTCTGGTACAGAAGAGACAAAGTGATACATTTATGGTCCTCATGTAAGTCCAGCCCTCAAATCTGTCTAACTTCTTGCTAAAGAGGAACAATTTCATGGTTACATGGTAGTCAAATTCCCTGCTCATGTTCCTTGAAGAAAGGTACCATAGCAAGGGCTGACACAGCCATGCAGTTTGTGCCAGTCTGTTTACCTTGAGTACAAAGTTTGCAACAGTTAAATAAACACCATTCATGTAGCTTAAACTCTTAACATTACAATCCTGAGATCAATCAGAAACCAAAAAAACCCCAATTGTGTTGATTGATAAATTGGTTGTTAGAAGGAAAAGGATTATAAAGCAAGCTTCGTGAGCCTTAACGACTGCTTCTCATAGAGTTAAATGTTGGCTTTATTTTTTAACATTTTTAAGGTTCCATTAAAGAAGCCAGTTTTAGATTAACAAAAAATAGTAGTGCTATGTCCTTGAAAATTAGAAGATCTTAGACGGGTAAATGAGACTCTAGATTAATCTAGTTTTTTTTTTTAATCTAATTGTATCATATATTTCATGCAACAATAAGGTGACATTTGTCAAATGCCTTACAAAGTTTTGTTTATGATTCTGTTACAATAAGTGAAAATAAATTGTAGAGAAAAATTTCATATTTCATTTTAGAGAAAGTTCATGTGACTGTACAATGCAAGGAATTATGTGAGGAAAACCTCAAACACATCATTTTGTTATAAAGCCTGCATCCATCATGGCTTGTCCATGTTGCCAATATCCTATCCTTCAGAGTGGGATTTTAATTCATTCCTTAAGCAGATATGAAAGCATGGACATCGTGTATTGCCGTAATTGGCACATTCACTGCATTTGGATTAACATGTGCATTTAGGGGGTGCCTGGGTGGCTCAGTTGGTTGAGCGTCTGACACTTGGTTTGGACTAAGGTCATGATCTCAAGGTCATGAGATCCAGCCCCGCATCAGGCTCCGAGCCCAGCACAAAGTTAGCTTCAGATTCTTTTTCTCTGCCCCTCCCACTCGTGCTGTCTCTCTCTCTCTCTCAAATAAATAAATCTGTTTTAAAAATGTGCATTTAGGTGCACTGCCTTATGAACATCTGTGTTTGAGAAGCTGAGCATAAAGGAATCTAGCTGGGAATTTCACAGTATTGTTCTTGACGACGGAAAGCTGAGGGTATGTCTTTGCTGAGCACTTACTCCCAGATGTGACTGCTGTGTGTTTCCAAGGAGATGTTGATGCAGTTGGTACAGACAGGCAGAAAGGGAGACTGTTTCCAGCCTCCAAATTGCGTGCACAAGCACTCTCCCTCCTGTGCTTGGGTTCCCGTGTGGTAGCGCATGTTGCTGCTGCGTGTGTCATGTCACTGAGCCAACACAGAGTAGCTCAGGCAGGAGTTTTGCTTTGTAAGGAACACAAATTTGCCATAAGCTTAGTACCTCTTATATACTTCTTTTGTAATGAGAACAAGTTTCATAATGAAAGCAAGTTACAAGAAATCTTTTAACCTGTGGGATGGGAAGAAAAAAGATCAGAGATGTGTTAATAAACTTAAAAAAAAAGTTGAGTGAACTACAAATGTAACTGCTCTGTAAGGCAGTGCTGCTTAATGAAAACAGTCTTTTATTAGTGTCCACATCTGCTGACCATAGGACTCGCTCTTCCCTAAAATTACTTACTTCTGGAATAGAGTTCTCTCTCCAGTTCATCTCCTTGGGACTCTCCATCCCAGTTTTTGCTTTAGCCTGTTTGAGTTTATCTCTCTAGTAGTAATTATGATAGAATATTGCAAGGTGGGAGAGATTTTACGATGAAATGTACCAGTAGACTTTATAGGAAGATATGGAAATTAAAACCACTCCTTTTCAGCATATTCAAAGTCTTTGAATAAAATTCCCTAATTACACTGTTCTAGAAGGACCAGTGAGTGTGAATGATGATCCCCTAGTTTTGACCGTGACCGTGAGATCATACTTTGAATTCTGAAAATACTGCAGCCTCAGGCCAGTTTGATGGAATTTAGAATATTCATTTTCTGCTTAGATAGACAAATGGATAAGGAATATATGGATTTAAGTACAGTGGAATATTATCTAGTCTTAAAAAAGAAGGAAATCCTGGGGCACGTGGGTGGCTCAGTCGTTAAGCGTCTGCCTTCGGCTCAGGGCATGATCCTGGCGTTCTGAGATCGAGCCCCACGTCAGGCTCCTCCATTGGGAGACTGCTTCTTCCTCTCCCGCTCCCCCTGCTTGTGTTCCCTCTCTCACTGACTTTCTCTCTCTCTCTGTCAAATAAATAAATAAATAAATAATATTTTTAAAAAGAACAAAACAAAAAGAAGGAAATCCTGCAATTTTCAACAACGTAGATGAACCTGGAGGACGTTATGCTAAGTGAAATGAGCCAGTCACAGAAGGACAAACTCTGCATGATTCCACTTATATGAGGCATCTAAAATAGTCAAACCAGAGAGGGAGACAAACCATAAGTGACTCTTAATCATAGGAAACACACCGAGGGTTACAGAAGGGAAGGGGGTGGGGGATGGGGTAACTGGGTGATGGGCATTAAGGAGGGCACGTCATGTGATGAGCACTGGGTGTTATATAAGACTGATGAATCAAGGAACTCTACCCCTGAAACTAATAATACACTACATGTTAATTAATTGAATTTAAATTTTAAAAAACTTGAAAAATAAATAACACTAAATTAAAAAAAAAAAAAAGGTTATAACGATATGTGGCCCTGGCATTAACTAGACTTATTGTGGTGATCCTTTTATAATATATGCATATATTGAATCATTTTTTGGTAGCTGAAACTAATATAATGTCATATGCCAATTATATCTCAATAAAAATAAATTTTTTAACAAATAAATAAAAGTTTTTTAAAAAGTGCTTCATACAGCGCCTGACACATAGTAAGAAGAAGTCAATCAATATTGGATATTATTATTAACCACTGGTACTCTTGATTTATAAATAAAATCATTAAGTTTTAAAATTTTTTTTAAAAATAGTCAGACTTATAGAACATAACTTACTCAAGTTTGTCAAGCTAGTGATTGTCAAAGATGTAATTCAAACACAGATCTATGATTCCAGGTGCCCAGCATTCATCAGGTTAACCTTATGTTTTGGATAAAATTAGCCTTCTGTACTAACTAAGCACTGAAATGACATTCATCAGACACTCCAGTACTGATTGTCTCGAGTGCCAGTTTCCTCTAAGAATGTGTTTGTGATGATGTGACCCTCCTCCTAGGAGCACTGAGTTCTAAGTGGCCCATTTATTACCCTGGTCATCATTAACCTGGGTGGCTTGGATCTGCACGTAGCTCTGAAAGATGTACTTGTCACAATAATGAGCCACCATCTTATAGTATCACAGGTTGGGAGAAAAAGTATTTTTCCACTAAACCTACAGTGAATTATTTTTAGAACACACAATAAAATTATTTCAGGTTGTAAATCATATAAAACCACAAAATTTGACAAAGTACATTTAAATACTATAATACCATAATAGTTATGGTAGCTACAGAAACATCTCTCTCCTTACCCCTACCAAAGGCAGAATGAGTTGTCAAATAGCCTCCACATACAGTATCCATTGGCATGGATGTATATGACTCGTAAGTTCATCAAACAATGTTATGAATCTTACATGAAATTATTCATTCTCTGTAAGTCCATTTGATTAGTTTTTCTATTTGTTTCTTTAAATGTTTATTGGATATATTTCACAGCATTTTGTGAAAACTAAAAAAAAGATAGTAACGTAATAATGGAAAATGAGTGAGAATAATTGATCTTAAAATTTTAATTTCGAAATAACACTGTTTCAAAAGAGATTTTTTTTTAAAGATTTTATTTATTTATTCGACAGAGATAGAGACAGCCAGCGAGAGAGGGAACACAAGCAGGGGGAGTGGGAGAGGAAGAAGCAGGCTTATAGTGGAAGAGCCTGATGCGGGGCTTGATCCCATAACGCCGGGATCACGCCCTGAGCTGAAGACAGATGCTTAACCGCTGTGCCACCCAGGCGCCCCAAAAGAGAGATGTTTATAGCAGCAGCACTGTTAATGGACAGCACACCCAACTGAGAGTCAAGAGTCTTGAATGTCATTCTCAACCCCGGTGGTCATCGTCTTTATAATATTGAGCAATTAATAACCATTGTGAAGTCCCAATTCTTCGGTTATAAAATGAATGAAGACAAACATACTGACTCTTGTAGAGTAAAACCAACCATCCTGTTAATTTTTTTCTGATATTATTGATGACCACAGACTTCATGAGATTCTCCACTTATGTGTCCCTATATGGGGCAGGTCCTGTACTCACACTCTCTGTGGCTTTTATACTACATCTGGGGTATTTATTTCCTCATCTGTAGTCTTCATTAGAAGCTGTATTCCTTAAGAGCTATGTCCTGTTCAGTAATTTATGGGTATAGTTTACTGCCTAATGAAATAACATATTTTTATCTCATACTAGGCCACAGTAATTTAATACAATTTTGATCAGCATAATGTAAGGGACATGAGTTGCAGTTACAGAATCAAATGATTTGTGGCTATTGTCTTTTTCTTAAAATTGAGCTTACTGACACTGCTTCTAAGTAATGGTGATTACTGGCCCAAACACATACCAGCCAATGATGCATAATGTTGCCTTTAATCACCTTGCATCATTTATTCACCAGATACCAAAACAGTTTCCTCAGAGCAAGTATCCAATGAATTAAAAAAAATTTTTTTTCTCATGTGCTAGCTTTCGAATATTGTGGTATGCATGAAGAAGAGTTGATTTAAAAGTCTGTATTCACAGTACCATGGAGCCAATGCAGCGAGCAGAATCAGGCTGTGAAAATCTCAGACCTCTCAACAGCAGAGGGTCTGTATGACTTTCCTACTGCTACTGCAACAAATTTAGTGGCTTAAATCAACACAATTTTATTATCTTACAGTTCTGGAAATGGGAAGTCTGAAACGGGTCTCACTGGTCCAAAAGTCAATGTCAACTCTGCTGTGTTCCTTCTCAGGAAGTGTTTGCCCTTCCAGCTTCTAGTTTACCTCCAATTCTGCACTAGTAGTTCCCTCCCATCCCCACCTTCCAACAATAACCAGATGAATTTGATGCCGACCACTCCCTGCTTTTCATACTAAGCGGCCCTGTGATTACAGGGGGCCCACCTAGATAACCCAGGACGATTTCCCTCTTTTAAAGTCAGATGATTAGTAACCTGTATTCTGCCTGCAACATTAATTCTCCTTTACTGTACAACATACGTGGTCACAGGTTCAGGGGATTTGGACATGGACATCTTTGGGAGGCCATTATTGCATCTACCAAAGAGTCACAAACCACAATTCATTATGGATAGTTACTCCATCGTCATTAAAAGAACTGTTTTCTGGAATGCCATTTTTTAACGAGCAAAGCAGCATGACTAGTTCATTTTGACAGTGAAGCTTTTAGAAGAGTGTCAGATTGAAATCATCTTGGTGACAGACTGATGTCAGCTCCCTACAGATATCAAACTTTGAGGACCTGGATGCTCTGGGAGGGATAAGATCAAACATGGAAAAGTAGCTGAACTGGAGAAAAAAGATATGGAGGATTTTGAAACTCGAGAATGTTTCATAACCACACTTATGATAAAAAGGACCCCTTATATATAATAGAAATACATGCCACAAAGTTCAAACGGCTAATCTACTTATGAGAAAAGGCACTAAAATCTTTATTCTGTTTTTATACATCAAAGGAAGAAAATATTTTTAAAAATAGGAAAATGTAGCACAATTGGAAACCAAAACACACATCAAAATGGTATTTCAAAATATTACATTTTTAAAAACATATCTATTTGAGATGTCTATGCAAAATGATGGTGATAACCAGGTGTTTTTCACCTCTGGGGAATGTACATTAAACCTAAGCTAGAGGTATGACAGGCAAAGCATGAGAAATCCTAACACATGAATGAGTGGTGCTTACTCCAGAATTCATACTACGGATGCCGTTCACCACACACGTAGGAACATCCTCCCATGTGGGAGAAGAAAGAGCAGATGTGCGTGATCCATGTCTCTCCTAGATAAGGTATTGCTGAAGTGCCATGTATAGAGAGTAAACTGACTGGTCTTCTGGCTGTGTTGACATTACAGGAAAAGTAGTGGGAGTCAGACCAGCATCTGCATAACTGCTAACTAGCCTGATGCTTCAGTAGTCACAAACAATTACTGAAGTTTTCACCAATGAGATCGCAAAGATTTTTTTGACATACCTAATCCAGTGGTGCAAGATTCCATCATTGGAATCCCTGAAACACTTTACACTTACGAAATTAAAATTATTTCATTACTCCATTTTGGAGTTGAGAAAATTAAATGCCAGAAAGATCAAGATAAAGTTACAAAGACAGAGGCAGAGCCCAGGAATCACACATACCTGAGTTGGTACA
The DNA here is from genome assembly GCF_024610735.1 of Ursus americanus. Classification (NCBI taxonomy): domain Eukaryota; kingdom Metazoa; phylum Chordata; class Mammalia; order Carnivora; family Ursidae; genus Ursus; species Ursus americanus. The sequence continues at coordinate 72,755,252 of NC_142132.1, forward strand.
GAATCTGTCTCTTAATGCAAACTAGACCAATAATGAGACTTCACTATCCCAGTAACGAGACCAAAGGAGGTCCAGGCAGTCGAAAGTCAGTAAAGGCATTAGGCAAGTTCATAGTTATCTTTCCTTTTGATCTACATTTACCTAATTCAAATTAACCAGTAAATGCAGTTAAACAAACAAAGCAAACATACTAATAAAAACCATCAAGCTACAAAACTACAATTTCACCTCCAGTAGAATAAACTCTTCAGTGCATCTAGGATTTCTGCCACAAATTATCTAAATTCTATAAGCGTAAAATCTGTTTCTACGATACGTGTTTTTTATTTGGTTTGAGTACCATTGTGAGCTGAGCCAACATTCAGAAGATCAGGGACGCATTGTTAATGGATAAATTGTTTCTGACTGGTGGGACATTCGGTTTAGAAGTGCTTATGTCTTTGCTATAGAAAGTTCTGGCATTTAGCTGTACAGACTAGTATTGTTAAAGAATGCTTGATGCTGGAATAATATTCAACTGAATTTAATAGCAACACTTTAAATGAATCCAAGCTGTACAAGCAATTTCTTCTGCTTAATTACTTTTCCACAACTGCAAGGTACTTAGACATTCTCACTCTAAATATTATAGTTGTGTGCGTTTATTTGCAGCATTTCTGCCAAGGCTTCTTCAAAGGCCTTTCCCCAGTATCTTTAAGTGATACAGGCAATCGCATCATTTTAATGCCCATTTCAATAAGTTTTGTATAAGTTCTGTAACACACAAATATACAGACAGATTCTTTTCCTGCCTTTTCAATCTAATACTTTTATTTTTTTATTTAAGCTTATTTGTGTTGATTTTTAATATTCGAATAAACGAGTAGCATTTGAAAACCACTCTTCCTCCTGGATATTTACTTTTTCTATCATTTGTTTTCTTAGTTACTGCTTTTTTTTTCTAAATAATACATTTTTCTTTTTGTCTTTTTGTTTATATAATTTCAAATTTATATAAAATATCAACAATTCTGGGGCACCTGGGTGGTGCAGTCGTTAAGCATCTGCCTTCGGCTCAGGGCGTGATCCCGGCGTTCTGGGATCGAGCACCACATCAGGCTCTTCTGCTGGGAGCCTGCTTCTTCCTCTCCCACTCCCCGTGCTTGTGTTCCCTCTCTCGCTGGCTGTCTCTGTCAAATAAATAAATAAAATCATAAAAAAAAAAATCAACAATTCCCTTATAGTCTTTACCCAGACTCACTACATTTAAGTATTTTTCCTATCTGCCTTATTATACATATTATGTTATAAACGTCAGAGTGACAGTTACAGGCATCATAATCTTTTACCTGTAAGTGTCTCAGGGTATATTTAATAAGAAAAGTATTTTCCCATAAGAAAACACAGTACAGTTATCAAAAAATACATTAACATGACTGTTCTCCAATCCATAGTCTATATTCAAATTCTGCAATATCTCCAATAATGTTTTTCATTTTTATTTTTTATCCAGTATCCAAGTCACTATCATATATTGCATTTATTTGTTTCCTTAATCTCATTCATCTAGAACAACTCCTTACCCTTTCAAAGTTACTTTGTAGAATGTTCTCAATGTTCTCCTGATGAGACTTAGTCAATGTGTTTTGAATAGGACACTACAGAAATAGTGCCATGCCATTCCCAGCATATCATATCAAGAGGCAGAGTGTCGGTTTCATTACTAGTGATGTATACTTTGACCAGTTGGTTGAGAGCATGACCTCCAGCTTTCTCCATTGTGTGGTTACTACTTTACCCTTGGTAATTAATAATTTTTGAGGAGATACTATATATTTTTGCAGGTGTATGTTATTCATCAAACTAATCCTCTAGTTTTAGCTCTATGGATGATTCTTGCTTGACTCGATTATAGATGCCAAAATCGTATTTTCTAATTCTCTTATGTTTTCTACTTTCATTAGTTGGTATTCTACCATAAGTAAGAGCATTTTCTTCTTTCTTAATTATTTATTTTAATTAATTAATTAATTGCTTACATCAACATGGACTCATGATTATAATTTTATGCAGTGGGTTATAATACATTAATATTATTAAGGATTCTGTTGGTCAGTTTTTATCAGACTTAGATGGTGGGATGTCTTCCAGCTTTCCCCTGTTCTTCACTCACATCCCCATGATTTCTTGACCTCCTTAAACTTATGGTGCAATAAAATGTTTCTTTTAATGCAGAATGGTATTAGGAACCAAGATCTGATATCAGAGGTATTAACATTGTTAAAATGTCTATCCTACCCAAAGCCACCTATAAATTCAATGCAATCCATATGAAAATTCCAATGGAATTTTTCACAGAAATAGAAAAAAAATCTAAAATTTGTACATAACCACAAAAGAATCCAAATAGTTAGAGCAATCTTGATAAAAAAAACAAAGTTGAAGGCATCAGACTTCCTGATTGCGTGCTATATTACAAAGCTATAGTAATCAAAATTGTACAGTACTTACAGAAAAACATGCATAGATGAGTGGAACACATTGAGAGTCCAGTAATAAACCCACACATATACAGTCATCTAGTGTTTCACAGGGGAGCCAAGAATAGTCAATGGGGAAAGACAGTCTCTTCAAAAATGGTGTTGTTAAAACTGGATAACTACATGCAGAAAAATGACATTGAAACTTTATCTTATGGCACTAAACAAAAATTAACATGAAATAAATTAAAGGCTTAAACATAAGACCTGAAGCCATAAAACTCCTTGCCATTGGTCTTGGCATTGATTTTTTGGATGTGACACCCAAAGCACTAGCAATAAAACAGAAATAAACACATAGGACTACAAACTAAAGAGTTTCTGCACAAGCAAAAGAAACCATCAACAAATGAAAGGCAGCGTACCAAGTGGGAAAGACTATTTGCAAACCATCTATCTGATATAGGTTTAATATCCAAACTATATAAATAATTCACAACTCAACAGCAAAAAAACAAATAACCCAATTGAAAAATGGGCAAAAGATGTAAATAAACATTTCTCCAAAGTGATATACAAATGGCCACAGATTCATGAAAAGGTGCTCAATATCACTAATCATCAGGGAAATGAAAAATCAAAATCACAATGAAATATCACCTCACACCTGTCAAAAAGATAAGAGATAACAAGTGCTGACAAGGATGTGGATAAAAAGGAATGTTTGTAGTCTATTGATAGGAATGTAAATTGGTACAGCCACAGAATAGAAGTTTCTCCAGAAATTAAAAACAGAACTACAGTAATCCTACTTCTGTGTATATATCTGAAGCATGAAATCGCTATCATATGCGAAGAGATATATGCAGCACCTGTTCATTACAACATTATTTACAATAGCCAAGACATTGAAACAACCTAAGTGTCCATCAAAGAATGAACACATAAAGATATGATATATATATAAGTGGAATATGATAGAGCCAAAAAAAAGAAGGAAATCCTGCCATTTGCAAATGACATCACTATGTTGATGAAACTTGAAGGCGTATGCTTAGGGAAATAAGTCTGACAGAGAAAGACAAATACTGTATGATCAATCTAACTTATATGTGGAATCTAAAAAAAAACTGTACTCTTGGGATGCCTGGGTGGCTCAGTCTGTTAAGCATCTGCCTTCAGCTCAGGTCTTGATCTCAGGGTCCTGGGATTGAGTCCTGTATCAGGCTCCCTGCTCAGCAGGGAGTCTGCTTCTTAATCTCCCTCTGCTGCTCCCCCTGCTTGTGCTCTCTCTCTCTTTCTCTGTCAAATAAATAAATAAAATCTTAAAAAATAAGAATAAAATTTTTTTAAAAACCTGTACTCTGAAAGAGTAGATTGGTGGTTGGCAGGGGTAGGGGTGAAGGGGATAGAGGAAATGGGTTAATGTGGTCAATGATACAAACTTCCGATTATCAGATTAATATGTTTGGGGATCCTATGTAACAGCATGGTGAGTGGAGTTAATACCGTACTGTATACTTAAATGTTGCTTAGAGAGTAAATCCTAGATGTTCTCATCATACACATACATACAAAAAAGGTATGTGACATGTTGTTTGAATCAACCTTATTGTGGCAATCATGTATAATATATATGATTATGTATATTTGATGAATATATCAAAATGATCAAATTATCATGTTGGACGCTTTAAACTCACACAGTGTTATATGTCAATTATATCTCATTAAAGGTGGAAAATAAAGAGAAAAGCTGGCTCCAGTTTTTCTCGTAATGATTCACTTGCTCAATTTTGAAATATATGGTAGTTTTAGATTTTCTAACCTATACCCATGAAAAAATAACTACAATTCAGTAATTGTGGATACTCTTTCTGTATTTAAAGTGAGAATAGCCGTATATTATCATATTCAAGATCAAGTTATTTTTTTGATAAAATTTAAAACCACTAGTCCCATGCAACTCTATCACTTTAGGCATTAGTTGACTAATTGAAGGTGAAACCTGGAAAGAGATTATAAAGTAATTAAAAGGTTTTTTAAGAAGGAAGAATCTTTCATCCTCCTGGTAGCATGCTAAGAGAGGCTAGAGACACCTGGAAAGGGAGAACCAACATTTGTTTTATTGGTAATTAATCTGTCCATTCAAAGTTTAATGATTCCCGTGAATTGTATTTGCACAAAAATTAAAGTCTCAGTCCACATGGTCTGTAGCCTTCTTATCTACTTGTAAAGGTAAATGAAAATGTTGGGGGTTATGAGCTGTCACATCAGTGAAAACCTGCTGAAAAAACCTTTTCCCTCACTGTTTATAGCAGGGCAGCTGTAGCTGCAACTGCGTGCTCTGTGGGCCACGTTTTGGATCTTCTGATGCACTTTATAGATGACTTGTTGTCTTCACAAAAATTCTTTTTTTCATATTCCTAATAGCAAGTATTGAAATCTAGAGGGTGTTCCATAGAGGCCCTCATCAGTTACTCTGTTCTTGACAGTCTACAGATGGAAATTCCCAAATAGAAAACAGGTATCTGTCATGCAATATTTCATCCTACACCTTCAGTAACTTGCAATTTTTATGGTTGGTTATATAAGTGGCATGCTGAGCCTAAGCTAATGTGTTTTCCATCCCAAATGGCACAGCTGCTTTTTTCCTCCTGCATTAAGCACCGAGCAGGTGGTGTTTTCTAATCATTTATGTTCATTCTGTCTGCCTTCGTGAGCAAGAGAGATCTGAGATGTGCTCACTGGCTCTTGTAGTCAAATGGTGATGAATAGAACAGCAAGAATCTGCTTTGACCCTGGGAGCATCTCATTTGAAAACCATGGCAACAGAAGTGTGGAGGTGGGGCTTAGTTCTGTCCTCCTTCATCTAGCAGCCATTTGTCTTAACTCTGATAATTATTGAGAAATAATGGGTTGGAACATAGAATCAGTAGTAGAAGTGGCAGGATATTTTCTTTGGTTTAAAGAATAAAGTTTTTCAATGATAATTTACAAATACTTAGTTTTTTATATTCATTAGAACAGTAAGAAGGTAAAAATAATGCACGCTCCACGCTCAGGGTGTCAAAAAGTATCTCTCCTTGTGGTCAGAGCTTTATAAACAAAGATATTGACTTTCTCATCCAGTCCTATCAGCTAAAAGTGTCTTTTTTATTCCCTCATTTCCATTTAAAGGACACATTTAGAAACAAATAGACATCACACTTAATGAAAACGATATTGACTACCAAATCTTGTGGGCCTTTTAAAAATGTATTTTGAAGAAGATAAGCTGACATCAGTTTGATTTTTGACTCTTAATCATAGGCTGATGTCTATGTGCAAAGAAAAATATGAATGCAAGTCACTCTGAATGAAATCAAACTTGGGAAATAAATTCATAAAAATGAAAAAAGATGATCACCTTTGTGATTTCTTTGTTTTCTGTCCCTCATACTTTGCCATACTATATATACTATTTTGAATTTACGTTATTTCTATTGAAGGGGAGCAAATATACCACCCCAAAATATGCCTTTTTGGCATAAGGATTATTTGAACTGCTTTTTTTTTTTTTTAAAGGAGACATAGGGGCTCCTGGGTGCTCAGTCAGTTAAGCATCTGCCTTCGACTCAGGTCATGATCTCAGGGTCCTGGGATGGAGCCCCACATCAGGTTCCTTGCTCAGCAGGGAGCCTGCTTCTCCTTCTCCTCCCCTGCTCTTGCTCTCTCTTGCCATCTCTGTATTTCTCTCTCATATAAAAAATAAATTAAAAAAATAAAAAACCCAGAAAACTGAGTAGAAGTTACCCTTTTGTAAGAGACATTTATAAGGGAAATCTCCATCGCCCTTTGTAAAGGTGTTTCTCTCTCTGTACCTGTAAGAGAAAGATGACTGGATCTCTAGAAACTCTCATCAATGGGGAAGCCAAGGACTTAAATCTGTACATCAACCTTACCTTTGTGTACTGTGCTTTTCCTGGTCACCTCCCCCACACTGGCTCGCCTCCCCACCAGGATCTTTTGTCTTTAGTTGGAAGTGCTATTTAAGTCACTCTGTTTTCCTGGGTATCTCCCATGTATACAGGAAGTATGCATGTTTTGAAATTTCTGCTTGTTTTTCTCCTCTTAATCTGTCCTTTATCACTGGGGAGTCTTGGCCAAGAACCTAGAAAGGTAAGGGAAAAATTATTTTTCCTCCCCTACACTATCAAGAAAGTCTTTGCTGAAGGTGAACTATTAAAAGTAAGACTGCCTAGGAGACTGTCTGGTCCAGGAAGGCTGAAGACAACATAACCAGAATCAGAGTTTAATTACAGGTCAGGGAAGAGACAAAGATACAAACTATGGGAAGGTGAGTGGGTACACCAGTGGCTGGTAAAGAGCTACAGGGAGCCTGATGTCTGTGGCACTGCTTGGGAAGGTTACAAGAGAGAAAAAGGAGTGGAAGGGTTTGTTCTGTCAGGTCTCATTTATTTATTCTCATTTATTTATTATCCATTCATTCTGTAAATGTCTATGTCTTTTGATGCTTCTGAGGTAGGCAGGCCATGTCTGAGGACTCAAAGGGGGTCCTGTAGAACCAGCCAAGAGCTCCTTGGCTTCACGCAGGATAGAAATTAAATGCGAGCCAGGAGGAAGTGAGGACAGAGTTTATCGAATCTCAGACAGAGTGTCTAGGAGACTCAGAAAGAAAGAAGAGTGAGTCTCTCCTTTGCTGGATGTCTGGGGTTTTTATTGAGGACTGTGGTCTGATGTACGTGTCCTTTCAGGCATCCAGGAACCGGTCAGAACAAGGACAACTGTCCACGTGTCCTCCATAAGCCACTTATTTCCTGGAGCCAGGGGTCTTGATGTTATCTGTTGTGCTAGGAGAATCCAAAGGAGTCATTAACTCCTTGACCCTTACAAGGAGGACATATGTTATCTGCACTATGGGCCAAGTGTAAGGCGAGGGTGCAGGTCCTCGCAAGAATAGAAGCAGGAAAAGGAGCAAAAAAAGAGTTCTTCATGGAGCCTGTTTCCCTGTCTCACTGCCAAGTCCTAAATTTATCTGTGCTATTTTAACTCTATTGATGACTTGAATTAAAATTAAAGTGGAATGAATTCTGCTAAAGAGAGAAGTCCTTTTAGTTTATAGCTTTCTCTTTTCTGTACTTACCAGGAATCCACACAGTTATGTTTTCCTGGAGGCTATGGAGCCAGTCTTATCTAATAATCATCCATTTCAATTTTCCTATTTAAATATCTTTTATTGGTAAAATACCTTAGTCTTATAGCCACAGGACAAAAGGGAACAGGTTAAGAGTGACTGTATTTCACGTCTCTAATATGAATCATGGGCAGTTTAAGATTTTCGACGGAAGCCCAGACTGTGAAGCCTGCTTTTGAAGAGCTTGATCGCAAAATTGAGCCACTTACAAGCTGGTGAACATTAAACAAGTCAGGACTCAAATGTTTCATCCCTAAAAATGGCCTTATGATACCTCATGCTTCACAGTAGAGCTTATCATGCAGTGCCTAGACACAAATTATGTATTAGCATTGTGTTATTATTCTGAATGCTGAAAACTGAGGGACATTTAGGAAATTAACATAGTATTCATATTATTAACAAATGAAATATGAAGTGATTTGAGAAGTAACAATTCTTTTATATTCTAAACCTATATGATCTCACATTTTTTTAGTTAAAAAAAGTAAAATGAGCACAGATCAACTTGTATAATCTATTTTTTTGCAGATTATACACTAATAACATTGTACTAATATGCTTTTGTATATTAACAATAAAATAATAATTAAAAGGGATGAGATACTAAAGCAGGAGAGCGAGGTTCTTGTCTCACAGAGTCGAAGAATGAATGTCTCAGACAAAGGACAGTGAGCAAAGCAATAGGGTTTTATTAAGCAAGGATACAGAAAAAGCTCTCAGGAGTGAGAGGGGTCCCAACTGGGTCACCAACATGGACCCTCACTGACAGTCTTTTATTTAGAATTGACCAGGGAGCTTGTGGTCTCATCATTCTTGTGATGTCTTGTTTTGAGTGAGGACTGGTGATAACATTTTTAATGGCTTACTTCTTCTTTGGGATCTGGTCACAATGTGACTGCCATAAAAAGACCCCACCTCTGACGCCCAGGGCAGAGTGCTCTTGTTTGTTCCCGTATTTCTGGTTTTGTTATGCCTCAGCATTTCTGAGATTTCTGTGAGCCTGATCCATAACCCCCTACCTTTTTCTCCCTACCTAGTAACCTCACCTGTCCTTTACTCAATGAGTCCCTTCAGATGTATATCAGTGGGTCATATACTTGAGGGGATGATTGCCAACATGTATCTTGTGGGGATTTAGAGATAAAGGAAGTTTCCAAAGGAATTTTTATATGTTAAAGTTTATTACAGGATCCTAGGGGTCAGGCTAGGATTGCCTATTGCCCTCAGCAAAGTGTCAACAACCAGGCATTTGAGTTCCTAGAGGAAAGTCAGTCTGCCTGTTTCAAGGACTTGTCAATGGGCTGTAGGTAGTAAGGAAATTTAATCATTTTTCTTCTTTGTTTCCCACGTCAATACAAATAATTGTAGACCAGGACTGATGAATAAAACTGTTACAGAAGCTTTCCTCTAGAGGCAAATGTATACCCACCATGTTTTATTCCAGGCAGCATTAGATCAGTCCTCTTGGTTCCCTGAAAACCACTGTGGTTAGTGGAGGGTACCGATAGTAATGCATGTTGGGCGAGAATATTTGGAGCACAAGTTCATACAATTTTTGACTTAGGGAATTTAGACACCCTGTGGAGGGCACGGAAAGACATTCATCAGTGTAGCTAGAGGAATTTTCCTCTAAACGCAGCCCATGTGGGAGTCGCCCTCATGATGGGAATGCTGCCTTCCTCTCACCTTAATGGCAGCATGGTCATCCTACCAGCTCTTCTACTCGTCCACCTCCCTTCCAGACTATAAACTCCTTGAGAGATAAACCATTTCCTTTTATTTCCTGAGCATCTGGCATCACACTTGGCAGAGAACAGGTGGTCAAAAAATACATGATGTTGAATATAATATTTATGAACACAAGACACAGCCCTGACACCGCCGCGATTTGCTCAGGAACGACAAACATCCCCACACCTTTCAGTGTGATATGCCCAATCATTTCAATTATTTTAAATGTCTACCTTTATTGGAAAAGGCGGGTAAATAAAACTCTCTAACACAGCTCTAATTTCATATTCATTAAATCAACAAGGCAAAGCTGATGACCTGATCACAGAACGTATTTTATGAGTTACAATTAACTTTTTTCCTCAAGCTGAACTGATAGATGAAATAGAGACAATTTTCAGTTGGGGTGTGCAGGCACTTTACCCTCGAGTGCTCTCATAAACACTTCTGATGCAACATTGACCACGTCAGGGAAAAGTCTAGCTACAGGCACGCAATGGTGTTAACAATGAGAATGAGGTATTAGGGGAATTAGGTATCAACCGGAAAGCAATTCAGGCTTCACCAAGGGGACAATTTATTTCAGAGAAGCTTCCTAAATGCAAACGATGTTTTCTAGCAATTTAGAGGACATGTGAGAATCAATATAAGCCGTTAATTTAGTCATGTTAATTTTATTTTAATTTCTGACAGGTTACACGTTTTTGTAGAGCATAAATGATGGGTGATAGAGTAAGTAGGTTTATAAATGATGTAAACAAAATTGATATGAGATTAACACTGGACTATAAACCAGCAGATTGTTAGGATGAATGGCCTCTGTGTTTTCTGATCCTAACTATTGAAGGGGAGCAGAATTTGCCAGCTCGAAATATGCCTCTTTGGCGTAAGGATTATTTTAGGCTGATGATTTTAGGAAATGCAGACACGGGAGTAGCTCTTTGTAAAGACTATAGATTAACCTTCTGTGAGGGAAATTTACATTTAGAAGGGAAATCTCCATTTGTAAGGGTGTCTCTCCCAGTACCAGGAAGAGGAAGATGACCAAATCTTTACAAACCCATATGAATGGAGAAGACACTAACAAATCTGCGTAAAAACTATACCTCTGTTTACTGTGCTTTGCCCAAAAAATCTCCTATAAACCACATCTTCTATTGTTATTTGGAGATGGTATTCAAGGTGGTGCCTTGGCCCATTTCCGGGAGTCCCTCCCATTTTCCTGGGTTTCTCCCCTGTGTATAGGACACACACATGTTATGAAACTTGTTTGTTTTTCTCCTGTTAATCTGTTTTCTATGACGGGGGCGGAGGCTCATCCAAGAACTTAGAAAGATAAAGGGAAAATTATTTTTCCTTCCCTACACTATAAAATCAAATATGTAACATTTCTGTGCACTTTCAAAGTTTGGTGATTTACTTCACTATTGGTGAGGTGAGGCGAGGTGGGGTGGGGTGGAGTCTGGAGCCGAGGACCAAGAAAGAATTCTTGAGACGTCTTTGGTGCAAAATGGTGGTTTATTAAAGCACAGGGACAGGACCTGTGGGCAGAAAGAGCTGCACCGGGGTCATGAGGAATGGCCCATTATATACCCTCAAGTTGGGAGAGGGTTAGGGATAGCGTAAGTGTCTGAGGAATTTTGGAAGCAAGGTTTCCAGGACCTTGAGGTGGCTAGCTATTGTTGGGAAAAGGTCATTTGTTACCATCTGATAAAACCTTAGTCATGAGACCCTTCAGATGTACATCAGTGGGCCAGATGCTTGGGGGATGATTGCCAACAGGTATCTTGGGGGTGGGGGTTAGAGATAAAGGAAGTTCCCAAAGGAATTTTTATATGTTAAAGTGGACTTACAGGATCCTGGTGGGGGGGAGGGGGTCAGGCTAGGACTGCCTTTTGCCTTTAGCAAAGTATTTACATCGGGACAGTTGAGTCCCTAGAGGAATGTCACTCTGCCTGTTTCAAAGACTTGTCCATGGGCTGTAGGTGGTAAGGAAATTTCATAATTTTTCTTCTGCCCTTGTTTTCCACATCACTATTACTAGAGAAAAACAATTAGAAATGTTAATGAAAAAGAAACCATTTTCAAAAAGCAAGTGTTATATCAGTAAAGAAAATCTAAACATTGTGGACAGCGTTTTCATACATGTAAAGCTGTCACCAGCCTGACCCCAAGACCCGGCCTTTCCTGACCACCCACATTTGTCCCACAGTTTCCTTAAATTCTTCTCTCTGGCTTATCTCTTAACTCAGGAAAAAGACCCCAAGGGCACAGCATCCCTGGCTTTGAACCTCACTACCCCTCAGGCAATAGTGACTGACAGAGGGCTCAGGCTGCCCAGACCACCCAGACCAGTGTGAGCTCAACCCTGACTTACACCTGTGCAGATGGACCATGGAGTGACCCCCAGAGTGACCAACAGTGACCTCTGCCTCATTACAATATGGAAATGTCCACCCAAGGAGGAACACTAGCGTCATTTACACAACAGACAATGTGTGTATAGGCTGGTTTCCTTACAGCGCAATGTGTGACCTCATGCCCACCTGGACATATATGAAGAGGCTCCCCCATCTAAATATTCATCCTAACCCTAAATGAAAGGAACCTGTCCACCCTTGCTCGGGAGTCACCGCTTTGGAAATGATTCCCCATGATCTCCTCATTTGCTGCAAGTTAAGTTACCATTGCGTGACAGTCCCCCTGGTGTGGTTTCTATCTGTAACGCACCAAGGAGTGAACTCACGTGGTCTCTGTTACAATATGAACTATTTCTTTCAAAACGAAAAGGATTTCTGAAATACTCTCTTAAGTGGAGTGTCTTGTTATGAGAGTGTGTCCTGAACCCAGACTGTTTGAGTTTAAATGCTCACTGCATAAACACTGTGTGAGGCTGAGCAGGCTGTCAACGGCCCGTGCCTCCATTCCCTCTTACACAAAATGCAGGTAAGGACAGCATCTACCTTAGATGGTTGGTGTAGGCATTAACTGAAATAATCAGCACATAAAGTGAATGGAGCATGCATTGCAAGTTAGCTGTTCCCATTACTATCTCAGAAAATTCCTTTCATTTTAATCATCCATCTAAAAACATATGGTGCAGTATTCTATCCAACCTTCTTTAAGAGCCACATTCCATAATCATCAATTTTCCTTAATCCTCCACATGGCTCACACAAGCCAGCAAAGCTCATGATCTGCACACGAAACTGGCTCGTTGTGCTTTCCCGCAGTTCCAATCACCCTTGACTTTCTTCTCCAATCCCTGTTGGTCTTCTCCATCCTATGCTCTCACTAGTCCTTTAAAATAATCTCTGTTTCAAGAAAGACTTTTCCAGTCCTGTCCATCTGACCCAGATCCCCTCAACATTCCAGCTGTGTATGTATACATACATGTGTCTGTTTGGTTTCTTCAACTAAATTTTTATGTCACTGAAAGAACAGATTTATTTATTTCATATTCCTCTCTCCTCCAAAGCATCTCATACAGGTGGTAAACACATAGAACTACACCACAGGAGCTTCCTGATTTCTCATATAAAATACCTTAGCATTGAAACAGAGGTCAATGAGTATGTGCAGATGGGAAGTCAAGGTCAGGTCCTGGGGTCAGGCTGGTCACACTATCCTAATAAAATGAAACAACTTAAGTAAAAACAAGCCGTTTTCAATGGAAATACAACTCTGGCAGGAAGAAATGCTATCTTCACCCCTACTGTTCTACTCTTTCCAAATCACGGCTGCTAAACTGATCTGCCTCTTGGCACAATGATAGAATATCCATTCATATTCGTAGCCAATAAACTGAAAATAAGCCTTGGTTTAGTTCAAAGAAGACCGAAAGTAGAATGTATGTGTCACCTGGAAATTCTCTTCTGAGGGGTATGTGTTGTTTCCCCACATCTAACTAACCCAGGAGCCTGAACAGGGAGGACCTCTCAGAGGAAGGCTGGGTGTGAGAATGAGAATGAGAGGTTCAGGGAGGGAAAGCTGTGCTTCTCCATGTTCATGTCATAAAGTATAAACTGTTACACAAGGAAGAACCACCCGACTCTACATGTTACGACATATAACTCAGTCAGAAGGAAGAGGCTTCCATTTGTGTTCTAGTGAATTCTCCAACTCTCTGGACCCAGTGGAGCTACTCACCCATCTTGGTCTTTACACAGGTAACAGCTCTAGTCCTTTCCAGATTGGAATTCGGTTAGAGCCAAACTAGCTAATTAACTGAGTCAGAAGATTGGTTCCAAAAATCTCAGGTCTTTCAAAATAAGTTAACAGTTAACTGTTATTTCATAGTAAATTTCTCCTTTCTCGTTTGATTAGATAGTGCTAAATAAATCAGATTCTAAATTAAATGTGTGAGAAGAGAGTAAGATCTTGTCTGCTATGCAATACATCTGATCAATCATGTAGGTGATGATCGGTAGCAAAATGATTAATTAATAGTGCTGAACAAGGTAAATGAGTTTTAACTTCTTGCTATAATTTCTCTAAAATTCCTGTTTCATACCGAAAAAGGCAGTATCTAGGAAAATAATGAAGAGGATATCAGGTGCTTGTTCTCCCTCCAACTTTTAAACACATAAAAATACGAAGTAATTCCTTAAGTACTTAAATCTCCATGTGTTATATTCTGTTTAGATATATTCTTTCCATCACTGCTTATACAGAAAAAAACAACAGTAAAATATTGTTAAATAAATTCCAGTGAAAAAGGAAGTATATCAGCACCTATTTAATATGATTGTGAATTTAAAATGGCTGTGTTCAGTGAGAAGTTTATTTTATTCACTAAAGGAAAAAAGGACACAGCCCATCTGTCGTTGGGCTCTATGGGAGGAGAGGCGTATGCATCAGCTGACATAGAGCGTATGGGGCCAGCCTTTCTCTGAACGTCTGACAGAGAGAGAATATTAACCCAAATAACTTTAAGCACATATTAAACAGCTCAAACTGACACTCATGTATTGGCTCAGTTTTTATGAGTGAGGAGCCCAGGCACAGATTATCTGGGCCCTTTGCTCGAAGTCTCTCAGAGCTGAAATTCAGGTGCTGGCCAGGGTTGCAATCCCCTCTGCCACCTTCATGGAGGATGTTGGCAGAAAACAGTTCCTTGCAGCTGTAGGGCTGAGACTTCAGCTCCTGGGGGTTGCCATCCTACACACAGTTCAGAACACGGGCTTGCTTCACCCCTGTGCCCAGGAGGAGAGCCTTCTGAGTAGTCAGACCACCCCAAGATAATCTCCTTTTGATCAGTGCAAAATTACTGCTTAGGGTCCTTACTTGCATCTGCAGAATCCTTTACCTTTGCCATGTAACCTAATCACAAGAATGATGGCCATCATGTTAAGGGGTCCTTCCCACACCCAGTTGGGACAGGACTATGCAGGGTGTGGACAGCACTAGAACTCTCCTACAGACTAATTAGACGTCCACCAAAAGGCAAGTCTGCAATCCTTTACCTTATGTCTTTATGTCATTACACAAGAATGATCGGCAGAACTCACATGTCATCGAGGCAGCTTGCCCTGTCCAGATGCTCTGCTAGACAGTTGGCCTGGCTTTGAACTTCCTGTCATCTCACCACTGCCCGGAGTTTCTTAATTACTGTTCCTGGTTTCCACACCTTACCTCTCTGTACCTCTTGTCTAGGGAACTGCCCTTCTAGCCATCTCTTCTGCTCCTCAGCTACAGTGAAGTCCCAGAGCTAAGTTTCTGGTAGGTAGTCTTTGTGGCCAATTAAAACAAAAATCCCAAAACTATTCTTTTTTTGCCTACCTCCACTATAAAGCCTGGAAAAGCACATAGTTTCCTTCCGAATTACCTGGGCAGTTAGAACTGGACATCTGATACAATTCTGTTTAATGAGATTTAAAAGAAAGTCTGGTAAAAAGCTTCTAGAAAAGAATACTCTCTCTGTGAGAAGCAGAAGAGCTCCTGCCTCTAAACCTCTGCACTCTTGCTCCTGGCATTCTGCCTCTGGGTTCAGTTCTGATGTTGTAAATCTCTGTAGACAACTGGGGAGCCTGGGGAGAAAAGCATGCAGACCTTCAGCAAACAAGCACAGAAAAGCATCTGGATGGAAAGGGACCAGGTCCTTGGTACTGCTGGATGGCCCAGCACAAGCCCAGGACCTACACAAGGCTCCTATTTGGAGCATCTAGCCTTGATGGGGGAGGTTTAGGTTCCTTTAACAGAGAGAGGACACCTACTACGTTGCTTTCAGGCTTTCAGTTTTATCAGACTTCTCTCTCTTTTCTCGCACAGAAAATTACCCCAAATAGCTGGGTTGGAGGGCAGGCGATGCTAGCGCAGTGTGACATGTTACTGGGAAACACTCCTTGCTTCCAATCTGCGAGCCTACCCTGACCCAGCTCCACAAAACAGTGTCCTTCATGTTAGAGAAGTTTTCTGCCTTTGAGTACTGTTCTGTTTCCATCCAAACTGGCTTCCACCAGCTCTGTCAGTATATGGTTGAACCTTTAAATTCCTTCCCTTGGAATTGTGGCTCTCACATGAACCATAGCGTGTGATTACGTACCTATTGATTTTCCCCATGATTCATGATAATTAATGAAGCTATTTTCTGGTTAGAGTATAAGAGTTTTTTCTGGCACTATCACTTCATGACGAATGTCAAATTTTCAAAGTAATTGCCCCACAAAGATAAGCATTTATGAAATTACGCTCAATATTTTCCAAGTCTGACATTCAATTGACTAAGAAAACACAAATCATGCCTGCATTTCCAGATAGACTGTTTTTTAAAATGAGTATTCACACTGCCATCAACTTACATGGAATGACAGCAGGCCAGTATAAACCAAATATTAAAGTATAAACATACTTACCAACCATGTAATTACTGGTATGGGTGAGTATTTTGAACATAATCTGATCAAGACAGGAAGAAACTAGTCCAAATGTCTAAGAAAAAATTAGAATTATCTTGTGATTTTAAATGGAGAGGCTTGATCCATTAAGTTGTCGAGAACATGACAATTCCAATAATAGAAAAGGAGGATCAAGAAAGGGCAGAGCCTATTTTGATTACAAGGAAAGTAGGGTGTGGAATCACCATGTGTTAATCTGAAAACATGCACTTAACAGATTTCTTTCTTCAAATTTTTTTTTTCCAAATACTTTAGACATCTTCTTTGAGAGCATATATAAAAGACTGGTCTTGAACCACCATCTTTTCAGAGGCAATACTTCTTTGAAGTATTTTGGCTTATTCTAAGAATGTATAAAGAAAGCTGTCTGTGATACTGAAGAAAGTTACATGTTAACACTGTTCAGAGGATGATTATATAAACATCTGAGGCTGCAGGTAACATTCCATCAGCATTATAAAATGTAATAATTCTGGAACTCTTAATTTCTGTTTGAATGATGACCTTAAAGTTGTCAGAAACTTCTCAGCTGTATGAGGAAACCCCCACTTCCTGCATATGCAAACAACAAAAACAATTTTTAGAAATTTATTTTAAAAATAATTAAAAGAACATATGTGTGTGTGTCTTATATTTACATCTCTTAAAAGCAGAACTATTAAGACAGTTTACTGAATGCTAAATATTAGGCTGTTTTGTTTGAAGTGGACTTAGAAAGTAAGGAGGTAGAAAGAAGAAAGCAATGCATTTGGGCTGGAGCCCAGATATGCAGTCAGTGTTGTGGGCTCCAGACTAAGAGAGGCCAGCAAACAATTCCTAGCTGCTTGACCATGAACAAGTTCCTAAACTTCTATAAATCTCACTTTACGTGAGACATGTGAGAATGATAATAACTCCTGTTTCATAATGCCGTTACGATGACGAAGAGGGCTGTGGGGCTTAGCACAGGGCCTGGTACGTGCATATGATCATGACTGAGAGCACTCCTCATGCCTGCATCATCTCATTCAAAGTTCATAGCAACCCAGTGAAAGAGCTTTTATGTAGAACACACTTTCTTTGGTGAGAAAATACGTTTTCACAAAAGAGCAATAGGTATAGTTCAGACAGTTTATCATCTAGAATATGCTCTAAATGTACTTTCCTATATGATGTTATATCAGTTGAATCCATGATCCATAAAAATTTTTTAAGATACAATAAATCTGTATTTAGTATACAGGCTCATCTGGGCGACTCTATTCCACATGTCCATCATCCTCTTCTGGGACTGCCAGCTGCCCTGAACATGTAATACCCCTGACAAAGTACAAGAGAGACAGCACCATGACCTAAGGCCTTTGCAAGCTTTTGAACACATCAGGTCTGCTGACAATGCATTGGCTTAAGTTCATGGCCAAGCCTAGAGTCAAGGGACAAAGAGGAGTGGTCTGCACATGGCCCAAGGTGGGGGGAGGGGGGATGGATATATGTAATCAATAAGGTAATTGACACAGTTGTGTTTTGAATGTACATCAACTTCTCCAGGGGAATTGCCCTCCTACGTATGATAGCGGGTATCTGAGGGACTCAAGCTCTGTGTTAATGCCATCGTGACGGTACTTCTTGTCCCTATGCCAAGAGAGAAGCGATAGCATCATTTCCATGGGACTTCTTTAGGGTTCACACAACCACGTGGGTATTAAAGACTTTCTCTCACTGAATCATCATAACCATGTAGTAATCATAATTCCCACTGAAGAAACCGAGACTTGTTCATATGCTCACCATTGGCAAGTGATGTTGTCAGAGCTGAGACCCCGGAACTATTATTGCATGGCTCATGTCCTCTCCCTGCACTGTTCCTCTGCTCCATAAAGGCCAGCTTACTTGACTTTTCATCTAGCTTTCTATAGGTCCTCAAATTTCAGTTTCCATAACTGTTTCAGCTTTGCTTTTGGTTTTTTTTGGTTTTTTTGAAAGGGAGTATGGGCAGATTTACAATATATGCATTCATTGAATAAAAATTTGTTGTAAATTTATTATGTGACAGGCATTGTTCTACTTGCTGAGAATATGGCAGCAAACAAGCAAGTAAAATCCTCTGTATGAGAATATTACATGCCAGCGAGGAAGGCAGATTGTGTGCAAATAAGTGAAGAAACGAAACTAGCTTTATGTTGATTTAATCATTTATAAGTATACTATATATTATTGAGTATGTGAACACATATGTTTTTATAATGTGTATATATGAATGTGTGTTCAAAAGAGGGAAAGATGCATAGACAGAGAGAGAAAATTTCTATAGAAAATAAATCAGGATAGTCTAGGACTGCTACTTTAGACCTGCCATTTTGTCAGGAAAACATTCACCAAGGATGGGACAACAGAGTGTGAACTTGAGCGGTACCAAGGATTCATACCTCAGCAGAACTTCCAGGTGCAGGAAATGTGATGTGGGAAAGGCCTGAGCTGGAAATCACTCCCTGCGTTGGAGAGGGTGTTCTCAAAGTGGGTTCCCTGAACAAGCAGGGTCCGCATCATCAGGGAACCCACCGGGCAGGAGAAGTTGGGGCTTCTACTTCAAACCTACTAAATCAGAAACTCTAGAATTGTGGCCTAGGGGGTCCTGATGTTACTGAAAGATTGAGGAGTGCTGTATTTGGAGAAGAACAAGTGGGGAGCTTTAAGCAATGAGCCTGTGCTACATAAGGGAGAGCTTTGCAAGACCCTCATAGGGACTGAATTCTACAGACCACAGTATGTTTTCCCCCCATAGGACATAGTCTATCCACATAAACATGTACACATTCATAATGGCTGCACACAGAGGCTCTTTCTACACCTATGTTTGGTATATAAAATGAAACATTTTAACAATGACTATTTGCATAGGTTGCAAATAAGTTATGCTTGCTGAGTTTATCATAAATGCTGAGGACAAAAATTCAGTATAGAGAAGTGAATTGTAAGGAGAATATCGGCTTTGTTCCCTGATTTTAGCATTAAAAAGAGTTAACATGCAATATAAAACTTTATATTATGGAAACAGATATTTGTGTGTGTTCAACCTAAGAAAGGAAATCACATTCTTAGATCTAGCAAGGGATTTATGTAGTTTAAAAAGCACATTAAACCGATTTAATGAGCACATAAGCCCTGGGGACCTTAGCTTACACCCAACAATTTTAATTGGAACCTAAATAAATTATGCAATGCCAAGACAACCACATCCCTTATATGGGAGCTATGGCTGGCTGCCTTCAGAAGCCACTGTGTTTTCCTTAGTTTCAAAACCAGAGCTAGGACCCTGTGATTTTATCATGCCAGTTTATTTCCTAAAGGATGCCAACAGTAAGAATCTCCAGGGAAAGAGAGTCAAAGAACATAGAGGCCACCCTGATAGTGTTAGTGAGAAATAATTAATCCAAGTTCCATGACATGAAATGATTTGGGGGTTTTACAGTTCTGAGCCAAGTGCCAGAGAGTCCCAGAAAGATAATGTAGCAGCTCTACAAATCATGTCTCAAGTTCTGGACGCTTATCTGCTGCATTCTTGCAAGAATATAATTGTCCCGTTCTGCAAGAGAAGTCATGTCCATTAACAGCATGCTTATGATCCTCTTTCGGAGCAACCTAACCTACCGCTTTCCAAATAATTCCCCTGGAACTGCCTCAACCTTCTTTTCTACCCTTAGCTGGTTTGTATTTACATAATCCATATCTACACCGGCTTGCTCAAGTTTATTCTGTAAAATAAATCTCCTATGGAGATATTTACGAGGAAATGTATTTAATGCAAATAATCAATCTTTTGGAATAGGCATGACCTTATCTCTCTAGTAACAAGGTGACACTAACTTAACTGCTATAGTAAGACTGAGCAATTCTCTTTCAATAATCACCAAAAAAGAAAAAAAGAAAACAAAAACACCTCTTCCAAAACATGAAAAGGGAGTAGAAACCAGTTTTGATCAATAGACCAGTACTATATATTATTTTTAAAATTTGTACAGAAAGATATTACATTCTGCATCATTTTGTTGTAAATGTGTTCCTTAGGCAATGGTTGCTCTACATTTTTACTTTCCCCATTAACCTGATAAAATGGGCCAAAGACTTTAATGGACACCTCACCAAAGAAGATATACTGATGGCAAATAAGCATATGAAAACATGCCCCACATCAGATACCACTACATGCTTATGAGAATGGCCAAAATCTGGAATGCTGACAGCAAATGCTGGTGGGGATGTGGAGCTCAGGGACTCTCCCACATCACTGGGGACTGCAAAAGGGTACAGTCACTCCCAAAGACTGTTTCTTACAGAGCTAAACATGCTCTTACCATAAAATACAAGCAATCACACTCCTTGCCTTAGATTCCCAGGGCCTGAAAACTTGTGTCCATACAAAAACCTGCACACAGATGTTTATGGAGGCTTAATTCATAATTGGTAAAACCTTTCACAACCAAGATGTCCTTCAGTAGGTGGTGGATAAATAAACTGTGGTCCATCCAGACAATGGAATATTATTCAGTGCTAAAAAGAAAAGGGCCATCAAGCCATGAAAAGACAGGGAGAAACCTTAAATGCATATTGCTAAGCTAAAGAGGCCAGTCTGAAAAGGCCATACACGGTGATTCCAACTATGTGACATTCTGGAAAAGTCCAAACTGTGGAAACAATAAAAAGGTCAGTGTTTGCCAGGAGTCGGGGGCAGGGTGGATGAATAGGCAGAGCACAGAGGATGTTTAGGTCAGTTTAAATACTCTATGTAATACTATAATGATGGTTATACATTTGTCCTAAACCACAGAATGCACTACATCAAGAGTGAACGCTAAATCAACTATGGACTTTGAGTGATCATGATGTGACACTGTAGGTTCATCCTTGGTAATTAATGTGCCACTCTGTTGAGTGATGTTAATAATGGGGAAGGCTATGATGAATTAAGGCCGGGGTCATATGGGAAAATCTCTGTAATTCCCTCACAACTTTGTTGTAAACCTAAAACTAGTCTTAAAAAATTCTTTTTAAAAAAAGCCAAAAACAAATCTTTGTACTGTGTTTTCAGAATGCCATCAAAATTGAAATTAAAAAAGCAATATCATATAAAATATCAAAAATATGAAATACATTGAGATATATCTGAAAAAGATGTATGAGACTTATAAAATGAAGACAGTAAACATGAGCTAGAGAAATTATTAGGAAATAGAACTACTTTGTCCAGGCACTGGAGAAGTCAATATTGTTAAAACATCAGTTCTTTCCAAATTCATCTAAAATTCAGTGCAATACCAATGAAAATTCCAACATGCATATTGGTAGAATTTAAAAAGTGATTTTAAATTCTATATAGAAATGCAAAGACAGAGAAGAGTCAAACCAACAGATAAAAAGAAAGAAATGTTGGAGGACTTTCAATACCTGATTTCCAGACTTACTTTAAGGCCACAGTAATCAAGACGACGTGATGTTTGTATAAATATGGGCAAACAGATTAATGGAACAGAAGTAGATGCACATATGGGCAACTCAACTTCAACAAAGTGAAAATACAATTCAGTGAAAAAAGGATCATCTCTTCAACAAAGGTGCCAAACAATTGTATGTCTCTATGTAAAAAAAAATAAACTTTCAGCCATATTTCACCCAGTATACTGAAATTAACAAAAAAATGGTACATGGAGCCAAATATGAAGCCTAAAACTATGCATTTTCTGGAAACAACCAAAGGTTGAGCAAAGATGTTTTCAGAAATGGTCTCAGAACATCACCCACTTAAAAAAATTGATATACTTTACTTCAGTGAATGAAAAGACCATTCACAGTCTGGGAAAATATTTTTTCAAATCATATATCTGATAGAAATCACATATCCAGAATATATAAAGAATATTTCATACTCAAAAATTAGAAAACAAACGACTTAAAAAAATGGGAAAAGATTTTGAACAGACACTTTACCAAAGAAGATATATGGATGGCATATAGGAGCATGTTCAACATTGTTAGTTATTAGAAAATGCAAATTACTATGCTATATACCTCTTCACAGTTATTAAAAAGTGAAAGTAAAAGATAAAGAAAGAAATAGAAAAGAAGGAGGGGAGGGGAGGAGGAGAGGAGGACAGAAGGAGGAGAGGAGAGGAAGACAGGAGAGGAGGAGGAGAGGAGAACAGAGGAGAGGAGAGGAGAGGAGAGGAGAGGAGAGGAGAGGAGAGGAGAGGAGAGGAGAGGAGAGGAGAGGAGAGGAGAGGAGAGAACTCTCTTGCTTATTTATGAAAAGTTTCCTGGCATAGTCTATACAATCCATACTCACTTGAGCTGATGTTTTAAAAATTATATTAATTTGCCTACATTATAGTGTCTTTAACTCAATGCTTTCTCCTAGTAAGTTATCATATTTTCTTTATAGTTATTTTTTCATGGATAAAATTGAACAGTGTTGTATCATATTTGAGTATAATCTTTCCCTTGTGAACATCAAATCTAATTATTTGTTATTTGCATTTAAAATAATTATTTTAATATGTGCTCTTGCCTAAGCACTTTGAAAATTATTACTTCTATCTTACATAAGTTTCTCCCTTATGTGTTGGATATATATTATTCTATAGTATTATGAGTTAAGAGGGAAATACACAATTAACCCATATGCCTGCTTATGAAACACAGGTACTGAGATACGTTTGACTCTTGTCCTGCTGGGATGGGGGATAGAGACCTGCCATGAACATTTCCAGTTCCCATCCATTTCCTCAAAGTCAGAGGGATGGTTCAGGCTGGTCAGATGCAGACACTTATTAATGCACGGAGTTACTGTGCTTTGATGGCATGAACACTTTTTCCTCTCTCCTCTTTGCTCTGTTCTGGTTCATCAGACTCAGCTGGCTTCTGTCATCAGGGAGGGACCCACAGTGGGGTGACGGTCCTGACTTCTCTCTCTGTCCTCTGCCTACAAAGCAAGAGGTCAAAGTAGCGTCTAGTGCAAGTTTTCTTCTAACTCAAGGTGGAAAAGTGACAAGTCCCATTCTGGTTTCCCCTCCAAAGCAGTGTTTACCAGAAAGAAAAAAAAAAAAAAACACAGGGGTGCCTGGGTGGCACAGCGGTTAAGCGTCTGCCTTCGGCTCAGGGCGTGATCCCGGCGTTATGGGATCGAGCCCCACATCAGGCTCCTCCGCTATGAGCCTGCTTCTTCCTCTCCCACTCCCCCTGCTTGTGTTCCCTCTCTCGCTGGCTGTCTCTATCTCTGTCGAATAAATAAATAAAATCTTTAAAAAAAAAAAAAGAAGCTGAAAAGGCTAAAAAAAAAAACCACTCATTTTTCAGTTCTCCATAAACTGGACATTTATATTCACATTTAAATTCAGTTCTTTGTATTCATACTTTTATTTTTGTAGCAATCTTAAAGGGAGAGGAGAAAGTCTTAAATCTTTAAGAAGTTTTGATAAATCAAATATAGTCATTATTACGGACAAATGGTGACCCACCTGAATTAAGGGGAAAAAACATGTATTTTTCCTGTGTCTTCCACTGTGCTGTGTGTTGTACATACAGTTTTTTATCTTGACGAAGTCCTCATAGTTCATTTTTGCCTTTGTTTCCCTTGCCTTTAGAGATGTGTCTAGAAAGAAGTTGTTGCGGCAGAGATCAAAGAGGTTGCTGCCTATGTTTTCCTCTAGGATTTTGATGGATTCTTGTCTCACATTTAGGTCTTTCATCCATTTTGAGTTTATTTCTCTGTATGGTATAAGAAAATGGTCCAATTTCATTCTTCTGCATGTGGCCATCCAATTTTCCCAACACCATTTGTTGAAGAGACTTTTTTCCATTGGATGCTTGTTCCTGCTCTGTCGAAGATTAGTTGACCACAGAGTTGAGGGTCCATTTCTGGGTTCTGTATTCTATTCCATTGATCTATATGTCTGTTTTTGTGCCACTACCATACTGTCTTGATGACTACAGTTTTGTAATATAGCTTGAAGTCTGGAATTGTGATGCCTCCAGCTTTTGTTTTCTTTTTCAACTTTCCTTTGGCTATTCAGGGTCTTTTCTGGTTCCATACAAATTTTAGGATTGTTTGTTCCAGCTCTGTGAAAAATGTTCATGGTATTTTGGTAGGGATTGCATGGAATGTATAGATTGTTTTGGGTAGCATAGACATTTTAATGTTTGTTCTTCCAATCCACGAGCATGGAACATTTTTCTATTTCTTTGTGTCTTCCTCAATTTCTTTCATAAGTGTTCTATAGTTTTCAAAGTACAGATCCTTTTTTTTTTAAGATTTTATTTATTTATTTGACAGAGAGAGAGACAGACAGCGAGAGAGGGAACACAAGCAGGGGGAGTGGGAGAGGAAGAAGCAGGCTTCCAGCAGAGCAGGGAGCCCAAAGCAGGGCTCGATCCCAGGACCCTGGGATCACGCCCTGAGCTGAAGGCAGACGCTTAATGACTGAGCCTCCCAGGCGCCCCAAGAGTACAGATCCTTTACCTCATTGGTTAGGTTTATTCCTAGGTATCTTATGGTTTTTGGTGCAATTGTAAATGGCATCAATTCCTTGATTTTTCTTTCTTCTGCCTCATTGTTAGTTTATAGAAATGCAACTGACTTTGGTGCATTAATTTTTTATCCTGTGACTTTGCTGAATTGCTGTATGAGTGCTAGCAACTTTGGGGTGGAGTCTTTTAGGTTTTCTACATAGGGTATCATGTTGTCTGCAAAGAGTGAAAGTTTGACTCCTTCTTTGCCTATTTAGATGTCTTTTATTTTTTTTTCTTGTCTAATTCCTAAGGCTAGGACTTCCAGTACTATGTTGAACGACAGTGGTGATAGTGGACATCTCTGTCATGTTCCTGACCTTAGGAGAAAAGCTCTCGGTTTTCCCCTGTTGAGGATGATATTCACAGTGGGTTTTTCATATATGGCTTTTATGATATTGAGGTATATTCCCTCTATCCCTACATGGCAGAGAGTTTTTAGCAAGAAAGAACACTGCATTTTATCAAATGCTTTTTCTGCATCTATTGAGAGGATCATATGTTTCTTGTCCTTTCTTTTATTAATGTGGTGTATCTCATTGATTGATTTGTGAATGTTGAACCACACTTGCAGCCCAGAAATAAATCCCACTTGGTTGTGGTGAATATTCCTTTTAATGCACTGTTGGATCCTATTAGCTAGTATGTTGGTGAGAATTTTTGCATCCATGTTCATCAGGGATATTACGGGGTCTGTAATTCTCCTTTTTAGTGTGGTCTTTGGTTTGGGGATCAAGGTAATGCTGGCTTCCTAGAGTCAGTTTGGAAGTTGTCCTTCCATTTCTATTTTTTGAAACAGTTTCAACAGAATAGGTATTAATTCTTCTTTAAATGTTTGGTAGAATTCCACTGGGAGGTCATTCAGCCCTAGATTCTTGTTTGTTGGAAGATTTTTGATTACTTATTCAATTTTTTTGCTGGTTATGAGTCTCTTCAGGTTTTCTATTTTTTTCCCGTTTCAGTTTTGGTAATTTATATGTTTCTAGGAATGCATCCATTTCTTCCAGATTGTCTAATTTGTCGGCATAAAATTGCTCATAGTATTCTCTTCAAATTGTTTGTAATTTTTTGGTATTGGTTGTGATCTCTCCTCTTTCATTTATGATTTTATTTATTTGGGTTCTTTCTCTTTTCTTTTTGATAAGTCTGGTTAGGGGTTTATCAGTCTTATTAATTCTTTCAAAGAACCAGCTCCTAGTTTTGTTGATCTGTTTTACTATTTTTTTTAAGATTTTATTTATTTGACACAGAGAGAGACAGCCAGCGAGAGAGGGAACACAAGCAGGGGGAGTGGGAGAGGAAGAAGCAGGCTCCCAGCAGAGGAGCCCGATGTGGGGATCAATCCC
Source organism: Ursus americanus (assembly GCF_024610735.1). Classification (NCBI taxonomy): domain Eukaryota; kingdom Metazoa; phylum Chordata; class Mammalia; order Carnivora; family Ursidae; genus Ursus; species Ursus americanus. Next base: position 72,781,419 of record NC_142132.1, read on the forward strand.
AGAACGCTGGGATCACGCCCTGAGCCAAAGGCAGACGCTTAACGACTGCGCCACCGAGGCATCCCGTTTCACTATTTTTTTTTTAATTTCTATATCATTGATTTCTGCTCTAATCTTTATTATTTCTCTTCTCCTGCTGGATTTAGGCTCTATTTGCTGTTCTTTCTCCAGTTCCTTTAGGTGTAAGGTTAGGTTGTGTATTTGAGACTTTTCTCATTTCTTGAGGAAGGCCTGTATTACTATATACTTCCCTCTCTGGACCACCTTTGCTGCATCCCAAAGGTTTTGAACTGTTGTGTTTTCATTTTCATTTCTTTCCATGTATTTTTTTAATTCTTCTTTCATCTTCTGGATGACCCATTCATTCTTTAGTAGGATGCTCTTTAATAACCTTCATGTATTCGTGGTCCTTCCAAGTTATTTCTTGTGGTTGATTTCAAGTTTTAAAGCATTGTGGTCTGGAAATATGCATGGTATAATCTCAATCTTTTTGTCCCGTTGAGACCTGATTTGTGACAGGTATGTGATCTATGCTGGAGAAAGGTCCATGTGCATTCAAAAAATATGGAATGCTTCACAAATTTGCATGTCATCCTTGCATCGGGGCCATGCTAATCTTCCCTGTATCTTTCCAATTTTAGTTAAATGTGCTGCCAAAGCGAATGATTTTTAACTGTTTAATTTTCTGACATATTGTATCTAAAGTAATAAAAGACCATCTTATCTACTTTTTGTTTTAAACCCCCTCTTTGTTCATCTTTGTTTTGTCAAATAATAGTTTAATTCAAAGGAAACAGCCAGAGAAGACCAAATTGCTATTTTTTTCTTCCCTTGGATTCTTCATTGAATTAAATCATAATTAGGGCTCATTTTCAAGTGTTTGCCCTGGTGTTTGACCTTCACTAACTATAAAGCAGATGCTAAAACATTAAACCATGTGTAAAAACAGTTTATACAAATTACAAAGAAATTTCTGCCAAATGATACATTTGGAATTGGAGACTTTGGAGCTTCTCTGCTGCCATTGGTATTGAAGTCCTGACAGGAAGATGTCTTCTGACCTTGGCCTTTCTTTTCCATATCCTGGAATCAATTCTGTTATGACATCATCAGTTGTGAAGCAAAAACTGCTAAGTTTTGGGATGAGCTCTATATACTACATGCCAAAGTAATTTCATATGGTTTGTAATTAGAGTTTAGTGAAGAAAGATTTTATTTCATTGTTCTTAATTTTATCATCATGGAATAAGTATATGCTTCCATATCACTAAAGAGTCAACACCAAGTATGGAAGTTTTAAGACAGGTCGAAAGGCAGGTTGGTTTTTGTATACTATTGATGAAGTCAAAGAACCTCCTCAATTCCTATACTTTTAGCAGGTTTGCTTCACCTGGAGAAATTGAGGTCCATAAGCTCTAATGACTTGTTCCCCGACATTGGCTGCTTCTCTCATTGGCCATAAGGGAGTTCAGAGAGTGAGAATTTGCTAGCACACACCATTAGTCTTGGACCCACAGGAAAAACTGTATGCTTAGGACAAACAATATACAAATAAATGTTTCACTAATTTTTATATTGCACGTGTTGCCTCTACAGATGATATTAGAAAAATGGCAACTTATAGGTGATTCTATAGGTTAGAAGGTAGGTTCATTGTTTAACAACCTGAGTCATAAATGTTCGTATCATTAACTTCTCTTATTAGCAGTGAAAAGTGCTTTATAAAATATAGTCTGAACAAAAATGTGTTTTAGGTCTAAGTGATTGGTTTTATATTTTCATTAATTAATACTTGCTTAAAGGGATATTCATGGTTCTGATTTTATGGGATCTTTCCTTGATCAAAGAAGGAAGTTGTATATGTTTTGTTTCCTATTTTCTATGGAGAAATGAGGTCATTTTTAAAAAGAAGTTTCCATAACCCCTTACTAGCTGCATGGGGGGAAATTCTTAATCACCCTCAACTCAATATAGTTGAATGACTATAAATTGGAGATGACAGTATATTCCTCTAGAATTTATTGGTAAATAAAATGAAATATGCCCAAAGATAAAGTGCTTAGAACAATTTTTGGAACAAAGTAGTAATAATTTTTAAGTTATTAAAGTAATAACAACCATTCTTTTTGTTATGTTGTGCATTATTCTCTTATTTGAAGATTTTCAGGAGAGCTACCACTGGTTTGAGTCCCATACATAGAAATTCTTCTCCTGAGCAATCTGTGTCTTTTTATCACAAGGCCTGCGAACTATGTAATGATGACATTTGTGTGAGAACCAGAACTCTTAGAACCAGGTTGATGCCCCAACCTCCACCCCTTAAACATATTTGTACAAATCAGGACAGTCTCAACTATTTTGCAGTAGCAAAGACATCAATATTTCAGGGGTTTCACAAGACAGTAGTTTAGCTCTTGCTCCCACAAAGAATACTGTAGACTGTACAGAAGCTGTAAGCCGTAAGCTGTGAGCCAACGGCCAAGCTGCACTGATGTCATTGTTGTCTTGCACAATGGAGCTAGCTCACTGTGTCTCCACCAATTATTACCATCTCTTTCCAACATCAAATTCAGTGGCATAATGTTGGTGGTCTGAAATCAGGAGTCATTACACCTCAGGAATCAGCATATTCTACTAGAGTTGTGTTTTCTTGTTTCAGAAAGCTGGTTGCTGGACATTTAACAACACACTTTACATTAATAAGCACTTTCATGAGCTTCCTTGCAAAGTAAGAACATGGAAATTCCCACACTGGCTTTTGAGTGCTTCCAGCTAGAATTTAAATGATTCAAAATAAGTAGAGGAAGTTATGGAGATCCTGTTTTAGATGGGGTAGAAGGTTTCTCTGCAAGGGACGAAATTTAAGTAAAGAGGCAATCCATGTGGCCAAAGGGGAAATGGCAAATACAAAGACTGAATTATGTTTGAGAAATAGCAGGGAGGCAGTATGGTTAGAGAATTATTTGAAGAGTGGTCAGAGATGAAGTCAGAGAAGTAGCCAAGAGTCAGTTCCTATAGGGCTTTGTGTGGCTACATAAGAAATCTGGACCTTATTCTAAGTGAAATGAAGATCCACTGGACAGTGTTAAGAAGGGCAACAACATTAAGTGACTGCAGATTTTAACCACCATTTATAGCTGTCCTTTTAAAGAATGATGTCTCTGTTTCTGAATTAAGCAATGGCAGGATGGTAAGTATAATTTCCTGAGCAGCAAACACTGGAGGAAGAGCAGGGTTTGGAGGGCACAAGTGCAGGAAATTCACAAGCTCAGTTCTTTGTACCTGTCAGACCAGGATCTGAGTGTTGTGCAGAAATAAGCAACTAGAAGATATTTTGATATATTTTATTCATATATGTTGACCTACTTTAGTTTGAGCAATACACTGCGATGAGAATAGAAAATAGGAAGATGTTGAACATTTGTGTGAGGGGCAAGATTTGTATGCAGTATATTTAAGACAATTTCCTACAGTGACCTTCACAGAAAAGGAAAAAGATTGAAACCAATAAGCTTGGAAACTCAGTGGCTCTGAGGCCATTCAATCAGGATAATAGACTATTTCAGATGTGTCCTTGAATAAGTAAGCAGAATGATTCACTCTGTGAAAGAATGCATCCACACCTGAGGTTTGGGCTCTGACTAGTATGCTTTCTCAGATTCTCCTCAAAGAATATTTTCTCTCATTTAAAATTTTGTTCTTTCAGGTGCCATCACTTATTCATCCCATTTATCTGAATTTTATTTATGAAATTCTTTTAAATTTTGTCTAGGGACCTTTTTTTTTTTAATTCAGTGCATTAGTGGGCAAAATATGGACAGTTCCTGTTCGCGGCAAAACAATATTCTATTAGTGCTTCTCTTCCACCAAATCATTAGGCATTTTTGATGCTTTTGTAATTACACAACTTATTGGACTGTTATAAATCACTATTTGCCCAGACACTCTGAGGATATTCTCAAGGTTTGTTTTCATGTGTTATATTTGAATATGATGGACAGATCCAAGATTATTATCTATAGTTATGCACTTTAATTGAATATAATTTTGAATGATTATTTTAGTTTTAAGAGTTTCCAAACACTGAGGTTATCATTCTATTTGTGGTAAAGGAGGGTAACGCAGCCCTTCCCTTGCTTGTAGCTGGACCTCTATCTGTATGTACATGGAGCTTAGAATCCAACACGGCTGTCTTGCTGAAGGGCCACAGCCCTTACTAGTGTTTTCTATGGTGGGGAAGCTTGTGCACTGGAGGATACTGGATGCTGTTGGAGGCTTGTGTTCATTTTCCGTTTTGCTCTTCATTCTTGTTTTTTGATTCAAATACTGGCTTTTCTCTCCATGAGTCTTTGTTTTGCAGTACAAGTTAAAAAGAATAATGGATATTAGAGTTTTTTTATTAGTAAATGTTAACATAATCAAAGAAGTAATAAGCTGACTTTAATTCATTAATTCTAAGCACCTTTAATGCTTTATTATTTCTGAAATCAACCCTATGAAGTGGTCAGTATTAATATTACTGTATTGTAAATACAATAATGCCGGCATAAAATTAAATTTGTTATAGATCACACAGGTAGAATATTGAGGAGTCCTCATTTGAACCCTGGAAATTTGACACTGAAACTCATTTCTTAGCCATCACCGTCACTGTTTGCTTTACTCTGTGCTGTGCTGGGATGCGCATCAGATGCAGGTAGAAAATCAACCATGTGTCATATGTTATAAAGAAATCTGACAACATATAAATACTAGTAAGTCATGTTTTCCCAAGCTTCTTACTCCATCAACTGCCACACCAGCATTTAGGCAGAAGAGTATATTTCCTGACTTCAAAATCAGTAAAATAGCTGATTCCTCCATTAAAGTAACTTTTCTTGACTTTCAATAACATCTAGAAACCACACTCATTCCTCTGCCTTTGCCCCTAGTGGGCTTCACTGACTTCCTAAGATTCATGCTGTCCTTTTATACTCTCGCTATTTTCCTTTAGTTTGAGAAAAACAAGAGCAAGGGACGCCTGGGTTGCTCAGTCAGTTAAGCATCTGCCTTCAGCTCAGGTCATGATCCGAGCATCCTGGGATCAAGCCCTGCATCAGGCTCCCTGCTCAGTGGGGAGCCTGTTTCTCCCTCTCCCTCTGCCTGCTGCTCCCCCTGCTTGTGCGTTCTCTCTTTGTCAAATAAATAAATAAAATCTTTAAAATAATGATAATGATGATAATAATAATAATAACAACAGTAATAATAAAAGAAAAACAACAGCAAGCCCAGACAGACTGAAAATGTCTTGACACAATCAGTTGTGCGTTGCTGTGGCGAGGAGCTGGCCTCACAGCTAGGCCTTGCTGTTGTATTGAATAGAAGCAACTTCACAGAACAGTGGCTCAGACAAGGTCACTCTGCAACTGAGAGATCAAGAAGAAACAAAAGCACTCTCTAATCGTATAAGCAAGAACATTGTTCAAAACATGAAAATGAGCAAACCTCCCCTGAGAGCCTCTAATATCAAGGACTGTGGCCCCGTCGTCCACTGCATGGTTAGCCTAGCTTCATCCTACCAGCCCTGTAGATCAGATTTATTCACGGACCCATCAGAGACTTATCCCTATCCCCTGAGAACATCCCATCCAAGTCAAAGACCTACTTCTTCAAGCTTCTTGGATAGAGATACCTTGGAATCCCTGCATTCCCAAGAAATGCAGCTGGAGGTAAGCACTGAAAATGTGCAGGGAAAATGGGAGACAGGGTCTCCTTTCCATAGACATCAGGAATGGTGTCTTTGTCGCTCAGCTCTGCTTTATTTAGCTCCTCTTTTTTGGCCCAATAATATTACTAGCCCTAAAGCTAAATAATTGTATGTATTTAGTTTATTATCTGCCTCCTTTTCAGTCAGATATCCATATTGGTCCAGTCAGCGGTGACCAAGAGGTGTTAAGTCACAGAGGACAGGTGAACTTCAGAAAAGATATTTGTGAGTGAGTTCCCTGCCTTCCAAAGTATCTTTAAATTAAATAAATAAATAAATAAAATCACTACTCTAAAGAAAAGTTGATGTTTCTGTCCACTTATCTTGATTCCATCTCATACAATGTATAAACCATATTAGTAGATTAAGGTACACTTGAAAATGATACATTAGTAGAAGTCTTAAATTCAGGGTTATAAAGTGAAGGTTTAGTTACCCAAGAATACAAAAGTCAATATACTTGCCACCGAAATTTGTTCAGAGAGGCACATGTATTTCCCATTACAGATGGCCAACATAGCGTGGCCATATTTCATTTCCAGTATTATATAAAATCACATGTTAAATTTAGTAGAATAAAAAAACATATACACTCAACTACCTGAGTACAGGAAAGTAAAATATATATGATTTAATAACATGCGGTTATATTCTTCTTTTATCTTACTATAGATATGTAGCCATATATTGCCAAAGTCAAAGAAGATTGAATACAAAACTAATAAGCCCATGATATTTTAGTGTAAAACAATCCGATTGATTCAGATACATAATCAGGAGAAATAAATTCACGTAAGTGAGGAAAGCAGATGACATGCAAACACGAGAACAATCTCACTACTGTATTCTCTTCATTATTTGGACTAACGTTGGACGTAGGACAAGTACTCAGGACTGGCTATTTAGACACACAGACATAGTCTACATGTGTACTATGTATACACATTACATATTATATTATATAAACACACAAGACACATACAACAATTTTCCTAATAGCACTATTCATAATAGTCTTGATTGGAAACAGACCTAAAGTTTGCAAAAGTGATAAGTTTAGAAAATGCAGCACTTGACAGCCATGAGAATGAATTACTGATACATTGTAATGTGGATGACTCTTAGATATGTAATATTAAGCAAAAGAAAGAAAATGGAAAAAGAAAATGTCCGATAGGTTTCTCTTTCTGTAAAGGTCTGAAACAGGCCACGCTACCTGCTAGTGGTGGAGGTCAGCCTCAGGCTGGTGTGGGGGCCGTGCCAAGAGGGCCAGAGGCCGAGACTGTGGGTGCTGGTAATGAACATTATATTTCCTGATTTTTGTTGTAGTTGCCTGGATGTTTCACCTTGTGAAACTGATTCGTACACTTTCCTGTATGTATATTATGTTTCAAAAAAAATGACTAAAGTGATTTAAGTTTGTGCGTCCCTAATTGCAGATGATGTCAGACCTCTGTTCCGTGCTCCTTTGATGCCCATATGTCTTCAGTAGTGAACTAGCTCTTCATTTCTTTCTTCCATGTTTAATTAGGATTGTTTACTTCTAGATCATTTAGTTCTGAGAGTGCTTGTATATTCTGTATCCTGTATCTTTACCAGACATGTGGTTAAAAATACTTTATTTTGTACTCAGGAGCTTATCTCTTTATCATTTTAATGGTGTCTTTCACAGAGCAAAAAAAATTATTATAAAGTCCAATTTTCAATGTTGTTTCTTTTATGATTGTGCATTTTCTGTCAACTGAACATTTTCTCCCATGCTTTTATTTTCTAAAAGTTTTATAGCTTTTATATTTTACATTTAAATCTGTGATCCATCTTGTACAAATTGTGAGACTTTTTTTGCCTGTGGACATCCAATAGTTCCGTCATAGTTTGCTGAAAAGACTATCTTTCCTTCATCAAGATGCTTTTGCACATTTGTTAAAAATCAGTTGGGCATATTTATATGGGTTCTGGGTTTATTGTGGCATATTCTGTGTTCTGCGTTTCACTGCCCTTTGGGCTTATCCTGTGCTAAAACACACAGTCTTGATTAATATAGCATTATAGTAAGTCTTGAAATTCAGTACACTAATTTTTCCTTTTTATTCTTCTTTTTCAACTACCATACAACCCAGCAATTATATTCCTGGGCATTTGTCCCCAGGAAGTAAAGATTTATGTTCAAACAAAAGCCTGTCCATGAATGTTTATAGCAGCTTTGTTCATAAGAGTCAAAATGTAGAATTAACCCTATCCTTCCACCCTAAACAAACTGCAGTGGACGACATCTCAGCAATTCAATGTAAACAAAATGAACTGCTGTTGCACCCAAAAAACTAGATGAACTTCCTGAGAACTATACTGAATGAAAAAGCCAATCATTAAAGATCATTTAGTGTATTATTCCCTTCATACAACATTCTTAAAGTAACCAAATTATACAAATGGAAAAGAGATTAGTGGTTGTCAGGGTTTCAGGAGGGTCTGAGGGGGACAGGCAAGGGGGCTTGGCTGTGAGAGGAGAGTATGAGGAACCCTCTCAGTGATGAAAATACTCTTTATCTTGACTTTAGTGACCTGCTGGCAATAGTACTGCAGTACTGCAAGGTATTGGTGCTACAAGAGAAACAGGGTAAAGTACACGAGATGTTTCTTTTCTTAAAGTGGCACGTGAATCTACAATTGCCTTGAAATAAAAACAAAATGTGCCTACGCAAAGCAAACAAGGGAGAGGAGAGACCCTGAAATGTAGAATGTGCATAAAGAATGAGTAGTTACAAGATACAAGATACAAAAGGAGAAGAGTTTTAAGAAGTGAGGAAAAACCGGGAGTGCGGGGGTGCAAAATCAGCAAAGACAGGGGTCATTTCCATGGTATTTACTGTTCTATTACCAGCTGTGGCACGATAATCAACACCAAGTACCCACTGTAGAAAATGGCTGAAAAAGACTATAAATGGAAGAATGTCAAATGCCTCAGAGAGGCAATTTGTATTTGGACTAAGGAGTGATACTTTGCAAATATTTTAACAGAACGGAGAAGGACATTAGTGCTGTCACTCATTTAAGAAAGGAACAATAAATGAGGAATAAGAAATTGAGAATCAAACTAAATTCAAAAAAGCCTGGCCATGAAGAGTGGAAGGGAAATAAATTGCTGAAAGAAAACACAGTGTGGAAAGTATTGTTCATAAGACATTTTCTATGATTTATTTTTATTAATGCATGCTTTTTATCTACTATTCATATGAAAATTAAGTAATTTGGACATTTTAAGGTTGAAATTATACAGATAAAATAGTATCACCAGGTTACCCTGTCATGTTGACTTGGCACCCACCACCTCACTAGTGAGGAGACTTCATGCCAAGAAGTTACACCATATAGACACAACCACTGCGCTCCTGGGTGGCAGCGCTGATACCCAGCACCCTTGAGGAAATCAACACTATCTGTTAAAATAAGGTAGAAAGAATGAGTGGCAGATAAAGAATACAACATACTAACAAACAGATCTCTCTTACCACAAAGCCCGTGTCTTTCTCCTAGGTCATGCTCTGTATTATGATTAGGTCTTCTTGTAAGGAAAATAACATTCTCCCCCAAGTATTCAGTAACATAGTTTAAAATAAATGAAAAAAAATCGAAACCAACACCTTTTTCTAAGCCATGTTGGTACCCAAGATACGTTAATGTGGGAAATGGGCATCCTGATATCCATTTTCCTCATACACAGATTTCTTTGTAGCATCAGTTAATCTGCAGGTTAAGTTGTATACCATAAACTCAGTCAGTACACAAAACGCTGATAGGGTGAACCTGTGTCCACCCCACAGCTGACCATCTGGAGTCTGGATTTAGAATAGGATTCACAGATTTGGGAGAAAATGGGGGCGTGGATGACAGCAGCTCATCATAACTCAGGAAATGTGATAATAAACACGGCAGCCTTCTATGATGACTGAAGAGAGCAAAATGAATACAATCAGGTTTATGGTCCTATGTATTATTTTACTATTTTTTTCAATTTGTATAATACATAGTTATTTTATAGCAGTTTGTCGCTTATAGTGTTAATATTATAACTATTGCATAATTTAATATAAACTAGGTCATCTCATTTAATGATCATTACTTTGGCATTTTTTAAACTCACAGTCTTTTGGAATTATCTCCATTTCACACGTCATTAGATATGGGTCCATTTTAGAAGTTTCAAAAATCATTACCTTTAGATTCTCTCTTTAATAATATCTCTGAAGCTCAAACCTTTTAGCTTTCAAATATTTTCTTTCTTTAAGATAGCCTAACATAAATCTATTAAGTTTGGGTCTAAGGAATATTTATTTCTATGAACCTTGAAGTAAATAAATCCAATGGGAAAAAAGAGTCTCAATATATCCCCACCACTTATTTGGATAAATGGTTAGAAATGCACTTTATAGTGAGGCTCACCAATTGATAATATCTGTGGTGGCATGCCCCACCAGTGCTCACTTCCTCCTAATTTTATTATTCCTCCTTAAAAACCAATAGACAAAATCTTCAGAATGTATTAATTCCATGTTGTGACTCTGGGAAGGAGTGCAGATCTCATTAAAAGCAGTAAACTTAACATAGTTCAGATTGCCTTTCCTTAAATTCAGACCTGAGTGCTTTCCTTCAGTAAGCAGATAAACAATCCAGCTGTCCTTCCTCCCACGCGTGGCGATGGAGTCCTGGGCATGGGCACGTTTCTTCCAGTTAAGTCTCTATGTCAATAGGAAGATTGTGCGGCAGGACCTCATGTGGATATTAGAATTTTCATGCAGGAAGCTGAAGAGTATGAAATGTTGCAAGATGGTAGTAAAGGCAAAATCTCTGCTCAGAGCAGAGCACATTTCATGCTTTGCATATGGAAACAAGTTAGAGTTCACTCATGTCTACCATGTTGCAAAGTGGTTTATTGTTCAGTCTGTTGGCTTCAAACAGTAAGCAGGGGAACCCACCACTGCACCTGGACCCAAGGGAGTGAGAGAGCACGGCACTGCACCTTGAAGCACTCCGGGCCAGGGGCTCGTCACTCCCTGGTGATATTAATCCCAGCTCCATCTGACACATGTTACAATGTCCCTGAGTTACTGTTTACTGAAGAATGTGGAGAGCCGTTCATGCTTTCTTCTTTATTTTTAATTCTTAGCATCAGTTCTGTGACTCTGCGTAACCACGCAACTACATCAAAAGGTGCCTGTGACTCGCTGTGTTCAAATATCCACTCCCAGGCTCCTCATCCTCACAGCTGAACATCGTTGCAAAACACACACACACACACACACACACACACACACACACACACACACACACACAGAGCATTCCACTGACTCGTCTCACTTAAAGTTATGACCACATGAGCAGTTGTAATTATGTCCAGAAGTGACACACTATAATTATCTGTTCACTCTCCCCTTTCCCAGATGACTATCTCAAACTTACTCCTGATACCATCTCAACCACATTTCCCTAGTCTTCATTTCAATTGGTGTTCTTGCTAATTATTAAGAAAATTATAACAACAAACAGAGAACTTTTACCGGCAGTCATCGCCACATCCACCACCTACCGGCATCTGTGCCCATAACTTCTGCTTCCCTAACTGCTCCCATTAATCGTGCGTGCGTGTATTACTTCCAAAACAAATTTTGGCCTTTGTACTACTGTGCCATTCCCACTAATACTTCTTTCCTCTCTTCCTGTTATTCCCACTAATTACTCTCCTTTTTACTGCATTATTACCATTGCTACACAAGAATACTCTTATTTCTTCCATTAACAAAAAGGCATACTTGAAAGTATGATCAAAAAATGACTTTCAGATCTCATAGCTGTGAACACAAATTCTAGCCTGGGCACTTACTAGTAGATGACCTCAGGCAGATTATTTAACTTTTCTAAAACTCAATCTTTTTAGTTCTAAAAGACAGATGATAATTCTTGTCTTACATTGTTGTGATGTTGAAATGGGATCATATAAAAATGCTATTTTATAGCATCTGGCACCAAGAATATGTTTAATAGATGGTAGATGTTGTTTTCCAAAAAAAGAAAAGAAGGCATACTTCCTTAATACCACTTTCCACTAGCCATCCAATCTTCCCTACCCCCTTCCAGAAAATTTCCCATGTCATGATGTATCTTCACTGTCCGCAGATTTTCTCTGATTTTTCTCTTAAACTTGAGCAGTTACGTGTATTCCCATCAAGACTCTGCTGTAATTGCCTTTTCAAAGTCCCCGACATCCTTATGGCCCAAAACAGCTTTGCCAAGGTCACCATTCTCTGTCATTTTGCCAAGTCCATTGATCAGTTCTCAATCCTCCAGTAACTCAAGCTTCTGCAACATTGGAGGTACTCCCTCAGTTTGACAGACTCTTTTTGGCATCTATGCATTTACAGCTCTGCAAGTTTTGCAATACAGGGGGCATCTTCCTTCGTCATGGCGCATCTGTCACTTACACAGACAGACACAGAGGGCAGCAGGTGCCACAATGTAAGGATTGTTTTCTAATCCTGGCCCCACTAATACCACTATTGTTAGTTGAAGCAAGGTGCCTCACCTGCCCAATTCTCCTCCTGTCTATGGGCTGCTGCTTCTCTTCTCCAAGTTTCTTTTCCATCTAGCCTTCCAGTGTCAGGTGATTCTAGGGCTTAGTCTTGTCTCTTTTTACTTACATTATGATTTATAAAACCATGTGACAGACATTTCCACATGTAGATCTCCAGCCCAGTCTTTTCTCCTACTGTCTACTGTATTTCCGATTTTATATATTTCAAATACCCTAGTATGTATCTCTAATGTAACATGCTTAATGTTAAATCCTGGATTTCTGAACCACTCAGGCTAGATTTTCCTACTTATCCAAACCATAATTGATAGCAACTCCAAATTTCAATTGCTGAGGCCCAAAACTTCATATCCTCTTTCATTCATTTATTTTTGTTTACTCATGTTGCATCCAACCCATCGGAAGGTATCCAGAATATACCCAGAACCCACTGTTTACCTTCATTCTACCACTTACCACCTGGGACAAGCCTCAATCATCCCTTATCTGGATTTCTCATCTTTTTTTTTTTTAAGATTTTATTTATTTATTTGACAGAGAGAGAGAGAGAGAGAGAGAGAGCACAGCAGGGGAAGCGGCTGGCAGAGGGAGTGGGAGAAGTAGGCTCACCTAGCAGGCAGCCCAGTGCAGGGCTCAATCCCAGGACCCTGGGATCATGCCCTGAGCCGAAGCCAGACGCTTAATGACTGAACCACTCAGGTGCCCCTGGATTTCTCATCTTCTAACTGATCTTGCTTCACCACCATTGATTTCTACAGTCCATTCTCAGCCCAGAAACCCGAGGGATGAAAGGAGATCATATCCCTCTTCTGCTCAAAACTCTCCCTGGCTCCCCATCTCACTAAAGTAAAATAGAAAATCCTGGTAACAGTCTCTGCAAGGTCCTACATAACCCAGCACTCTATTTCCTCTCCAGTATATGGAATGTCCTATCCCTTTTCCTCCAGTTCAGCCACCAGGGACACTCTGCCTCGGGTATATTGTGAGGCAAGTTCCCTCTAACGGGGACATTTTTGGCCCAAATATCTAAACAGTCAAGTCCTTTTACAGGAGCCAGAGTGCTGAAAAAGCTAGTAAATGGCTTTCCTTTCTTTCTTACAAAGAGAACACGAACATGTACACTGAATGCAACTGATCAGATGCATAAACAGAATATTCCCTAGAGAGCTCACACACAGCATGCAAAAGACATGTGGTTCTCTGATTCTCTGGGCAGAGGCCATGTACTGTTTGGGACATTTCCCCTCACTGTGTAGCCTTGACTGTGGTTCTCTAGCCCTCAGAACAATCTAATGAGCTACTCAGTATCCCTAACTCCATTTCTATTAACTCAGTGTGGTAGGTCCTTTCCAAAGAAGACCCCCTAATTCATTCCCAGTATTCTTGACCTCATCTAGTTTTCTTCTTTTGAATCTGGCTTATAGCTGACAGAATGGGGTGGGAGTTACACGGTGTGGCATCTAAGATGATGATTTAAGAGGCTTGAGGCTCGGCCTCCGTCTCTTGAAATACTAGCTCGGGGGAAAGTCAGGTGTCCTGTAAAGAGCTTGTCTACTCTAAGCCCATCATGTTGTGAGGAAACCTATGCTAGTCCTGTGAAGAGTCCGTATGGAGAAGGAGGGAGGGAGAGAAAGAAAGAGAGGAAGAGGGAGAGAGAGAGGGAGAGGGAGAGGGAGGGAGAAGGAAGGAGAGAGAGAGGAAAGAAAAGACGGAGGGAGAAATACCTGGCCATCTCTTGCCTCCAGTTATCCCAGGGCCTGGAGGTGAGTAAAGAAACCACATAGGATGTTCAACTCAGTTGAGTTCCAACTGCCTGAGATCCCAAATAGAATGTCCCAGCCGACCCTCACTAACCAAATAACCATGAAGAATAAGAAAGCTGTTGCTTATGTCACTAAGTTTTGGGGCTGTTTGTTGTAGAGCAACAGATAACGGGAACATGTAGTTACCTGTGGAAATAAACCTCGTTGGTAAAATATTAATAATATACAAAGAAATCTTTAAAAGTGATGAGGAGACAAAAAGAAAAATATGGTTTTATTAGTTATTAAAAAGTTAAATATACCTACCGTTTGATTCAGAAGTTCCATTTCTGTGAACATATGCTGTAGAAAACAATCATTGTGGGTAGACGGCAGTCGGCGAGGTTGAGTAGGTGATAGGTAGAGGGATGCAGACACCATTAACTGTGCAGAGTTACGGGTCTGTGAAGAGAGACGGCACAACTCCAACACCGCGGTATCAGGGAATAAAATACTACACGTTGCCCACACGGAAAGATTACAACCGAGAAAACATTCTAAACATAGGACACTTAATGTTGAGGTTTCAGCAACTCTATTCTGCAGAAAGAAAAAAAAAATACTGCAGAGAAATATTAATCTTTTAAATGGAGGCATAGCGCTCATTCAGAGAAACGCACAGATTTTAAGTGTAGACCTTGAGGAGTCTGACAAATGTGTCCTACTGTGTGATCTAAGCTCCGTGAGGATGTCGTATAATTCCAGTCAAAGGAGAAATTTCTCATGCACGTTTTCTGATAATCTCCCACCCCAGAGGTAACTGCTGTGCTGAGTTCTATTGTCACAGATTACCTTCATCTGTTTCTGAATATATGGTAATTACATTTAAGTAGGGACTCTTTGGTCTTGGTTTCTTTTTCCTCATTTATGTCTTTTGCACCAATAATTTGTATCTTTATATTGCTGGATATTATTCCATTCTTTGAATATACCAACATTTGTTCTTGGGTTGTTTTTTTCTTTGAAGGGACATTTGAGTTGTTTCCAGTCTTTGCTTATGCATGAATTAAATATAACATTCTTACACAAAAGTCATTTTAATGACATGTTGATGGGGTTTTGGAATATAGGTGAAGTTCAGTGGTATGAGGTCCGGAGCCGACAGCCAAGAAAGAATTCTTGAGACGTCTCTGGTGCAAAAAAAGTGGTTTTTATTAAAGCGCGGGGAGCCATGGGCAGAAAGAGCTGCCCCAGGTTTGTGAGATGTGGCTGATTATATACTATGGGGTTCGGGGAGGTATGGAAAAAGGAGGTTTCAAAAGGATTTTTGCACGTTAAAGAAGACTCACAGAATACCTGAGTCCTTGCTATAGTCAAGTTAAGGTTGTTTTTCCCTCTAACAAGGCATTAACAACAAGATAGTTGGGAACTTCCTGGAGGAACATTACACTCTGCCCGCTTCAAGTATCTGTCAATGGGCTGTAGGTTATAAGGACATTTAATTATATTTACATTCCCTTCTGGAAGCTAGGCTATTGATAGAAAGGCTTTGTTCTTGTAAATTGCTAAGACTTTTGTAAACTGAGGGAGAGTCAAGTCTTGCAGGATTGTGATCTTTGTAAATTAACTATTTGTTTTTCCTTTAAGGTAGCCAGGAGTGCCTGAGGGATGTCACCTATATCCCATGAGGGGGAGGGGTTGTGGGGTGTCAGCTTCTGCTTTGTCCTCAGCTAGCCTTCTGCTCCCTCATCAATATCTTTTCATTCTTCTTTGTAAATACGTTAGGCTTATCAGGTTCACATGTGTTTATTTTTACCAGTAAACACCAATCACTTTTCCAAAGTTGTTGTACCATTTTACACACCCTGTAAGAACGTCTGAGAAACGCTGAGCTACTCCTGTTCAGAACCTTGGATTCCTGGCATTTTCGATGTTAGCCCTAGCAAAGGCTTGGACATTTTATGTGATGGCCATTTTCATTTGCACTACCCGATGGGTAATTATGACAGAGATTTCACTTGTTTATTGGGCATTTGTGTATATGCTTTACTACAGCATCGGTTCAAGCATCTCCCCCCTTCCCTTGGAATATGTAAGCCCTTCATTGTCATTTTACAAATCCAACAATGACAAATTTGACCGCAGAACTCAAGCTGAACTGCAGTGTGAAAGCAAGTTGCGAATGGACTTCTGAGGGAAGTGTTCCTGGACTTTCAATCCTACATTTCATCTTCAAAACACCTTACATTTTCAGAACATTACCTTGAGCTGATTATTTTTAAGAAACTGAGACCCTCTGGAAACTGAATAGAAGTTACCCTTCTGAAAGAGACATTTACATTTAGAAGGAAGATCTACATTTGTCAGGGGTCCCCCCTTCTTACTGAATCTCTATAAACTCTTATCTCTGGAGAAAGCAACTTAAATCTGCATAACAAGCATGCCCTTGTTTACAGAGCTTTTTCTGGTCACCTCCCAGAACTGTTTTCCCTCCCCCCACCAACACCTTCTGTCTGTGGCTAGGGGTAGTATTACAGGTGCTGGCTCCGGCCATTTTGAGGATCATTCTGTTCCCCTGGGTATGTCCCATATATACTGGAGGTATCCATGTTATTTTACTTCCGTTTATTTTCCTCCTGTTAATCTTGCGATTACAGGAGGGTCTCGACCAGGAACCTAGAAAGGTAGAGGGAAGAATTATTTTTCCTCCGCTACAAAGACTATTTCCATGTAAGCAGCTATGAGATAGATGGGCAATTCCAGATGAGAAATGCAGACCTTCTTACTACCCCTCAGAACTTTGACCATTGGACTTCCAGGAGTATCTGAAAGTGGAGACCCACAAATTATTAGTGATTTAATCTCAGCACATTTGAGCAGTAACACTGGGAATCTTATTACTAAGATATCTAATATGATCTAGAGGTATTGGCATATAAGGGCGACTATCTTTATATGGAGAAGATTATCACCCCTACACACAACACAGATCAATGTATTATTCCCGATGGAGGCATAGTTCAGAAATAATTGTGCAGGATGCATAGTTTACAAATGAGAAAAAGACTATCTTTTAATATAGCTGAAACAGATAACATATAATAATGTCTGCTATAGCATAATGTTCATTTCTGAGTTGCCTGAATGGTTGGCTGATTACTTACTAATAATATTCATGAGTGTTTTCTCAATTATTTATAAGGAAAATACTTAACTGAAGTTTTTGATGTTGGGAACAAAGGCAGAAGAAAAATGATTAAATTTCCTGACTACGTATAGCCCATTGACAAGTCCTTGAAACAGGCAAAGTGACCTTTCTCCAGGCATTCAACTGCCTCAATGTTAATACTTTGCTAAGGGCAAAAGGCAATCTTAGCCCAAAAATCTGCCCCCGCCCCCCAGGATCCTGTAAGTCTACTTTAACATATAAAAATTCCCTTGGAAACTTCCTTTATCTCTAAACTGCCCAAGATACATGTTGGCAATCATCCCCCAAGCATATGGCCCACCGATACATATCTGAAGGGTCTCATGACTCGGGTTTTATTAGATAGTAATAAATGACCTTTTCCCAACAATAGCTAGCCACCTCAAGGTCCTGGAAACCTTGCTTTCAATTCCTTAGAGACTTACGCCATCCCTAACCCCCTCCCAACTTGAAAGCATATAATCAGTCCCTCCTCATGACCCCAGTGCAGCTCTTTCTGCCCACAGGTCCTGTCCCCGTGCTTTGGTAAAATCACCTTTTTGCACCAAAGACATCTCAAGAATTCTTTCTTGGCCGTTGGCTTCAAACACTAAAGTCTTTCCTACATCAGTCTCGATAACTGAAAGTGACTCCTTGAAACTTTAAGACTTCCCATTTCACATTTTCTCAGCTGTCAATTACTATGCAAATAACATGGGATATGAGCAGTGATGTGTTTAAGCTTTAGAAAACAAGAATTTACGATGTTATTCTCATTTTGTATCACTCAGTGTAACTCATATTTCCCAACTAAGAATTGTCAAATATGGAGAGTATTCTGGTTTCTAGATCTTTCTATTTCATAAGTTGTGTCATTCTGGGAACAAAAATATACTGGTTGGAAATGGTACAGATAGAATAAAAGAAAGGCAAAGTTTTGCCACATAAGGAGTTAAACATGAATAATTTGTCTGCCCATCTGAATTTGCAAACTAGAGTCAAATAATTTTTAAAATCAAATATTAATAAAAAATAAGCAATCTGAAAGCAGAGTCCTTACCTGAGCTCTTTCCCAGGGCTGGTAGCATGCACAGGGAGCAGGCAGCCGCGAGGGAGGAGGAAAGGGACCCACTGGACGGGTGGAGATTCACAGGTCCGGCTCCCAGGTGCTCAGTCAGTGCCAAGGGCTGCTAGCGAAGTTTCAGCTTTGCCTCAGGGGTGAAGTTTTTCCCCATGCTAAACTTGGATTCAGTTGACCTTTAGAACTTTAACTGAAATTTTATTTTTAACCTCTCTCTCACCTGTAAAGCCCATCACCCTTTTCTAGACTTTTCTGTACAAGCAAAAAGTACAGATGAATTGAATTTTCAGGGTAGTTCTCTGTGTGTGGCTACTCTGTTTGATTTCAGAAATTAGTCTCGGGACATTAAGTTTTGTCCCAGATGGAATAATTCATTAGAGACCTCTCGCACTAGAAACAACTATGCAGCTGGCAGATATATATGACAGAAAATAAGATAAAGAACTCTTTACAGATACTGAAGCGTGGTTAGCATGGCACTAGATGCTTGACAGATGGGAAGAACCTCAAATAAACTCCATATACATTCTGATTGTCCCTTCAGGACATCTTCCCAAATAAGTAGGTGCCAGGATCACGCAGTACAGGACGGTCTCACGAGATGGAGTAGGGATTGCAGGGGTGCAGCCCGCACACCCTGTGCCTGCTGTCCCCTGGGATGTGGGAGAAATCCTGAGCTACACACACAGAGGACAGATCCTAGGATGCCAGGAGGAAACCGCTGTGGGGAACGCACAGCATAACTGACTCCAAAAGGGAGCACATCAGATGCTCTCTGACCACAACGTCAGTCAGCTAAAAGTCAACAAGACAATGCCTGGAAAACTTTTAAATACTTGGAAGTCAAGCAATACTTACTAAGTAATCCATGGGCTGCTAATAAATAAGCAGAACCACACAGACAGATGGAGATAAACTGAAAACAAAACAAACAAATCCACGGGCTCCAGGTGCAGCATGTGTGCAGGTAAGAAGGAAGCAGCCAGAGCATGTAGGAAAATAGCTAACAATGAACAGCCTATATATTACCACCTCAAAGCCATCGAAAGAGCCAATTACTCCCCCAAAAAAGAAAAATAAAGAAATGAATAAAAATTAATAGAGAAAAATGAAAAAAACAAAAGTAAAAAAAGATTAATAATATCGATGAATTCCTGCCAGTCTGATCCACAGGAAAGAGAAATAACTGATATCAAGAAAGAGGAAACTTTACTAAATCTTATGAAGATATTATGATATGATTTGAAATTGTGAGTCATTATGAACCAGTATATTTAACAACATGATGGAAATGGGTGAGTTCTTTGAAATACACGGTTTCATCAAATTGGCACAAAACACAAGATGTCTGGACTAACCTCTCTCTCTTAAAGAAATTGAATCTGTAATTACAAACTTTACACAAACTGAATGCTAGCACCAGATGCTTTCATTTGCAAGTTCAACTAAATGCTTAAAAATGTAATAATAATAACCTTACTCAAACTCATTTAGAAAACAGAAAAGGAGAAAACATTTCATGAGGAAAACATAGCACTGACATCAAAACCTGCTACACTATTTCAAGGAAAGAAAATTATTCTCAGATACTTAGTCACAGAACTCCTAAATTCCA
Organism: Ursus americanus; assembly: GCF_024610735.1. Classification (NCBI taxonomy): domain Eukaryota; kingdom Metazoa; phylum Chordata; class Mammalia; order Carnivora; family Ursidae; genus Ursus; species Ursus americanus. Next base: position 72,801,376 of record NC_142132.1, read on the forward strand.
TATTAGAAAATCAAGTCCAGAATAATACAAAATAATATTTCTGCCAAAGTGGGTTTTCTCTCACTTTTAGAACTGAGTAAGTGAATTTAGTGATGTTGAAGCATCTTTGAGAAATCCACAAAAATGAACTGTATTTAACTGAATTAGGTAAAACTCTATACCCTTGGTTTGACATTTCCTAAAATCCCTAACATGGCACCTTCTTTTCTCCCCTGGTGCCCCCTAATTGCCCATGCCCACCCTGTTGCATGGAGCTGTCACTGTCCTTCATGAGGAGACATTGGTTTGCATTTATTTCAACAACTCAGAGTTCTTCAGCATGAACCACATGTCCACGGTCGTACTCAGCAACAGGAACATTATAACATGTGCTTTTCCACCATGGAAGGGGCTTCAAGTGACACTCATTCCTATTTAATATCCAGTATTCCTTGATTTTGCTTGGCTTTCATCTCAGAGTGAAAATTTTAAAAAATATTTGCCCAACATTCTCACTTCTTTATCAGGGTCCTTCTCTTACTCTTCACTTATTTAATTTCCCTTAGTATATATTTTGGACTTCCAGACCATGTTTAATTCAACTAAAATTTAAAAAAAAAAAAATCTGAGAAACATCAGCAACCCCTGTAGATAAGGCCTTACTTTGAAAAATAGTTCTACAAAGCAAGCTTGAAAAAGAAAAACAAAACGGGAGGTATCACAATCCGAGATTTCAAGTTATATTACAAAGCAGTAGTAATTTAAACACAATGGTACTGGGATAAAAGTAGACACATAGATCAATAGGATAGAACAGGGAACCCATAAATAAACTCACCATTACATGATCAATTAATCTTTTATTGAAGATTTGTTATTAAAAAACTAATAATTAATATTTCTCTTGTTTAGTGGAGTCGTTATCTGGTTTTGGCATCAGAGTCATGCTGGCCTCCTAGAATGAATTTGGAGGTTTTCTTTCCTTTTCTGTTTTTCAGAATAGTTTGAGAAGAATAGGTATTAACATTTTTTTAAGTGTTTGGTAGAATTCACATGTGAAGCCATTTGGTCTGGGACATTTGTTTGTTGGGAGATTTCTGATTACTGATTTAACTTTCTTTGCTGGTTATGGGTCTGTTCAAGTTTTCTCTTTCTTCCTGTTTCAGTGTTGGTAGTTTATAAGTTTCTAGGAATTTATCCATTTCATCCAGGTTGTCCAATTTGTTGGCATTTAGTTTTTCATAATATTGTCTTATAATTGTATTTTTGTGGTATTGGTTGTTTTTTCTCCTCTCTCATTTGTGATTTTATTTATTTGGATCCTTTCTCTTTTCTTTTTGGTAAGTCTGGCTAGATGTTTATCAATTTTATTAATTTTTTTCAAAGAACCAGCTCTTGGTTTCATTTATCTGTTCTATTTGTTTTTTTTTTCATTTCTATATCATTTATTTCTGCTCTAATGTTTATTATTTCCTTCTTCTGGCTTTAGGCTTCATTTGTTGGGTTTTTTTTTCTAGCTCCTTTAGGTGTAAGGTTAGGTTGTTCATTTGAGATTTTTCTTATTTCTTGTTTGTACTGCTATATACTTCCCTCTTACGACCGCTTTTGCTACATCCCAAAGATTTTGGACTATTGTGTTTTCATTTTCATTTGTTTCCATGTATTTTTTTTTTTATTTCTTCTTTTGATATCCTGGTCGACCCATTCATTGTTTAGTAGTATATTGTTTAACCCCCATGTATGTGGTCTTTCCAGATTTTTTTTCTTACGATTGACTCATAGCACTGTGCATGGTATGACTTCAGTCTTCCTGTGTTTGTTTAAGCCCATTTTAAGGACTAATATGTGACCTATTCTGGAGAATGTTCCATGAGGCATATTTATTCTTAACATCAGTTATAGTCTGTGCATGATTATCTTATTTTACCAGCTAGAATGTGTATAATTTACTCACTATGATTGTTGTAATTTAGCAAAAAGCTCTAAAAGTAGCAAAAATACAGGTTTATTTCTAAAAATAAAATGGATCGATGTAACTATATGCCTAATAAGTTTCATCCTTGTTTTCCCATATTCCTTATGCCTATTTACTTAGGAGGTTACTTGATACATTATTGTGATGTTTTTGGTTTTTATTTCTTCACTTAGGCTATGATCTATTTGAGGGAAGTTTCTTCATTTTATTTATCTTTGACTCTCCAGGCTGTTTGCTGCTCCTTACTCATGTGTTTAGTGAATACGTGAATCAAGGAATGACCCTGGATCCTTTCAAAGTCTTCCCCTTCTCATTCCTTCCTCCACCTCATTCATTGCCTTGAGTGTCATGAAAGACACAATAGTCACCTTCTGTTAATCAATATGTAATGTAGATTCATTTTTAGTAATCAAGGAAAGTCTGATAAAGAAATCAAAGCATCCTGGGAAATATGTTATTATCTCTAATTACTGATAAATTATAAGATAATATGTAATCCTAGTCTTTGTAAAAACTGAAACGTTTGTTTAATGCATAAGTATAGACTTCAGTTTATAAGAAGTATTTTAATTATGAATTTAATGTCATCATGAAATCTTGAAAGGAGTTAACAACACAGAATAATTCAGAACTTTTAAATTTTTGGTTGGAATGCTATTGGGACTACTTTGCACATTAATAACATTTATTTGGTAATTGCTCAATCTACACTTGGTTTTGTAACAAATAGTGTGAGGAGCAGGAGTCAAAGGAACATAGAGTTCATTTATTTCAAGATTTGGAAACAAGGTCAAAAGAGAAAAAGGGGCTTTATGAAAATCAGGGTATTCTAAAAAAAGAGACCTTACAGGAGCCTGGTCCTATTTCCTATTTTCTTTCTGCTACAACCTTCTTTATTATTTTATCACCAAATCCCTTCAGCCAAAATGTTACGGTTTTAAAAACCATTTTTTTGATGTATAAAATGCATAATGTCCGTAAAATACACTAATCTTCAGTGTATAACTCAAACAATTTCTGCATAAGCATATATCTGTTGTAACTGCCACTTATCAAGATATTGAATGATTCTATCTCCTACACTTCTTCAAACAAATAAAATATAGTCTTGACATAGTGTGATAAATGGAATCAAAATTCCAGTATTGTAAAATGAGATGTTTAATTCTTTTGGAGTTAATGAAATGGTGGATGACCTGCCTGTATAGCTAATTGGCCAAGAGTTTGGGAGTTTGGGAGGATCAAACTCTACCCTGAGACATGCTGTGAACTGGCTCCACCCAGTCATGATCATCTACCGTCCCTTGAAAAACCATGGGTATGAATCTGGGTCGTGACTGGTTGGGATTTCCAGGAGAGTGCTTAAGATTTCTAGAGCCTTCCAGTTTGTGCCCACCAGACTATTCTGGGGAGACTGAGCCAGGGGGTACAAGGGATGTGAAGACCCATCCTCAGCCTCTGGTTTTAGCGTTGGGGTTGCGTGCCATTGCTCACTACTTCCTTGTTCTTCCCCCTCCCACATCCTCTGACCCCACCTCACAGAACAAGCTCCTTTGAGAAAAGATGGGGCTGGACAGAGGATGGGGCCTCATTGCTAAACACATTATAACTTACTGTGCATCAAAGAGGTAATGTTATTGCAAGGTTTTTATTTTCTACTTAGAATGCTCGGAAACTTGAGAGATGCTTATTTTGTCCCCAGTCATTTCTAAGGAGAATATTTGCTTTTTCTTTTTTCTCCTGAAGAAGAGTTTTTTCAGACTGTAAGATTATTCCAATCTCCTGTTACACACACATACACACACACTTCCTAATATATAAATCTATATCTCTGTTTATATTTATCTGTAGAGCTATATCTATACAAAATATCATATTTACAATACTAACTGCTAGAGTGCTAAAGGGGTTTAGTTGAAACTGGCTGAAAATAGCAGGGACTAGAAATTAGTTAACTCCTAACATTTTTGTCACTGCCACTGTTCTTATTCTGATTTATAAATATTGGCAACTAATACTAATACAGTAGTTTAGGCTGTCTAAATTCTCATCTCTGCAGTGTAGGGGATGACCTTGGTGCAGCCTTCCTTTGGTGATTCATTTGGCTTTAAAATCATAGCTTTACACTTACAGTAAACACACATTTTCATAGGTTTGCAAATATAGTAAATGTGGTCACACAAGTGTTGACGTATGTCAAGTACCGATCGGCTATGTTCTTTTGCCCAAACCTTTTACCTTCTCTAGAGAGCGGGAGGTGGATTACAGGGACATTTAGCAAGTGACTGCGGCCTGCAAACTTGTGAAACCCTTACTTAATTACATGGTGAGTTGATTCCCTATTTTCAATTTTGAGCTTTTTAGTGACAGAAGATACTGATAACAAATTCTTGGTTTTGCTAAGCTCATATTTTCGTGACCTTGGGATAATGGGATTGTTTTTCAAAACCTACTCATTAGGATGTGTTTTCCAAATAGACAAAGATATCATGGAAAACTAATTTTATTTTACTGTATATCTCCCAATCTAATTGCCCACTGAAGGAGGAAAAAATTAGAATAATCCAAACATGTGGAAATTCTACAAATATCAGTACCATGGAACCAGGTGGATGAGGGTGATATGCACACACCAGGAGAATATGAAAGCCTGACACAGGGGCTGAGGATATCTGGAAAATGGCAGCAAGTAAGGAGAGGAGAGGGAGAGAGAACCGGAATGAGAGAGGTCTCGCTACAAACGGAAAATTTTCAGGAGTTTTACAGAAATTCAGATTTTAAGTCCTGACATTGTATAGACGGTTTTCTGTGCTAGTGGGATTATTGCGAATGTATCACAAATAAATCTGTATCTTTACGTCTCTTTGACTTCATGTTCTACAAAGTGTTGTCACTTTGTGTAGTTCCCTACATATCAACTTAATTAAACACATATTTAAATAATCCCTGGAATAATGACAATATAAACAATTATCTTTGGTCAAGCAGGGATTTTTAGTGGCTGGATTTTTTTTTTTTAAAGATTTTATTTATTTATTTGACAGAGATAGAGACAGCCAGCGAGAGAGGGAATATAAGCAGGGGGAGTGGGAGAGGAAGAAGCAGGCTCCTAGCGGAGGAGCCTGATGTGGGGCTCGATCCCATAACGCCGGGATCACGCCCTGAGCCGAAGGCAGATGCTTAACCGCTGTGCCACCCAGGTGCCCCTAGTGGCTGGATTTTTATTTTGTTTACTTCTTTAGCACTTAAGATCATGCAAAGAATGGGACACCTGGGTGGCTCAGTCGGTTAAGCATCTGCCTTCAGCTCAGGTCATGATCTTGGGGTCCTGAGATCAAGTTCTGTGTCAGGCTCTCTGCTCAACTGGGAGTCTGCTTCTCCCTCTCCCTCTGCCTGCTGCTCCCCCTGCTTGTGCTCTCTTTCTCTATCTCTCTCTCTCTCTCTCTGTCAAATAAGTAGATAGAATCTTAAAAAAAAATACCACGCAAAGAATGCAGATAAACCATCAACATCCCCAGTTATTCTAAATGTCAATTGACCTCAGTTTTTGAAATCTGAAGCTGGTTTTGTATTGCCCTTTTCAAGTGATTTGTGATTTCCCTCAAGAAAGCACTCATGCGTACTGCACTACCAGGAAAGTAGAGCCACAAACCAGGCTGTCCATCACCACCCAGATCACTGTAGGACAGAAAGAAGCAGTGAAAGTAACCAGAATCTGTTCAGAATGTTGACAAATGCCTTCTGGAGAAAAAGTCTGAGATAATGACAATCTTCAATTCAGACATTATATTTTGTATAGTATTGATTTGTAGTTTTTGGCATCCTTTTTAGACCAGATATATTCTTGTCAAAATTCCTGTATCCATTTCATTCCTGTTTTTGAAAAGATAGCTAAGAATATGCAATGTTTTAAACATTTATCATGACTGGAAAAGAGTCTGTGGTGTGTTTGCTAATTATTGGGATAAGGTACTAAAGATTGAAATCCTGGAGTTGTCTTTCTACCTTGGCCATTGACTCACCATAAACTTGCATTATAATGAAGTAAAGCCACAGAATAAAACAGAATAATTAAATAACAATACTTCATATCTAAGGTTTTAAAATGTATATATGCGTATATCCTTTTGAGCCCCCAAATAATCCTAAGAGGTGGGAGAGACTGGTTTTATTATTATTTTGTCAAAGGGATCTCAGTTCTGCTTTCTCCAGGCAAAATAACAAGATATACAACACAAGAGACAAGGGTTTGGATATTTGCCTTTCAGAGTCTTAATTTCTTCCTGATAGCATTCAGATTACCAGCCTTTACAGTCTAGTTCCCTACAAATCTAACGTAAGACTTGAGGATTCCAAGTAAAAAAACTTGATATAAAAAGTTGGAGTTTGAGGAGCACCTGGGTGGCTCAGTCGCTAAGCATCTGCCTTCAGCTCATGTCACGATCCCGGGGTCCAGGGATCAAGCCCTACATCAGACTCCCCACTCGGCAAAAAGCCTGCTTCTCCCTCTCCCACTCCCCCTGCTTGTGTTCCCTTTCTCCCTGACTCTCCCTCTCTGTCAAATAAATAAAATCTTAAAAAAAAAAAAAAGTTGGAGTTTGAGTCCCTTCTATGAGGAAGAACTAGATACAGAAAAAATAGCCTAGAGCAGTCAGTGGAACCAGAGATGAAAATAAAATGCTTTTACGTAGGCACAGAGCTATTTAGTTTTGAAATAGATTATTCAGTCCTGGGAAAAATGGAAAAGAAAGGAAGAATTTACAAAATCCTTTACCCTTTAACTGCCAGTTCACTGTAGTTGTGATCAAGTATCTTCTAGAAGTTTCCTTAAAATGTTTTCTACCTCCTCAGTTCTTTTGTTCTATTATTCAACAAGCTCTGTTAATGTGGTTTTTTTTTTTTTTTAGCAAACTCAGATACAGATACAGATAAAGATCTCTACTCCATTATTTCCACAGTGATCAAACACACCAAGGATTTGTCTCATTTCCCACAGACATCTATAGTGGTCCCCAAATTCATCTTCTTATTATTGTTCGCTCCTTCTTGCAATCTATTCTGCTTCCACTGTCAGATTAATCTTCCTAATATATGGCCATCAGAGTGTCACTCCTTTTTCAAAGAAATCACCTTGATTATTTAGAAGATAAAGGAAAACATATTTGTTCTTAAAATCTTTCACAATCTAATGGCAAATTAACTTTCCTCTTTTATTGCCAGATACTCCCTTGAAACACCTTTATTTTGGCAGGTTAGTGCACCAAATGTCCCTGTAATGAAAATAAGTTCTATGCCTTCCTTCTTCTCTCATTCAGGTAAATGAAGCCATTTTCCCATTGGACAACCCATTTCGTAAAGTGCAGGTGGGATCTTCCTCCTTCACCACTAGAGAGATGAGCTTATAGCCCAGACTAAACCACAATATTATATTGTTCAGATCACAGTAATTAGTTCAGTGATAGATTACAGAATAAATCAAGTTTTCCAAATATTTAATATGGGACTTTTGTATATATGTGTATAGCTGCCTGCTTTCCTGATGCTTGGGCAGAGCCTCTCTGAAAATAAAGCCAATGAATGAAATGATTGGATCCCAGAGTTGAAAAGAGAGACAGTCTTAACCATACTGTTGATGCCCCAGGATTCAGCAACGCCTTCATTCGTAGTTGTGGGACCCAATAAATTTCTTCTTTGCTTAAGTTAAAGTTGGGTGCTGGTCATTTGAAAACAAAGTGTTTTAGATTAATATTTCTTCCAAACTCATTTTGAACATTCATGTACTCTTTTTTATTCACACTCTTCCCTTCACTAGGAAATAGTCCTCCTTTTCCTTTGCTAAAACAAACACTGAAAACCCCATTTTCAGTGAAGACCCAGATATTCCCCTTGCATTGTATAGAGTCCGCTGATCATCACCAGCCAACAAAAACATCGGCATCCTTTGAGCTGTCTACCAATCTAACTGATTTACTCTTGAAATAACTTAGGTATTAAACAGATTTACTTTACTATTATATAGCTTATATTCCTGACTATAGTTCAAGCTCTTTGATGGAACAAATAGTGTCACTCTTTTTCTAACTCAATCGTGTCTAAAATGGCACCTTAACATAATATCTATCATTCTTTAAGAGACTAATGTCTATGCAGAAAGACAGTCTTACTTGATTTGTTATTTAGGAACATAATTATTTCTCTTTATTCAAATGTGACCACTTCTTTCTATAATCTTAGGCTTTCATAGTCATTAAAGCCTATCAGCTAGAGAGAAAATATTCCACATTGGAAATGTGTGGCTTCTGTACAATTATTATATAGGGTATCATCATGGCTATAACGTTTTCTTTTCATTATTCATCTCTCTCAAGGACATTCAAATTAATAGCTAGAAAGATTTAGTTTGATATGAGCACATTAAAAACAAAAGACAGGCTGAGATCACTGTATTCTAATTACATTGAAAAATGAAGTCTTATCTTAGTGGTTGCACTAATCTATATACTCTCTGCTATCCCATATTTATTTTGATGCATGTATATGATAAGTAAGTCAAAGCGATGTTGACAAAATGTTAAAGCTTAGTTAATACTTAATACTGTGATTGTTAAACATCTATCACATTCAAAATGTGGTAGAAAATAATTAGGCTTAAAAATTCAAAAGAATAAAATGCCTTGTCAAAACCACAGAGTTTTGGCAAATTACTGGGGCCCTGGAAGGAGCAGGTGAGCATATGAACTGCAGTGTGCCTACCTTATCGTGAGCTGCATGAAGAGGGCAAAGGCATTTCATGGAGACGTTTTAGCACTACCTCCTCAACTCTGTCAGCCTCCTCATTCACCATCCCACCCCAACAATGCCAGAGTCCAGTGACACCGCAGGACCACCCGAGGTGGCCCTTCAGGAAGGTCCCTTGCTTCCCTGTCAAGCCTTCGCAGCTCCTGAGCCTTCCCAGGAGGAACTCATGGGGCTGCCAATATGAATGCTCAGAAGATATTTGAGAAATCCCATACGAACAGGGAATAAAGGGATGAAGGAAGGAAGGATGGAAGGAAAAGGAAGAGCAGGAGTACATCATCGAGAAAATACAATATTCACTGAATCAAGTGTGAGAAAATACTTAAGGTTTTGGAACGCCTGTATTTCATTCTGTGGCAGCAGTTGTCAGCCCTTGTTTCCTCTTTCTTCCGGGACTATTGGGAGACGACTTGTCTCAACATCTGTGGTCACTAGCTGTCACCATGGGACTGACATATGGACAGGTAAATGTGAGCAGGAGCAACCTGTGCCCCTTCCAAGCTTGGCTCAGTAACAACAATAGTAAGAGTATTAATATCTCCTAATGACAGTCCCTCACTTTCCCCCCTCATTGTATCTACATGAAAGCTATATGGCGAAAGGGAATTGGAAATAAAATGATTCTATAACTGTTTTCAGTATACCTGGTCAACTTAAAGTCTCCTTAGGTTGGTATAAAACCAATCCTGGAATAACAACTCTTAACATGTTATAAAGGGAAACTATCTTCCTTTCTCCTGAGACCATAGCAAACAAACTAGCTATCAGTAATACTCACGATTCCTTCCACCTTCTTGCTTTCTTAAAGAACTAGTCATCTAAAAATGTTCATTTGAAACTATAGAAACCGACTGAGTTAACAGAGTGTTTCTCTGACATCTAAAATTGGCTATATACTTCCAAAACTAAAAAATTAATGCAGTGAGAAGCTCTGTGGTATATGGTTAATTATAGTGAGCTGCCATCTTATTATTTGTTTGTGAATATGATTTCAGAGCTTCTGTTTTACCTAGGTCTTGTGACAGAGCGCATATATATAAAGCAAGAAATCATCCTGTTTTGAAGTTTATATCTACTTTGATTACCAGAAAAATACATGAGTTTAGTTAAGACTTTTTGGAATTTGTTTCTTTATTTATTAATTCATTTAGCAAATATTCATTGTGCACCTCCTAGATGGGAGATCCTGTTAGCAGCACTGTGGATAAAGCACTGAGCTAAAATCAGCCGAGAATCCTACTCTCATAGAATTTATATCCTGCTTTGAGATGTGGCTTTTGAAAATGGGCAAGGTATAAATAAACAACCATGCCTGAAAATGAAAGTGGTTCCCAAGTATTTTGGCACCAATTATGGGTACACTTTACTGAGCGAGCCTGTGTGCGTTTGTTCACGATCAGTACAGTGGAAGCCCTATTTCTAACAAACGCTGGGATGGAAGCGGTCTGGTTAGTGGAGCAATAGTATGTGCGGATTCGAGAGAGAGCTTTTAGTTGCGCGTCTTCAGCTTGTGAAGAGAATCAGTACCTTTTCCAGAAGGAATGACGAGTACTGGGTTATCAGATGGGTCACATAGGTGCAAATCATACATGAGAGCTTGTACTGGATGTTTCTCTTCCGTGCCATATTTTGAGCTGTGATGAATACAAAATATAGCCCATCACAAATCACATAGTGCTTGAATTAGAAGACCTATGTACCAAGCTCACCTGGGTACCAAACAGGAAAGATCTATTTCATCTTGAAACCTCTCTGGGTATCATTTCCCACACCTTAGGTATCATTCTAATATTGCACAATACTTGAAATTTGCAAATCATGCAAACAACCAATTCCCTCCTACAAAATGCAGGCAGGTCAAAGTGGTTGGGGATCCCACGATTACACTTGCTGAGCTTCTTGCCACCACCCCTTCCTGAAGAAATGACTTCGCATTTCTCAGTGACTTTGCCCTCATCATAAAATGGAATACAATTTTAGTAGCCTTTCTTAAAGGTTTATAAGGATTAAATGAAATAAGCAGGAAAATAACACGTTTCAAGTGTTTGAAACTATATGGTGTTATGGTTATTCACCTCTCTGGCTTGTGAGCTGGGAATTAATGAAAGGGTATAGAAAAAAAGTACATTAAAAACCACAACCACTTTGTGAATGCCATATATTCTCACGTAATTTGGTTACAGAAAACCAAAGAGCAAAGTTTTAAGTTGCATTTGATTCTCTCTGGCACACCGACATTACTCAGAGTGATTCTAAATTAGTATTCCCTACTACCTAAGAATTGTCCTGTTGTCTAGTTTCTGGGCTCAAAATGAATTTCTTAATGATTTATTTGCTAATTTTAATCTAGCATTTTTCAAGTTATTTATTCTCTTTAGATTTGCAGGTAATATCAGAATAGTTTGCTGACTAAGAAAGTAATGAGTTTCAGTTTGCTGCAAATGGATCTTGAAAGCCTCAGTAATTACAAATATCTGACTATAATTGTTTTTATTTTAGAGGCTAAAGTAGAAGATTACTGAAGATTAAATTTGCTGAACCCCCTAACAACAGCCTAATAATTTACAATGGTTGGGAGGTAATACGTAACCTTTGAAGACTGTTTAGGTTCCATGTTCTTGGAGTTGGGGAACTGTAGCTCTGGGGGCCTTCCAGGAGCTGTTCAGAAACCTGTCTTTTAGCTTCGTGACCAGAAAGCTGAGGCCAAGGGTTGGTCTGGGCCATAGAAGTATTCTGGAAAAGACTGAAGTAAGGAACAAGATGAGATATCTTCTTACTGCTTTATGCAGAAGATAACTTATCACAGCGAGAGACAAACATACTGGGGGCAGAGACAGAATCTAACTTCAGAAAGTGGAGGATGTGAAGGAAGCCACATAGGAGAAAAAACAATTGTACCAATAATAGAAATTGAGTCTTTGAATTATTTATTATAGATAAGATTATATTGCTTATGTTATTTATTGTTTGTTGTCTTTTCAAATATCTTTCAACTCACTACCATAGTGCACTTAGTGAAAACCAAGTTGGAGATAGGGACACGACAGCCTTGACACCATAGTAAAAAGGAGGTAACCAAGCCCGTCTAGAAGTGGGTAAAAATAAGAAAATGGACTCAGAGTGGATGTCTCTTCCATGAAGTGGACACACAAACTCATAAAGGACAACTGCCTCCGTACTTACAATGTCAGACCTTGAAAGACTCCGGGACCTTGAAAGACTCGGGGGTGGGACACTTCCTGGCTGGGGCAGTTGTGAAGTTCCCGCTCCTCCCCAGCTCCCTCCTTCTCCGGTGTGAATGAAACGGGTGGGATCCACATATAAAGGAGTCTGGGTCCCCGAATGGCCAATGAGTGAGAAATAAACATGTATCTTGTCGATTCACTTAGAATCAGAGGTTCCGTATTAAAAAACTCGGAGGAATCAGTGACACAGTTTTAAATCTAATATCATGTAATCTAATTATCTGGCTTTATTTTAGAGAATGCCAGTCCCCACTTAGTTAGGATAGTTTCTTAAGCATTTGGGAAAAATCCTGCTTGATTCCCAGATCTAGTTCACATTCATTTTGTTTCCCTTATTTACAATGGCTCAAAATATTTCTCCATCATACGTGCAATCACAATCTTGGGATTGCAGGCTTCTACATATGCAAAGAAATGGACAGACAACAAGATGAAAATGGGTAAGAAGACTGTTGATTCACAAACCTTGCTTTTCTGAGCCCTGCATCCTTTTAGGCATGATTTACCTTTCATTTGTTGGAGCCCACACAGGTCTGTGAGCCATGAGAGCCCATCTCTGTCAGAGACTGCCAGTGGAGAGCCTCAGGGCCCAGGGAACTCAGTAGGGATGTCCTGGGCTGAAACAAGGGGGTCGAAGAGAATTACGCACTGCACGATGAGACAGCCTCCTGTAGCCGCCCCTGGGATTCGTTGTCCTGCGTTCATCTTGTCAGCCTCTGGCCATGAACCTGAGCCCAGAAGAGAGAGCATCTGTCCCTGAAGAAAGTGAATGGCTCCAGAGAAGAGATCCCTCGATGCTGACTTGTTGGTGTCTGACAATGAAACACTCCTTACCTACCGATTCGCTCTGCAGGCTCGGACCACATAAAGTAAATTCAAATCAGCATGCAGTGCCTCATTCTAAGCAGTACACTCTCCTATAGGACTCCAGAAGAAGCAACAATAATAACGGGAAAAAACATAAGTTCAAAATGTATCTATTATTATTGACCTCGGAAAGCTAACAGGAGATGCTGTATCTTTAGAGTAAGAAAATGATGTCATAGGAAAACTAGAAAACAAAAAGAAAATGGAAATCTTTTAAAAATATGCCAGTTAAATATAATAATAATGAAATAATAATAAAGGTTTAGAAGATAAATATAGACATCTTCCCAAAGGAGAGAAAACATAAAGAGATAAGAATAAGAGATGAGTGAGAATAGAGATATCCAACATCAGATGAAGGAGAACCTTCAGGAAGAGAGAGAGGAGAATGTGTTCAGGGCGAACTGAGCAAGGACATATCCCAGGAGGACGTCCCATGACTAAGAGATGAAAGAAGGAGTCCGACCAAGAATTGATGAGAAACTACATTGACGGACATTAGTGAACAATCGTACACATGATCATAAGACTGTTACTCTGTGGATTGCTTACAGTGGAAAGTACTCTTCAGAAGGAGATCTGATGGTTATGGTCTAGTGAAGTCGTCAAAGTCAGTCTGTTCCAAGCAAGATGTCTTGGTACAGCACGCTTCTGGATGAGCGTGAAGTCTGCACGTCACCTACTTAATATTCCTGCCCAAAATACTTGAATGTCATCATAAGAAGACATTCAGATAAATTTAAAATGTGGAACGTTGTACAAAAGAAGATAACATTTTTCTATGAAAGGAAAAACAAAAAAGGAAGTGAATGGTGTTAGATTTAAAAGAGAGAAAGAAAGGAATCAGAAAGTCCTAATGGCCTGATACGGAGCTGTATTTGACCAAGTGCTGGGATTAAAAATGAACAGTAGTAACAAAACGTAAATAGATTATGGACACTTTAGGGATAATTTAAGAAAACTGAAAATGGACTCTGTGTTAGGTAAAACCGTGAAACTTTTAACTGTATTACATGTAAAAGTGGTCCTGTGTTCATGGGGGACGATGCCCAGATTCTCAGGGGACACTGTAAAAATGCCTAGAACGTACTTAAAAAATACCTGCAACTTACTTTCAAATGGTTTAGAAAAACATTTTAAAAAGGAGGAAAGAGTTACATACAAAGAAGTCACCTTTGCACAAAGTAAAAATGGCCATTGGTTAATTACAGCAACAAACATGGAAACCAAGGTCATGTTCCAATGAAGTACCCAAATATTATATATTTTCAGATTTTTCTGGTCAGGCACTCGTACTGGGAGATGAGTATGAAAAACTTAAAATTTAAAACTGCAGATTCTAAAATGATTTTGACATTTTTCATTCTCTTTTAACTCATTACTGTCTTTTATCTTAGCAACCCGAAGAGCTGCTAAATTGTGAGCAATGCTAATCTAGTTCCCTGAAGATAACTTTTATACTTATTTATAAAGCTGTCTCTTTGGTAAAAAAGAAAGCGTTTGCAGTCCTTAAGAAGAGAACGATGGGAGGGCAAGAGGAAGGTTAATTAGAAAGTAGCTTAATCTGTAGGCAACAAGTGTAATTATTGTTATTCATAAAATCAAAATCTTGTTTCTTTGAACTGTGCTCACAGAGGTTCACAAAGCCCTGGAGACTGGGTTTCTTGACACTGTGAGCTCCTCATTTTAATTGTAGCAATACAACGATGCAAGAATGTTCCCTAGATCAGACCAGAAAGAGATTTTGTCTAGCTTCTGCTTCTACTATTTGAGAGGCTCAGAGCCAGGGATAGTTACCTAGCTGTCTCAAAGATCACAGCCCATGGTCTAAAACATAAAATCAAGCTCACAGTCCCATTACAAGTTGTTTTATAGATAATTCTGTGTCTACGTTCACTATGTTCACAACCATTGAGTTCCAGAGTTCAGTACAAGTTCATATTAGAATGCTAATGTTACATAGTATGCAATATTACATTTTCCCCAAGACAGTATTCTCGTGTCCCTAAACTTCAAACTTGAGAAAACTCTCAGAAAGATTTGAATAGGATTCTAAGTCAAAAGGTCCTGTCCATGGAATATTACTTCCTTATGGATCGAGCAACACATTATCAGTGCCTTTAAAAAATCAAACAAAATAAATTTTTTTTTTAAAAAGTCTTCTGGGGATGCTTGGGTGGGCTCCCTGCTAGGCGGGAAGCCTGCCTTTCCCTCTCCCCCTCCATCTCATGCTCTCTCCGTCTCTCTCTAAATTATAAATAAATAGAATCTTTTTAAAAAAGTCTTCTAGTGAATTAAGGATTCTGCTTATTGTTTGTTTTATTTTATTTTTTTATTTTGTTTTTTTAAAGATTTTATTTATTTATTTGAGAGTGAGAGAGAGAGAGCACAAGCAGGGAGAGAGGCAGGGAGAGAGAGAGAAGCAGACTACCCACTGAGCAGGGAGCCCGATGCGGGACTCGATCCCAGGACCCTGAGATCATGACCTGAGCCAAAGGCAGACGCTTAACCAACTGAGCCACTCAGGTGCCTAATAAGCAGTTTCAGAAGCTTCATCCCCCACCCGCCACCCCAGAGAATTTCTTAAAATATTTTTTAACTGAAACTATCCTCTCTCTTGAATTGTGTCAGGCATCATGATAGCAAGAGGTGGACATTTAATTATATATTATGATATAATATGCAATATTAACATTTATAATTGTATGGATTCTTTTATCATGGGGATAATTTGTTTGATCCCTATTTCTTTAATTTACCAATGTCCACTGATTGTCTTTACACACCTGACATAAGTACGTGTTTCTATAAATACTACACGTGAACAAATTTTTAAAACCTTATGCATTTGTTTGCTTGACCTTCCACATACCCCTTTCCCCTTCTTCAAGGTTAACCAAGTGAGTTGGTATTCATGCTTCAGTCAATTCAGTATATTTGTTTGTGCTTATAATATGCTACCACCCTCTACATTTCTGTGCCCCCAGGTGAGAAGTTACTGTTTAACCATCGCATGGGGGGGGGGGGCGCGTGTGTGCCTTGGTATGCAGCAAAGCAATGCCCCGGAAGCACACTGACTTTTCACCACGTGGGCATTGCTTGCATCTCGCTGGCCAAAACTCAGTCCCGTGCCTCATCTCACTTCAAGGTGTACTGAAAACCTGATTTTGCCTGTATGAAGAATAAAAAGGCAGAGAACTACGTGTTGGTGTTTGGTTTTGCAGCGTGCAAGGTGTTGCTGTGCCTCCAGCCAGGCCAGGCATGGCTGGGAGCTGAGCGGACCCCGAGACACACACACCCCCCCACACCCCCCACCCCCCACCCCGCTTTCTGCAGCAGCCCTGCCTGGAGGTCCTGGCTGAGCTCCAGTGTCTGTTCTCTGCACGTAGTCATTTTAGATTTTACAGCATTAGGCAGCAAGTTCATTAGCAGAAAGAACGCTGAAAGAGTCATTGCGGATTTTTCCGTGAATCACAAATGGTTAGAAAAAATGATGTAAACAAAGTTGCATCACAGGTTGGCTGACAAAAGCCACTGGTGTGTTAGATATTCAAAAGGTAATAGGCAAATAATTTTTATAGACATTTGTTCTTGTGATTTAGATGATGAAAGTATTGCTGCCTCACAGAACGTTGAGTTTGTGTATATTCACTGGTTGTCTGAGGAGAAATAATGACGCCACACACTTACACAACACCTCAAAGTATTTCCACATTTTCCCTGAGTCTGATGCGAGCAACGCTGTGAAGTAGGTAAGATGGGTGTTTTTAGTCCCTTTTTTCCTACTGAGGAAACCAAACTTCAGGGTTGTAGAGCTACTTGCCTAGCATTTCAGTGGAGGTGTCCACACAGAATTTAAGCAGTTTCTGCCCACCCTGTTTTTCTCCAGTCACATGCTCTCTCAGAGGGTATTATGATCGTGAGTGAAGTGTTCTCCTGTCTCTAGCACAGAATGCACAATTTCAGTGGTAAGTGGTTTCTGTGCAAAGCCCTCCCTACCACTAGCAATCCCAGAGTTGTATTTTGCTGAAGGTATTTTTATAAAGTTTCCCTGCCCTTTGCTTTTCAGGTGAAGGAATGTAAGCAATACGTTCATGCAAAAATTTGAGATAAATTAAAATTATTCTAATGTTTATACCCATTATTGGATTTTTTAAACCAATTATTCTGTCACAGACGTTTCTGTAATCCATATCTTTGGTTTTCTGTGGGGAGTTCACAATTCCACGTCAAATGTTTGTGCCAGAGACGGCTCAGTTGTCATTAAAATGGAAGATTGCTATTTTGAGTTTATAGAGGTTATTGCCATGTGGGGAAAGTAATGCATATTTTGCTGAATTTCTGGCACATCATAGAAGAAAAAAATGTTTAAGCTGTCAAAGTTGATTGCTCAGTTTTGGTGGAACAATGAATATGTGTTGGTCAGATAGCAACATGTGAAATAAGAGTAATAAGCAGGCATCAAAAAAAGCAAACTTCTCAAGAAGGTAATTACTTGTAGGGTAATATGCATTATGTATGCCTATATTCCTTTGGCATCAAGCTTTCTGGACCACTTTTTTCCTTTTATCTCTAAAGGTAATAACCAATCAAGTGTGATATTTGTCTATGGACAAAGGCAGGTGTTTTTCAACGTGTGGATTTTCTGTCAGAAGCAGCTGGCAGCCCGTCCAGTAAATCTGCATCCATTCACTAAAGCCAGTGCCGGGGAGCGCGCACGCTAATTGTAGGAGCCTGAAATGCCCAGCAAGGAGGACGTGTCCGAAAGTCAAAGACTGAGACAATAGGAAGATCCACTGAATTCATATTTTCACTTTGCTTTGTGAGATAAGAATGTCAAAGCAAAAATATTTACTACAATGAAGCAATAACTTAAAGGGAAATATTTAGAATAGTAACAGCATGTTAGTCAATGATTTAATTTATTCAACAACAGTTGAACCACTACTACTATGTGCAAAACCCGGAGTAAGGTATTTAGGAGGATATAAAAGGTCACAAAGGTCAGGAATGATCAGGGCAGGTTATAATAACTGTTCATCTATGAAATACCAGCCAAGGCTGAATGTGTTTGGGTATCAGGTGTGTAACCTCAGTGAATTGATTGAATTCTCATTGAGGTGTAGTTAACACACAAAACTACCGTATTTAGAATGCACAATTTAGTAACTTTTGACAGATGTATACACCCATGAAACCATCGAGGCAGTAAAAATAAAGGGAGTGCCATTGTTTCCTACAGGCCTCCGAATGCTCCTGGGAGACCCTGGCCATCCAGGCAACAATATTTGCTTTCTCACGTTAGAGGTAAGTTTGCATTTTCTAGAATTTTATATCAATGCAACCACACAGGATGGACTTTTCACTCAGCATAATGTTTGAGATTCAACTACATTGTTGTCTATAGCAATCATCTGTTCCCTTTAAGTGCTGACCATTATTCGATTGTGTTTATATTTCTGTGTGTTTCTCTTGTACAGACAAATTATCTGGCTCATGGCTGACAATAAATATATCTCCTTTTTTTCCCCCCACACAAACTTTAGATTCCTAAATCATTTTTCAAGTAGGGTTAACAAGTACAATAGTGTTTAAAATTTTGTAATCTCCATTGAAAATGAAGAAACTAAAATATCATGTATATAATAATTCTCTTAAGAGCTTCATTTGCCTGAATCCTTTTGAAAGAATCTGATTCTGCCCAGATTATATATAATAGTCAAGCTGAGAGGCATGCAGATTTTCTAAAAGGCTCTATAACCTTTCAGTTGATGCGGTACTCATTTAAATTGGTTAGTATTTTTAAGTGGTTGCCTGCAAACTCCAGTGACTCTTATGGCCAGAAAGGCAACATAAATGAGTGAAGCAAGATGGGAAGTCCACCAGTCAGGCTGGTAGGTAGCTGCTGTGCAAAAATATGGTTTTGCAAGAGAAAGTATATTTCAGGTGTTTATGTGAAGACATCAGATCATACCATGTTAGCAAGAAGTTCAGTTACAAAGCAGTTGTGTGTGTGTATTGCAGTTTTATACTTGAAGTATATATACACATACATTCCCCAGTATAGCTCTTTCTTCCAAACTAATCATTGGCTGATGAATTATATGCAGATCATGAGGTATGACAATGCTTGTTTGAACCATAGAGCTAACTAATATTTATTCAACTCTTTAAAAACTTATATAAATCCAATGCACTTAAAAAACAGCCCTTGAGTAATTTTTTGTGTAATAAAAATCCCATTAATTTATATGAATTTATTTAATTTATCTTTTACTTATTCTAAACCCAACCATAATATGTGAGGCTTATGTTATAGCATCAGGATATTGTAAGGTAGCAAGTTATTAATAGGAAGGGAGAACATCAGTGACTCTACCATAAGGATATTAAATCTGGAATGCCAAATATGCATAATATTAAAATTATCTGTGAACTCTGTTATCAAAAGAAGTTACTCAGATGCCACAGTATTTTTTCAAGGCTTGTATAATAGGATTTGAATTCAGAACTTTAGCTGAGTTATAGTAAATTTTAAAAAAAATCTTCATTTTCTTGTATCCTTAATGATCTAAAAATCCATTCTCACTAAAGAAAATTGTTAGCGTTCCATCACATTGGGATAAAATAATGAGTAGCTATACATTATTTATAATAAAGATGAGAATCACAAATTTACTAATGAGGCAACGCTACAGAGCTAATGCATGGGTAGGTCTGATTCTATAGAGAGCATAATTTGAGCTAGTGAATAAATTGCTTCCTGTGTAACTCAGTTGTTTTATTAAAATAGTACACTGAATACTTTCTGTATGTGTAATACAGCTCCACTTGCCACCTTTCTCTGCCTTTCAATGGATAGTATTGCTGGACTCTGCCCTCCTGTTAGATTGTGCGAATGGAAACGTCCAGCAGGAAATCTGGGTGAGGAAATCATCAGGGAAAACAGAAACAAAAAGTAAGTGCACAGTTTATATAATTGTGAATTGTAATCCAAGACTTTATATGTATATATAGTATGTATATAATTAACATGGACATAGTAAAGGTGATCAGCAGTTACTTATTAGAAAAAGATATAAAGATTTGAAAGGTCGTTCAACTGATAATTTCCATCACATTGATAATATATAAGCATAACTCATATAATCTGAAATAGCTGGGTCATCCTAAATCATAAAATAATGTATCATGGTGAGAAATTTATTTCTACCTTACATTCCTAATTTTACAATGTGTCATTTGTGATATCCAGTATACAGTCATAAATGCCTAGACTGTAAAAAAACAAAACAAAACAAAACAAAACAAAACAAAAAACAAGAAAATGTGACCTCTAATCAAGAAAAAATAGGTCAAAAGAAATGGATCTCAACATGACTGCAGTACTGGAGTCAGTAGCGAAGGATGTTAATACAGCTGCTGTAACATATTTATGCTCAACTCTAAAATAAATCATTCTTAATGAGTGAGACAAGAACCATAAAAGAGTATCAAACAGAACTTTAACAATTTAAAAATACAGTACCTGACATAAATAATTAGCTAGTTATCTGAATAGGCAGGAGAAGGGGGAGAGTGAAATTGAAGACAGAGACGTAGAAATTATGCAATTCGAAGAATAAAGAACAACAAAAATCATGCGCACAGAGACTTGGAGGCCTTGGTATGGTTTCAGGTGACCAAACACACACACCATTGAAGTTCTGGAATGAGATACACATTAAATATAATTATCAATAGGTTGAAAGTACTAAGATGGAAAAAGGTAGATTTTGTAAAATATATGACTAAGATTGCATGGTAATATTAATGTAAAAAAAAATAGAACTTGAGAAAAACACAACTAACAGTAGTATGGGGAGACATTCATGGTAATAAAATGGTTAATTTCACAGTGAAACATAATAATTACAGAGCTTTTGTGTATATGAGGCAAAAGCTTAAGGCACTAAAGAGAGAAAAAGACGGCAATCATAGCCGAAACTTTAACATCCCTGCATCGGAGATTAAAGGGAAAGGTAGAAAATGCATGTGGGAGGCAGACAATCTACAGAACATGATCGATCCATAGGTACAAACTGCAGCATTCCACCCCAAGATACATGCTGCTCCCAGGTGCTCACAGAGCGTTTCCCAAAGAGGCCTTCAGCTCGGCCACCTGCCACTTAATGTCAGAAGAGGGAAATCTTACAGAGGAGCATTTCTGAACATAGTGTATTAAAGCTGAAATCAATAATAAGCTTTCTAGAAGATTTCACAAGATTATAAAAACATGTCTATGAAACTCATAGGTTGGAAAAAAATTGAAGGAAAATTAGGAAAAATTTTTAGTGCATAGTAATGAAAGCTCAATATATCAAAAGTTACTTAGTGCAGGTCAGGGAAATGAGGGAAATTTCAATGCTTATATTAGGTGTGGGGGGGGGGGGGGAAGCTATAAAATCAGTGCTCAGTTTCCAAAGAAAGAAGCTAGAAGAAACAGAGCAAACTGAACTCACAGTCATTACAAGAAGGAAGTGGTAAAGGTTAAGAACAGGGAAAAGAAACAGACATGGAAATTACTTATGCGAAAGTGGTTTCTTTGAAAAGTTTAATTTGAAAATACGTATTGAGACTGACCAAGGAAAACAAGAAAAGAACAGTTCTGTACATCAGACATAAAAGAAGGGCTACAGGGGTGCCTGAGTGGCTCAGTCGTTGAGTGTCTGCCTTCAGCTCAGGACGTGGTCCTGGGGTCCTGGCATCAAGCCCCATTTCGGGCTCTTCTGCTGGGAGCCTGCCTCTTCCTCTCCCGCCCCCCCCCCCCCCCGCTTGTGTTCCCTCTCTCGCTGGCTGTCTCTCTCTCTGTCAAATAAAAAAATAAAATCTTAAAAAAAAAAAAAGGGCTACAACTAGAGATCTTACAGAATAAAAGGTCATTACAGAAGGTTATGAGCATTTACCAATAAGTTTAACAACTGGATGATATAGGCATATTCTATGGAAAATAAGAAACAGAAAATCTGCATACTTCTAAGGAAATTGAATTTAATGAAAAATGTTACATCAAAGAACACATCAGGCCCTTATGTGTTGTCTCTGAGAAATTTGAAAAAACAAAATTAACAATCTTACACAAACTCCTTTGGAAAATATAAAGGGACAGTAGTAGGCCCGGGGCTTAGGCTGATCCACGGCCGTTGCAGGATACAGACCCACATCTGACCAAAGTGAGGAGTCCCACGTGGAAGGCAGAGGGGGTACTGGGTCAGCTCAGAAGTCAAGTCCAGCCCGACCAGGCTGTCCATGTCTTCATTGGCAGTAACACTGGTTTAGTAAGGAATGTAATGCAAGCCTCTCTCACATAAGAAGGGTAAGAGGAACCTTCCAGGAATATGTTAGGTATTTTTCCAATATGTACTTCCTTCTTGCTTGTTTATTAGGCTAGATATTTATTTTGTGTTATGCACTCTTGTAGACACACACAGATAGGAGACAGGTGTTTGCGTAAGAACCGAAAGTGGCAAGTCAAAAACCATGGAAGTTTTCATTTTTCCCGAGGCTGCATGGCCTCTTGTCTCTGCAAATTTGTTCCAGTTTTTTGTTTTTCCTTATGGTCAAGTTTCCTATATTTATTAGTTTACACTCGGCAGGAATGATGGGAAGACCTAAATCTATAGAACTTCACAGATCAAATGTCCACAACTAGTGCTCTGATTCCATCTAAGAGAGTTACCATTGTAAGTCTTAAAAAATGAGGGAGGTTGAGGCATCTGGGTGGCTCAGTCGGTTAAGTGTCTGACTCTTGATTTCAGCTCCCCCCTCCCTCTTCTCATATTCTCTCTCTCAAATAAATAAATAAATCTGTAAAAAACAATGAATGGGGTTTATATCGATAGGTCTTCCTACATTTCATCCTTCTCCAAAAACACTATAGCAAGTTGAGGATGGCCTACACATATGGAAGGAGGGGTCTACGTAAGTGGTCTCCTTTATAAAAAAATAGTGGGAAATAATAATGAACAATTCATGCACATGGAGTGTGGGCCAGCATTGACTTCGAACAGATCATCATACACATCGAGTACGTAAACACCACACACGTGTGTGCGCGTGTGCACGGGGTGGGCTGTGAATTATCAGGGGTGGGGACCTGAAGAATTGATGGTGTAGATTGTTGCGAAGATTGGATGCATTACAATGAGGAATGAAAACACCCAGATATCAGAATAGGACGCAGAGCTGTGATGACAGAACGTAAGGAAATGTCCTGGAGAAGGGATCAGCAGACGCACACTCTGTATGTGGGATTTGCTATGTGGTGAAGTTCCCATTTTAATCTTGTAGCCAACTGTAGCAACTTATTAACAAGGATTAAATATTTCACAGCAAATCAATCTGACAATAAGACATGAGTTTAACTTCCATGCTCGTATATGGAATTGTCCATTTAATATGTGTACTTGGACTTAAAATTAATATGTGCAAAGTAGAATTTTGACTCCTAACATCTTTTTTTTTTTTAAAGATTTTATTTATTCATTTGACAGAGAGAGAGACAGCCAGCAAGAGAGGGAACACAGGCAGGGGGAGTGGGAGAGGAAGAAGCAGCTCCCAGCAGAGGAGCCTGATGTGGGGCTCGATCCCAGGACTCCAGGATCACCCCTGAGCCAAAGGCAGACGCTCAACGACTGAGCCACTCAGGCACCCCTCCTAACATCTTTTTAAACCTATTATTTTCCTAGTTATCTCCACTTTAATAAATAAAATAAAAACTACTCAATTGCACAATAAAAAACATCCCTTCCACTCTACGTTTATATTGGTTAAATTAACTTAAATAGAAAGGGTAACTACTATCATTTAAAACAATTTGGTAATCTGCACAGTCACTTCTAGAAAGATTGTCTGAACGTGGTATTAAGTAGTTGAACAAGAGAAAACAATAGTGTGCGTCAAATGAACATCTTTACTTAAGTTTTTATATAGAATCAAAGAGTAAAGCTACCTGGAATGATATACACCCAGATTTAGTAATAGCTGTCAAAGGTAACACCTTGCAGTCACACGGGGGCCTGGAGCTCTGTTCTGCCCAGTGGGACGAGCGCATGTGCTACAAGAGAAGCTTGGCCCCGTTCACCTGTTCAGCAGTCACCGTGGAGACTGTGTGTTCTGATGGTGTAACTACAAGATGGAGAAGGGCTGTGTCCACACAAAATGAACAAACCTTTAGGAATTTCTTTTAAAAAAAAAGAGAGAGAGGGAGTTTTATCCGAGCCCAAGTGAAGACAGCTGCCCAGGACCACAATCTTCACAAAGAAGATACAGCTCTGGAAAAGGGACGTGTAATACAGGGTTATATATGGGTTTTGTTACATCAAGAGTTACAAATCAACATTTCAGAAAATTTCAGACTTTATCTTATGCTCTTAGTATGTGCAAGGATGCAGGCTTTGGAGGTGTGGGAACGGAACTTAGGGAGATTTTTACTCTTATCTTTAGTTTGAAATGTTTCTTTTAGGTTATTTGCTAACAAAGCAGATGGACAATGTGTGCGCTCAGGGTAGAAACAGAGCCCATGCTTTGAAGTTCAATGAAGTCGTTCTGACCTCATAGCTTCCATTTAGAAGTTGAAAATTTCCTTTATCAGCTGCCCGGTCATTATAAGACTTTATGCAAATAAAAAGTAAAACTTTATTTTTCTTTGACACTGAAGCATAGCATAGTGTCTCCTGATTCATGTTTTGGGGAAGCGAGGTGGTGGGGAGGCTATCCACTTCTTAACTGAAGTGCTACTAAATTGCATGCAATGAACATAAATAAATTTAGGTACACATTCTGGAATGTGTATATTTACCATCCTTGAGCACATCTTGGGTGTTAACGTCCCCAGATGCAATTAGTGTGTAATTGAAAACAACTCTCTTTTAAGCATCTCTCTGTGGTTACATTAATCTTATATCATTCCCATTCACTGAAGACAGAAAGTTCCAGACCATCATGTAATTCTCTCACCTACAAAAGCTCCACATAACACTTTCTTTCCCTTTACCAAATTCTCTAGAATCTATTTTCAGCATTTTCCCTGAACCTCTTTCCCTCTGCCCTGTTTTCACACTGTTTCTGTTCAGATCCCAGTGGCCTCTGGTCTGGACATGTGTCCCAACATCCCCTTGCTCCCTACGAAATACAACAGACACGACTGACCCCAAAGGACTCAAGTGGGCTCAAAGACACAATGGAAATGTGATTATATCATGTCCTTTCTTTGGATACTTGGTATTTTATAGTGATTTTCATGTGTAAAAAAAATCTTTACAATCTTATCTCAGTCTATATTTCTACCATCACCTTAACTCTTAGAAATGTCCCAACAAGGATACAGTCTGGTTCTAAGACACAGCTTGTGAGAGCTTGTATCATATTTAGTGGAAGGAGCAGTGTTTTATTCATCTCTGCATTAGCTACCATCTGAGAAGTGTCTAACTTGTCAGGCACTTGATAATTGTGTGTTGTATTAATTAATGAATTATTCATTCATTCTTAGACGCCGCTTACTGCTCTTGAAACAAATGAAAGCGATTCCAAGTTTTTACCAACCCAGTCATATTATAAATAAGCATTATCATATTATGACAGCTATGCCATATTATTCACCTGCTTTGATTAAACCATTCTATTAGAAGTTTCTCATTTGCTGAAGTAAGTGTGCTGGATATTTCAAGTGTGTCCTCATATATGAGGACATCCAATAGCTATGATAATGTCTTTTCGAGAATTACTTGATTTCAAGAACCGGTCTGATTGTACTTTCTTAGCAAACACTCCAGACCTGTACCATTGAATACAGCAGCCACTAGCCACCTGCCGCCACATACAAAGTTAATTAAAGTTAAATAAAATAAAAAATTATTTTCCTGGTCACACTCAGGAGCTGTGTATCAAGTGCTCAGTCCTCCCCACAGCCCCTGGCCCCGATACTGAACAGTGCAGATGCAGAACATTCCCACCATTGCAGAAACCGATCTAGAAGAAAACACTGCGTAAGGAGAATGTATAATTGCTGTGATAAACTTGCAGAGTTAAGACTGCATTTCCTATAAGCGGGTAGGAAAGCGTCCCATGTCACTGGCTGTGCCTCGGCCACACAGCTCATTCCACGAGCTCCGCACACTGGTTTCCCACTAGCGCTCTTCTCACTTGCTGGTCTAATTGTAGCGGGGGTGAGGATGAAAATCTCTTTCCACATACAACCAAGATTTCTGCCTTTCCTGCTCTTTGTAATCTTGTGGAAAAGGCCAATTTGGGGCGATCACTTCCTGACTGCTGCATATTGATAATGGTTACATCAGGCACTATCAGAGCACAGAATAAAAACCTTCTTTTGCAAAGGTCAGAATCATCTTATATGTCACTCAGAAGAATCTTCTCAGATGTTAAAATAAAAGAACTTTTCTGTTGCACGAAAAGCAAAAGTTCAACACCATTAGAGATTGGCTGTATCTGGAGGCACTGGGTGATAGTTTGCCTGCCTGGCATGGAAATTTGAGGAGCATCTCCTTCTTACAAATTAAATCATCACAAGGAAATCTCATCATGGGTACCGTATCCTTTTAATTGCTATGAAATTTTATTAACTTTTTATATGGGTATCTTCTTCTATCTTCTATTTAGGTAAAAATATTATTCACACAGAGAAAATGTTCCCAATGAGATCTTTGTCAGAATTATATAAGACAAATATATCTCTTCCGGTTCCTTTTTATTTGAAGTCATATTAGAAACAAAAAGGAATAATGACATGAATGTGGATTGTGAAATAAAGAAAAGTAGCAATTTTCTCTATATAGAAAGAAAGTTTGATAAAAAAAAATTTGGTATCAGATGGTGGTAATTTGGAGAAAAAGTGATTGATATTTGCCTAAAATAGACTTTGTTGTTGACTAAAGAACATGTCCACTCTGCAATAATTGAGTTTAGTTTGAGATCAAAAAGTTACATTTCCTAAAAATTGTGTCTGATATAACTCTCAATGAATGATATCCATTATGTATATTCAATAAACCAAATATATAATTGGGCTTCTGTCACATGTATAGATGAAAACTGAAATTGAAATATCTGAAAATTATCATATGCCCTCGCTAGGCCTGGCCCACTGCATTGTTAAACCCAGTTGCATGTCTTCTATAGATCCCGATTGTTGGGACAGAAACCAAATTCAGGACAGTTGCAGGAAATTAAGATTCCCAACGCTATGCTTTCTCAAATACATTCACAAATTTATCCTGTTAGCCCATTTAAGTCTGTTTTTCTGTAATTTATCTGTTATTTATTTATTTATTTATTGTAATTTATCTGTTTTTAACTCACTACTGATCTCCGTCAAGTTTCTGCTGATGATGATGTAATTTCCTCCTGATTTAAGAGTATGATTCTTTTTTTTTGATGTTTTTTATTACATTATGTTAGTCACCATACAGTACATCCCTGGTTTCTGATGCAAGGGTTAATGATTCATTAGTTGCGTATAACACCCAGTGTACCATGCAATACGTGCCCTCCTTACTACCCATCACCAGTCTATCCCATTCCCCCACGCCCCTCCCCTCTGAAGCCCTCAGTTTGTTTCTCAGAGTCCATAGTCTCCCATGCTTCACTCCCCCTTCTGATTACCTCCCTTTCTTTATCCCTTTCTTCCCCTACCGATCTTCCTACTTCTTATGTTCCATAGATGAGAGAAATCATATAATAATTGTCTTTCTCTGCTTGACTTATTTCACTTAGCATTATCTCCTCCAGTGCCGTCCATTTTGCAGCAAATGCTGAGAACTCGTTCTTTCTGATACCTGAGTAATATTCCATTGTATATATGGACCACAACTTCTTAATCCAGTCATCTGTTGAAGGGCATCTCGGTTCCTTCCGCGATTTAGCTATTGTGGATAATGCTGCTATGAACATTGGGGGGCATATGGCCCTTCTCTTCACTATGTCTGTATCTTTGGGGTAAATACCCAGTATTGCAATGGCTGGGTCGTAGAGTAGCTCAATTTTTAACTTTTTAAGGGACCTCCACACTGTTTTCCAGAGTGGCTGCACCAACCTGCATTCCCACCAACAATGTAGGAGGGATCCCCTTTCTCCACATCCTCTCCAGCAATTGCTGTTTCCTGCCTTGTTGATTTTTGCCATTCTAACTGGCGTAAGGTGGTATCTTAGTGTGGTTTTGATTTGAATTTCCTTGATGGCTAATGATTTTGAACATTTTTTCATGTGTCTGTTAGCCATTTGTATGTCTTCATTGGAAAAGTGTCTGTTCATATCTTCTGCCCATTTTATGATTTGTTTATTTGTTTCTCGCGTATTGAGTTTGAGAAGTTCTTTGTAGATCTTGGATACCAGTCTTTTATCTGTAGCATCATTTGCAAATATATTCTCCCATTCCGTGGGCTGCCTCTTAGTTTTTTTGATTGTTTCCTTGGCTGTGCAGAAGGTTTTTATCTTGATGAAGTCCCACATGTTCATTTTATCTTTTGTTTCTCTTGCCTTTGGAGATGTGTCATGAAAAAGGTTGCTTTGGCCGATGTCGTAGAGGTTGTTGCCTATGTTGTACTCCAGGATTTTGATGGATTCATCCATTTGGAGTTTATCTTTGTGTATGGTTTGAGAGAGTGGTCAAGTTTCATTCTTTTGCATGTAGCTGTCCAATTTTCCCAGCACCATTTATTGAAGAGACTGTCTTTTTTCCACTGGGTGTTTTTTCCTGCTTTATCAAATATTCGTTGCCCAAAGAGCCGAGGGTCCATTTCTGGGTTCTCTATTCTGTTCCATTGGTCTATGTGTCTGTTTTTGTGCAAGTACCATGCTGTCTTTGTGATCACAGCTTTGTAGTACAGCTCGAAATCCGGCATTGTGATGCCCCCAGCTTTGTTTTTCCTTTTCAACAGTTCCTTGGAGATTCGGGGCCTTTTCCGGTTCCATACAAATTTAAGGACTATTTGTTCCAGTTTCTTGAAAAATGTCATCGGTGTTTTGATCGGGATAGCATTGAAAGTGTAGATTGCTCTGGGTAGCATGGACATTTTAACTATGTTAATTTTTCCGATCCATGAGCATGGAATATTTTTCCATCTTTTTTGTGTCTTCCTCAATGTCTTTCGAGAGTGACTTATAGTTTCTAGAATATAGATCCCTTACGTCTCTGTTTAGTTAATTCCAAGGTAACGTATGGTTTTTGGTGCTATTGTAAATGGGATGGATTCCCTAATTTCTCTTTCTTCAGTCTCATTTTTCGTGTATAGAAATGCAACTGATTTCCGATTCTATTCCTGGTCATGGAGGCTGAATGTTTCTTTGGGGCCTCAATAATGCTCCCCCTTGACATTGTTCTCATGGTCCAGTAACTGCTCCCAAAGATGTTATTTCTTAAAGCGTACAAAACCAAACTCCACCTGGAAGCCCTTTCCCAGTGTCCACAGCAAGCTCCAGGCATGCTAGCCGGGGGTGGAGGGGGGGGCAGGGACCCACTTCTCACCATTAGGGACCATCAGGGAATCCCTGCATCGGGAAGCAGGTCCAGAGGGTTCTGTGGCCCCTGAAAGCAAAGCTTTTGCCCAGGAATGCCGAGCTGGTCCTTCTCTGAGTTCGCAATCCTTGTGAGGTCCACAGAAGTGGCTCCTCTCGGGACCAAAGGAAACTCTCAATGATGTTTCCTTCTTTCATAGCCTTACTGTGAAGTTTGTTATCCTGTAAAAACAGATACAGAACTGACATAATTAGGGCTCCTTGACAGTGAAGGGATGTTTTAAAGAGACACATTTTTATCAAATAAGCCACTTTATTTAAAGTCATGTGTTTGGGTCAGTGATTCATAATTGTTGAGCTATCTGGCCCCGCGCCCCACCCTGCACGGCGCGCGCACCATTTCTTACACGTAGGAGCATCAACATTTTTAATATTAGTCCTCTTTTATTTTCACTTAGACATTTTCTCTTAGAGTCTTTATCTTTTCCCACACCCAGATAGATGACGTCTGTCATATATGTACTTACACTGGAATATGCACAGGAGTACCACACTCCTAATGTAAGTTGACTTGTTGACCTCTGTCTCTCAGACACGGCACATGCGCCATGTCTGACATCAGTCTCTGTCTCTTCTCCTCACACCTGTTCATGTCGTGGGGCTTTGGTTAACATACTACTGTAAGTTTTGTAGCAAAGACTTCACAACTCAGAATTCCTCTGTATGTTTTTCTCCCTTATGCATCGTATTAAAATGGCCATGAAATACTGCCAGTTCTGTGTTCTAAAAACTCATATTACATGTTCTTTTTACATCAATATGCTATTTCACAGAATTATAGCTGCTTGTGTGTTAAATTAATATTAAAATATTATAATTCATTTTTTGCAATAAAAATGATACAGCACTTACAAAACTTTAAAAAAAATAGAGCATTAAGATTTAGTAGGAAACTCCTAAATAGATATTAAGTGAATAGGGAAACTGAAGCTGAGAAAGAAATGTTTTTAAAAATGGTATTGTCAAAAGGCTTGACTACCTCACAACCTAGAGCATATGTGTACATTAGAGACTTGAATCTGAAAAATAAAATGTTAGAAGAAAAATTAGGTGAATATCTGTATAATATGGTACAGATGTTCCTAAATAAGAAAATAAACTTAGAAAACAACCCAAAATACCAAGTATTTGACTATAGAAAAATCTTTGGCAAAATATAGCATAAGTAAAGTTAAAAGACAAACTGTTGCCTGGATAAGAACTTTCAAAAGAAATAATACAGACGGATCAGTATCCTTAACATAAAGGGAAATGAAAACCAAAACGAAACGGGCCAAATTCAACAACAGCAGTTGTGGGAAGGATGCCACATGAGCTGTGTTCTGCGTGTGTTACTCTGGGCAACTTCTGAGTTATTCCTCATGTGCTCGGTGACCTCAGTGTGGACGCATGCAGCCCAGTCAGTGTGCGGGTCTCTTCTGAGTAGGCATCCAAGGATTCAAGTATGATAGCTAGGGGTCTGCTTTTATTTCACCTCTGTCTATGTTTTGTAATTATTTCCCTTTTTATTGATTAATAATTGATAATTTTAGCAACTTCTAATGATTCTCATAAACCTATGAATATTATAAATTGTTGTAGGTCTGCTTTATAAAATTGATTGTATCAGAGTTCACTGCTAATGTTAACTTTTAAGAGTTAGTATTTCCTGTTTATTTTGTGGCATATCTTTCGTGGAACTAGGTGTCATATCTTGATTTAGAATTTGAGTCTGTCTACTCCGTTTTTGTTTGTTTGCTTTTGTTTCCTTCCTGCCTCGGGACTTCGCTTTTTCTATAGGGGATTTTTAAATTATTAGTATTGTTTGCACCCTCTCCAGTCTAGGACAAGCTCCTCTGAAAGCAGTGGGGTTTCCCTGGTTGCTGCTCATACTGAGGCCACCGTAAATCCTGTCACTAATCCAGTGGCGTGGTCGGTTCAAGCCCGGCTCCAGAAGCTGAGTCTCTGTGTATTCCCGGCCACCGTCAGGAGTGCACAGAGTCTCCAGTAGTTCTTATCAGCAATTCAGGTTAAGTCTCTGCTCCTGAGCGGCTCCCGTGTCCTATCACTTGATCCTAATTCTAACGTCTAAACGTCTGTTTCCTGTGTGTTAACACAGCCTACAGGTTACCATAGCAGCTACGTTTCTGACTGTCACCCTGTATATACAATTAATGCATCCAAGGAGAAAAGTTTAAATAAGAAGTCTGAGTGTTAACACAAATGATTACCTGGACAGTTCTCCTTGGATGCATTAATTGTATATACAGGGTGATCTGCCTACTCATAAGACATGGCCATTATCTTGTACAACATGTCACATACTTTGATTGGTTGTATTATAATTTCTAAAGCTTTTATGAATGAGTGTTGTCATTAATCAGTGGTTTAGCTTTGGACTGGACTGCATATTTGTAATGTGGTGCTTTGCAGAATATCCAGTTAGCGTTCTGAGCTACCTGAGGGGCTAGTGTGACCTCTCCATTTCTAGTACCTTTCTTATCATTATCTTTATATAATAACAACAACTAGGGTTGGCCACATTTTCTGGTCACTATACCTCTTCCTGCTTCCAAAGTAGGAGAATAAGTTTACGTGCAGACCTCAGGGTTATGGAAATGATTACAGTAATTCTAGATCTCAGGAAAGGAGTTAAACCATCTTCCGGCTTCTGACTAGAAAAGCGTAGAGCCTCTCCTTCAGCCAAGGGAATATCCTCCTGTATCCAATAGCAACACTGACTCAATTTGATGGCTCTCTATGCAATGTGGATGTGAAAAGTATATGTACAATTTCAACCACTGAGTTTCCACATTTAACTGCTCAGTTTCAGGATTTTTTTTTAACAAATCAGCTCAATGGTGTGTTTGTTGTCTTTATAAATATGATTCTTTATACTTGCAGATTGTTCACTATTTAAAACTATTCTATTGTTTGCCTGATGCCAAGGTTATTATGAATGTCATTAATTAATAAGTGTCCAATTCCATTATGATTTAGTGAACAATTACTCTTCATTTCCAAAATATTTTCCAGACCTGCCTTTAAGTGTTCTTCCTCTTCAATAAGGGTATTAAACTTTGTATTCCAAAAAAATGTAAATAACTATACTTATTTTAAGATTAAAATAACTAAGATTTTCAGGAATATGTTTATTTTTTCAACCATTTTTATATTTGCTTAATGCACATTTCAAACCCCTTTGCTCATAACCAGGTAGACACAGTGTGTTGAACACTGCTACTTTCTTTTCAGAGACACGTGTTTTGTACATGTATGTTTTGCACATAAATTATGTACAGTATAAGTATGCTTTAGTTCATTCTAACTCAGGAAGGACATAGTTTACTGAGGAATCATGTAAGCCCCCTCAGACTGTCCTTTCTTCTACAGTCCTGCTCCAATCTGAGCTCTTACTTGCTTCCACTTTCAAACCCAGGCTTAAGGAACAGATTGGCTGCCTTTCCGTTCTGCTTGTACTGACCGATGTTGTTGAGTTATCCAGTTTAGATGCCAGAATCCATATCATGATGATTTTTAGCTCTAGCCAAAAGAATTGGATTTTTCCAGTTTAGTAATTTCATCAGATAAACTACATTTCTTCCTTACCTCCACACTTTCCTTTTCTTTCTAATTACCTTGAAGTTGGCCTCACTTATTCATAATGTGACCGATTAAATAATCATAGTATAAGTAATATTCTATTACATTTACATCTGTTAGTGTTTATGTACACAGAGGGGAAAACCAGGACTTCAAATTGGAAAAATACGCATTTATCTTTTCACAGTATTAGCATAGCACTTTGGCTCCTTTCGTCCTTGACTTTGTCTTAACTCGCTTTATCCATCTTCAGGTCTGGTCAGTCCCTATGTTTCCTGTCGTTTCTCCAGACAGCACTCAGAGTGTAGTCACTTAGGCATGTTTTGATATGTGGAGGCTTATCCTGAATTATCTGTCTTTATGAATACCAAGCCCGGGTCAACCTCAACTTTTCTAAGACCAAGGTATTTCTCCCCAGTTGGTGAAATCTTACTTTAACTCTAATAACTGACCAGAGGTAACCCTATTTCAAATACTTGGCAAGAGCAATAATTCATTTGACCCTGTTTTCATGTAGTTGTGTCCCTTAAGTAATTTGTGAACTTTCTTTGCCTGCCTCATCGGCAGGTGTGGGATCGAGCATCTGAGCCAACTCAGTGGCTGAGTTTTCTCCAATAATAGGGGGGCAGGCAAGTGAGGAAGGCAGTAGACTGAGCCAGCAGTGGTTGACTTAGCATCTGGGGTTTTTCCTCTTGCTGAGGGAAGCCTCTTATGTATCAAGTGCAAATATGTGAGACCACCTCAGCCTTTTCCAGTGATATTTCTGGGCACAGCAATCTGACCCAGACACTCTACCTTTCCAGCCTGCAGGGGATTCCCTGGAAGAGAGGGAGGGTTCCCCTCAAATCTCTCCTATCTGGAGCCGTGCCTGGGCAACTGCAGCGCTAGGTCCAGCTCCCCAAGAGGCAAATGCCCTCCCCAGATGTAGGTTCTTAGGCCTATCCTGGGCAAAAATGCTCTGAATCTACACCTCACACCCTAAAGCCTCAAGGCCTCAGATGCACCCCTATTCTTCTCCACAAATGGTGACAATCAGGTGAGTGGTGGTGCTGAGCAGAGACTTGAAAGAAATAAGGATCTTTCACTCAAGCTGTTATTTTTCTCAAAATCCATACTATTTCAGAGCTGCAGTAAAACTTAGAAATAATCACTACTCATATGCATTAAGCCCATCATTTTATATGGATTTGGGGGACGCATTGAATCTCTTTTATTCAATAAGAGTACCCCCCCTTTTCTTCTTTTGGCACGGCAATGGTTTATTTGATAAATTGAAGCATTTAGAAAACCCCACACTGCGTATTTGGTTACTGAGCGATGTCATTCACGCAGTTCTTATATAGGGATATAGAATGTTTGCAACGTTGTAGTTAGGCCTAAAGACATGACTAGATGCAGGCTTCATTTTAGTGTACTGATTGCATCCGAGCCTGAGAGACACAGTATCTGCTTGTCCCACTCTCAGTTCTGACCTCACATGGGTTCATGTGCTGTGACACTGGTCCCTCTGTCATAGGCACCCCATCAACTTCTTACCATCTGGTTATAGCATTAGCTGATCTTCAGGACCCAGATTAACGATTACATCAGGAGGTGCAAAATGGACCGAGTGTTTTTCCCAGTTGGTAAAATCTTGCTTTATGTATATTTTCTAATTTTATTATACCTTCAGCATTTATTAACAGGAATACTTTTATTTTTTACATTTTATTCTAGCATAGTTAACATGCAGTGTAATATTAGTTTCAGGTTTACAATATAGTGATTCAACACGTCCATACTCCACCCTGTGCCTATCACAGGTGCCCTCCTTCATCCCCATCACCTGTTTCCCCCACCTCCCCTCTGGTGACCATCAGTGTGTTCTCTAGAGTGAAGAGTCTGTTTCTTGGCTTGTCTCTCTCTCTCTCTTCCCCCTTTGCTTATTTGTTTCATTTCTTTAATTCCACATAGGAGTGAAATCATATCCTACTTGTCCTTCTCGGACTGACTTACTTCACGTAGCATGATACTGTCTAGCTTCATCCATGTTGTTGCAACTGGCAAGATTTCATTCCTTTTTGGCTGAATAATATCCCATTCCATTCTATATATATACCACATCTTCTTCATCCATTCATCAGTCAATGAACATGGGCTCTTTCCATAATTCGGTTATTGTTGATAATGCTGTTATCAACATAGGGGTGCAATACATATTGCTTTGGATTAATGCTTTTATATTTTGGGGGTAAATACCCAGTAGTGTAATTATACTACTGGATTATAGGGTAGTTCTATTTTTAACTTTTTGAGGAAACTCCATACTGTTTTCCAGAGTGGCTACACCAGTTTGCATTCCCACCACCAGAGTAATAGGTTCCCCTTTCAGGGCTCCTGGGTCGTTCGGGGGTTAAGCATCAGATTCTTAATTTCAGCTCAGGTCATGACCTTAGGGTCATGAAATCAAGCCCTGCATCAGGCCCCCCACTGGGTGCTTAAGATTCTCACTATTCCTCCCCTTTTGCCCCTCCCCCCCTCTCCTCTCTCTCTTTCTTTCTCCCTCTCTAAAAATAAAAAAAGAAAGAAAAAGAGGGTTCTCCTTTCTCTGCCTCCTTGCCAACATCTGATGTTGCTTATGTTATTGATTTTAGCTATTCTGGCAGGTATGAAGTTATATCTCATTGTGGCTTTGATTTGCATTTCCCTGATGATGAGTGATGTTGAGCATCTTTTCATGTGTCTGTTGGCCATCTGGGTGTCTTCTTTGGAAAACGTATATTCATGTCTTCTGCCCACTTTTGAATTGGGTTATTTGTTATTTGGGTATTGAGTTGTATAAATTCTTTATATATTTTGGATACTAACCCATATCTGATATGTCGTTGCAAATATCTTCTCCCATTCTGTAAGTTGCCTTTTATTTTTGTTGTTGTTGTTTCCTTCACTGCGCAGAAAGTTTCTATTTTGATGTAGTCCCAATAGTTTTAGTTTTGTTTTTGTTTCCCTTGCCTCAGGAAACACATGTAGAAAAATGTTTCTATGGTTGATTTGAGAGACCTTACTGGCCTGTGCTCTCTGCTAGCCTGTTTATGGTTTCGGGTCTCACATTTAAGTCTGTAATCCTTTTGAGTTTATTTTTGTGTATGTTGTGAGAAAGTGGTCCAGTTTCATTCTTTTGCATGTTTTGTCCAGTTTTCCCAACACCATTTGTTGAAGAGACTGTCTTTTTCCCATTGGATATTCTTTTCTGCTTTGTCAAAGATTAATCTGCTATATAATTGTGGGTTTATTTCTGGGTTTTCTATTCTGTTCTGTTGATCTGTGTGTCTATTTTTGTGCCAGTACCATACTGTCTTGATGATCACAGCTTTGTAATATAACTTGAAATTCAGAATTGTGATGCCTCCAGCTTTGCTTTTTTCTTTTTCAAGATTGCTGTGGCTATTTAGGGTCTTTTGTGGTTCCATACAAATTTTCAGATTGTTTGTTCTAGTTCTGTGAAAAAATGCCGTTGGTATTTGATAGGAATTGTATTAAGTGTGTAGATTGCTTTGGGTAGTATAGACATTTTAACAATATTTGTTCTTTCAGTCCATGAGCATGGAATATCTCCATTTCTTCGTGTCATCTTCAGTTTCTTTCATCAATGTTTTATAGTTTTCAGGGTACAGGTCTTTCACCTCTCTAGTTAGTTTATTCCTAGGTATCTTATGGTTTTGGGAGCAATTGTAAATGGAATTATTTTCTTAACTTCTCTTTCTGCTGCTTCATTATTGGTGTATAGAAATGCAACAGATTTATGTTGATTTTGTATCCTACGACTCTACTGAATTTGTTCATCGGTTCTAGCAGTTTTTTGGTGGAGTCTTAAGGGTTTTCTATAAAGTATCATGTCATCTGCAAATAGTGAATGTTTTACTTTTTCTTTACCACTTAGGATGCCCTTTATTTCTTTTTCTCGTCTGATTGCTATGGCTAGGACTTCCAGTACTATGTCAAATAAAAGTAGTGAGTGGACATCCTTGTTTTGTTTCTAACCTTACAGGGAAAGCTTTCAGTTTTCCATGTACAACCTTTATGATGCTGAGGTATGTTCCCTCTAAACCTATTTTGTTGATGGTTTTTATCATGAATGGATGTTGTACTTTGGGGAATAGTTTTATAAAGAATAAACTTCCCCATCAATAGTTGGTTGTCCTGAAATACAGTTTGTATAGAAAATGTAGAATTATATGTGATCCTGTACCTGTATTTGTTGTAAAACAAATTCTGAAATAACTTACAGTTGTAAAAAAATGAGCCTTTCCAGAGTATCATTATAAACACATGGTTTTTATTCATGTGATGTGTTTTCTTTAGTTGCATTCATTATTATTTTTGATGTTCAAATACTCTAATCTTAAATTATATTTCCTTGTATTTACTATTACTGTGACCTCAGTCAGTCTATTATTGTGTATTCCTCACCCCAGCCCTAGAATTTACCATTTCTCCAAGGAGCGCTGGAGCCTCGTGGTGGGAAAGCTCTTATGGGACTAAGTAGGAAAAGCAAAACCAATTTAAATCTTGATCTTGTTGATCAGATCATTTTCCAACTGTCTTGAATGCAAACTGTCTGGGACCAAGGGAAAGACATGTAAACCTTTCCATATTCCTCTGTAGTTCTTTTTAAATTCAAGGATGCCACACAAAATAATCCATTAAATTAAACATGGAGCAAGTTGCTCTGTGTAACTTGGGACTTTTCATCAAAATAAACAAACTAAAAGAAATAAAACAACAACAACAAAACCCAATGAAAACTTTGGAATCAATTGAAACTAAAAACAGACCAAATATTGATTTAGAGTAGGATAGAATAAAAATATTCTCCAAAGCAAACCTTAAGTGCATTCCTATTTTACCAAATCTCCCCTTCAAAATATATCTGTATAGTCAATGAAAAAAATTCAGAACTACCTAAATTTGTCTGTTATAAAACTGTGAGTGCAGCTAACAGTAATTGGTTTAACTAATCAAAATGAAATTGACTCATTTTCTCCTTCTCCTTCCCCTGCTCTCTCTCATATAATTGTGTCTGTGTGTGCACAAGCATGAACAGTGACACACAGATACACATAAACACACGAAAGTGTAGGAACACTGTACTGGAGAGATGGAAAGATTAGTCCAGGGCTGATATAGTTCATACGGTATGAAGTTTTGAAGGGAAATCGAATACAATTAAAATGACCAAATATAAAGCCACTGTAAAGTTAGATTTAATCATGTAAAGTCTTACAGGTACTTGTTTAAGAATTGAACATGTCTTTTGAACTCTATTTACTCTAATCAATTTCATGGTTTCCCACTATCCTGGCTTTGAAAACTTCCTCACTAATAAAACTGGAGCCAAAACTCCCTAAATAATTATTTTGAAGGATACTTTGTTTTTAAAAAAAATAGTGTTTGTGTGTTTTCCATATATGTCCCCCTTTATACCATTTCAAACATTTAATCAGACCCATTTGTGTTCCCTTGACCAAGGAATTTCTGTATTTTTTTCCTGGAAAATAAAAGTAGACAAGTTAGTGGCTCATCTTGTCTTTGATAAAACCCTACACCTTTTGAAAAGTCAGTTCCTGGTGTTGTAGTGGAGAGGGCTGGTGAAATGTTTGGCATGCCATGAGCACCTCACAGTGTCTTTATCCATTCTACTCTTTACCCACATTTGGATTTCTTCCTGTTTGGAGTCACTGTGAAGAGTATTGCTATAAACATTCTAGAGTATGTATTTTAGTTAATATGTAAACATTTTGGTGTATGTACCTAGAAATGGAATTACTGGATCATTATATTTCAATTTTCTAAACTGGTTGTACCAGTTTAGACTGAGCAATATATGGGAGTTCAGTTAATTTGCAGGCTTTCCAACACTTATTATTTTCCTGCTTTCTCATTCTAGCTACTTTAAAGGAGGGTAGAGTGGTATTTCCCTAGTTCTCTATTTGATAGAAATACATACAACCCCTACATTTAATCAACCAGTGCTCCACTTTAAAAACTCCTGAGAGAGAGAGGAAATCTATACATGTCTATCAAAAGGGACAACAAATTATTGTTCACCTAAAATAGAGTTAACATTACATAGTACTTCTGAATACTATTAAAAAGTATTTTGTTTCTTCTAATTTTTGGTCATGAACTAAACCAAAACTGAAAGGTCATCAGAGTTGTGGATTTCAAAAAGAATCCTTTTGAATTGACTGGCAGGCATTTTTGAAAGACTTTTGGAGATATATAGTACCATGTAATGATCTTTAGATATTTTATCCAGCAATATCTGACCTCAACATTTTTCATTACAAATTTCACCATAGTTGAATCAGTATTAAGGATCAAATTCCTGGCCTTTTGAAGTTTGAAGGCAGGAATTCTTTCTTGAGTTCACATTTTATCATGACTAGAAATCTA
Source organism: Ursus americanus (assembly GCF_024610735.1). NCBI lineage: Eukaryota > Metazoa > Chordata > Mammalia > Carnivora > Ursidae > Ursus > Ursus americanus. Next base: position 72,840,826 of record NC_142132.1, read on the forward strand.
ATCTTCAAAGACCCACTGACCTTTAAAAGACATTAGCTGACTCTCCTGAGTTTTCCATCCCATAATCTCTTGCCATATTGATGTTTTGCAGGGGATTAATAAAAAGGCCTCTAAGTTTTGGCTTGAACTCTGGCCAAAAAAAAAAAAAAAAAAACAAAACAAAACAAAAACCACCTTAAAATTACAGTTTTTATAATTTTTGTTATTCTATGACTTTTATTTTTTCTCCATTCTGAGAGCATTGAAATATTTACAAATAGATAATTTATTTTTAATCATTCATCTTAAGCACAGTGTTAGCTACATAGTTTATATTTGTGAATTGGTACTTGGCTATCAAGTTCATAGTTTAACAGGATTAGCAAATGTCTCAGAAGTCTCACCTAGACCTTAAAATTCATGAATCAACTCCTCCCCTTAGTAAATTACTTATTTCTGAATCCCTCATGAAACAAGTACTCTCATTTGAAAGAACATGGATTAGCATTCCACAAACCTTAGTTAAATAAAAGAATAAATTAACACGTGAAGGGAACACAGTATTCTGGATTTTGAATTGCTTAAATTCAGACTGGTACTATTGAACTTAAAAAGACAGATGCAAATGCATGTGGTTTGAAGTAAGTGGGTAGGTTTTTTTCTTGGAGTTATTTGAATTGGGCTATGAACAAAAGGAAATATTTGAATATGAAAGAATTTAGGCCATATTCCTATACCTATAAAATGCACGATGGAAGACTCCTCAGACTGGAGCAGAAGAAAGAGAGGAAAGCAATTGATACCCACTTTGCTTCCTGCCTGACCACGCAGGAGTCTTCTGTCCTTGTTTCTGCCATTATTCTGGCTTTTTTCTTAACTGCATTGAAGTCTATAAAAGTCAGATTAATACTAACTTAAAATAACTCCCTTTCTTGAATGACTAAAATATAGAGAGAATTCTGACATAGTTCTACAATGGCAAACAGTGAGCTAATTTTGGAATCTTAAATAAGCCCTAAGAAGAGTCAAATTCTAATCTACTGGCTGTGCTGATACGTTGGGAGAATTAAAGTCACTTTAAAAAAAAAAAGTTCAATTTATGAAATATTACCAAAGTAAGTTTCCTGTCATATTGAAAATACCAAAACCATATGTAAATGTGAAAACAAATACTGAGTATACCTTCCAATACAATTAATTGTAATTATGCCATTATATAATATATCCAATTTGATTAAAAAGAATATAAGAATTTTTAAAGAATAATAAAAGCTACATTATTTAGAGATTCTTTAAGTCTCTAACTTATTCCAAAGTTGGTCCAATTGTCTAGTCATTAATTGTTGAAGGAGTAAGAAAGTCTTGAGTACTTTCTTTATTATTATGTCACTATTTTCATGTTTTGTGTATTGAGTATATTTTGTCCTAAAACTTCTGTAGCTTAGGATAAATTCTTCTTTCTTTCTCTTTTTCTGTTTCTTTCTACAATGAAATAAGAATAACAAACTTCATCACTGTTTCTAAAGGGTTAATTCACATACATTCGAGATACGAACAAGAGTTCCTTCCCTCTTGTGTGTAAGAGGCAATGGTGTTCTCGAGATGAACTTTGGGAAAAGTAATACAGCAAAAACAAGGAAACAGTTCTTTCAAACTTGTAAATTTTATCCTGTATATTTGTTAAAGTTATAGAAACCATGTCTTATTTTTCTCCAAAGCAAAAGTTTCAGAAATATTCTTGTAATTTACTAAAGGATCTTCTCGTGCTCCTTTCCCCTTTTTCCATTCATAAACCAATAAGAAGTAGGTTAGGCAGTATCATCCCATATCTTTTCTGTTTTAAGAAGAAAACAAAGGATTGAAAATAAAATGAATAGCATCAGGAGATTGTTTTCTTGGCATCCAAGGCAATAAAGGCTGTGAGAGGACAGCAATTCTTTTGGTCATCTCCTTGATAGTAAAAGGTCCACAATGAATAAAACATTTCATTCCTTCAATCCAGATCTGACCATAGACTGCGGTGCACCGTCTGCCCTGTGAAAACAAACTATCCTGTCACTCATGTCTTCTTTCTCAAGGTTACCAGGGAAAGGGAGAAAATTATCCCCTTACTTTTGTATGATCTGATTTTTATTTCTCTCAATAGGTAAAACCGGAATAGAAATATTTCACAATAAATACAGGATAGCAGTTGCTCTTTGTTTTTGAACAAGGTAAAAAGCAAAACTAACATAAAACAAGGAAGGGACATAATCAGATTCCTTAATGCACCGCGGCTGGGGTTTTTATTTGTACCTGTTGTGGGGCAGTCGGGAATGGTTGAAACAGGTACAGGTGGCGTGGCCTGCCCACTGATAGCCTGACAAGCTGCAGATTCACTTCTTAGCCTCTCATCTATGCAGGAGTCACGTTTTTTCCGTAGGGTTTGGCTTCGTTTTATAGAGGGATGAATCTTAACTGATAGTGTTTTCCTAATTAAGTTGTTTTCCAGGAAAGTTTGAGTCAGCTTTGGGGCCAACCGTTCATGAAAGCGTGTTTCCACGGCGCGCCTTCATCCTTGGAAGAACGGGGCACGATGCACACATTTTCAAATGGATGGTACTTCTCTGTGGGTTTTGGAGAAGGTCCTGAGGAGTGGAGTGCCCAGGAGAAGCAAAGCAGTTAGTTATCAGTCACAGACAGCAAATCCTCTCCCTCTGACGTGCATTAGAATGAATGAAGGAATGAAGGAATGAGGGTTTTGAAAGGCAACTTTACCTGAGAGATCATCAGCACAATCAGAGGAACTTGATCCTTCCCGTCAAATTCATGGGACGTGTTGTGTTTGGTTTGTTTTTTTTGGGGGGGGGGGGCTGGTTTATTTCTCGCACTTGTGGAAAAATGATCCCCCGACCCTTGGCCTGCGGAGCTTGGATCACGATGCTGCGGGGCACTGACCCCGTGTGCCTGCCCCATGTGCCTGCCTGTCAGTGCTCGCGGGGCGCGCCCTCCCGGGGGGACCCCCGTTGACCCCGTGTGGCTGTGTTCGCGGGGCGCGCCTCCCGGGGGGGGGGGGCTCGCCGGCCCAGTGTGGCTGTGCTCCTGGGGCGCGCCTCCCGGGGAACCCCGCTAGCCCGGTGCCCTCTCTCGGTCCGCAGGAGAAGATTCCGGGCGCCCCAGCCACAGTCCCGGCGTCCCGGCGTCCCGGCCTCCGCCCGCGCTCGTCTCTGCCCGGGAGGCCGTGCGGAGGCCGCGGCGGGCACCGGGAGCGCAGAGGCTGCGGGCGCCGGGCTCCCCTCGCTCGCAGCTGCGGGCTCGGCGGCTCCGTGGGGCAGGGCTTTCGCACCCGGAGGAAGGACGTGCGGGTGCAAGCCGGGTCAGCTGGGCCAAGGCGCCGCTGAGTGGGGCCGTGGCACCTGTGAGAATGGGTTTCCAAAGCGTCGAGGAGCCGCCTTCCTCCCCTGAGTCCAGGGGGCACCCGAGCCTTCGAGCCTTCGGGAGGGCAACGGGGTCCTGCGTTCCCTGGAGGCGTGGGCGCCCATCCCCACCTGGGTCCCGCGGTCCCTCTGCCGGCACCTCGAGTCTGAATCATTGACAAAAATCAGCACGTTTCGATACTACGTTCCCGAAAGACACCTACACCCTTGAAAGGGGGGTGGGGAGGGATGCGGGTGTAAAAACGGGGGGGGGGGATCCTTGGGCCCAATGACCCGCAGGCGCAGGCCTAGGCATAGGCCTCCCGCTGTATGCTGAGCTGCACAGGAGACAACCTAAGGAAGGGTGGGAGGTCAGGAGTAGGGTGAGGTGAGAAAGGTGCTGGCCAGTGGCACAAACATTAAGGACAGAACTTTAGTAATTAAGAGTAATAATATTTTCATACATTATTTAAAAAGTCAAATATATGCAGAAAATCATGATACACAAAATATCAAAATTGTATGTGAAGAGTCCACCCGGGTTATCGATGTTTCCATTTGCCTCAGGCTCCAATATGACTTCCTATTGGTATTGGCACAAGCAATGTGACACATGGTAGGCCAAAAACGAAGGTAACCATTCTGCCTTTTGATTTATTTCCACTCTTTCCAGGAGACCTGTTTACTTAAATATGATGTATTTTGTTGAGGCTTTTTTGCGGGTCTTTCAAAGCTCTGCTCCCTCCTTACACCCTACCCCACCCCACACACAGGACTCCTCTCTGATCTTTTTTGGGGAGTTGTGGTGTAGGGCTGAGCAGTGGGAGGACCCAGAGGGGGTCCCCAGGACTAGCCAAAGACTAGAACAGGATAGAAATCAAGTGCCAGCCAAGAGGAAGTGAGAGCAGAGTTTATTGATGATACAGAGATTGCAGACGCGGACAGAGCGTCTGGAAGACTTGGACAGGAAAGGAGGGTCCTGTCTTTGCTTCAGGTCTGGGGTTTTTATTGAGGACAGTGGTCTGGTGTCTATGTCCTCTCAGGCATCCAGGAACTGGTCAAAACACAGACGCTCAGATGCCCTCTGTAAGTTGTTCAAGCGCTGGAACCAGGGGTCAGAGGGTCTGGAGTCAGTGGTCCTGGAGAACGTACATGAGGACCTCCCACTTACGCCTCAGATGTTACCTACTGTGCTGGGAGACTGCAAAGAAATGGTTAACTCCTTGACCCTTAGGAGGGTCGTACATCGAGGCATGTGTAATGCAGAGGTGCAGGTCTTAGCGAGAACACAGGCAGCAAGAAGGCCATCCTTCATGGGGTCCCTTCAGGTTCCCTGCCTTAGTATGGTGGTGTGTATCCACTTGAAAGAGCAAAAAACGTTCACTGTTGCCCAGTTTTACACCCGGACATAATGATTCCAGCCCCTTGACTGCAATTGGCCCTCTCAACTTTTGTTATGTTTCTTAGATTGGTTTTATCTGTTGCTGTATAAATTAGCATGAAAAATTAACTGCTGGAAACAACAAACCTTTATTATGTCAGAGTTTCTGTGTGTCCATATCCCAGGTGCCACTTAGGTGAGTGCCTCTGGCTCTGGGTCACTCACAAGGTTGTTGTCAGGTGAGCCCAGATCTGCCCTCTCTCAAGACCCCACTTTGGGGAGGAGCTCCTTCCAGGCCTGCTTACAGGACCCTCTATAGGCTTTAGATTCCCCCTCCCTCTTGGCCCCACAGGTCCATTCCTTGCCAGAGCCTCTCCATAGGGTAGCTCCCAACATGGGAGCTGGCTTTCCTCAGAGAACCCGGAGAAGGAAGCCATGGACAACCTATTTGTTGTTTCAGTCAGAAGTGAACTTCAGTTACTCTGCTGTATTTGCTAATTAGAAGGAAATCAGTAAGCCCATGCCACACTCAGGAGACAAGGTGCTGTAGGCGTGTGTGGGCGGGGAGATAGGGATCACTGGGGTCAGTGGAGAGAGAGACTGCTTCATACTCACCCAGCTCAGGACCAAGGATAGAAAAATAGTGGTAAGAAATTCTAGACTAGGGGCGCCTGGGTGGCACAGCGGTTAAGCGTCTGCCTTCGGCTCAGGGTGTGATCCTGGCGTTATGGGATCGAGCCCCACGTCAGGCTCCTCCGCTATGAGTCTGCTTCTTCCTCTCCCACTTCCCCTGCTTGTGTTCCCTCTCTCTCTGGCTGTCTCTCTGTTGAATAAATAAATAAAATCTTAAAAAAAAAAAAAAGAAATTCTAGACTAGATTTGTAAAATAATCCACAGTAAAGAAACTTTTGTTTTTCTTCAATTTTGTCTAGACTTTGATAAAACTGCAAGAAATATATAAATTACTAGGAAAAAAAGATATACAAAATACAAGCCTGTTCTAAATATAGATAAAATATAGATTTAAATATAGATTCAGTGTATTTTAATAAATATAAGCAAAACAATTATTATTAGAAAAAAGAAAATAATTCCAAATCTATGCACACTGTTCATTAAAAGTGTGCCAATGATTAATACAGAAAATTACTATTAAACTCATAACCCATTTTCTCATTCTGCAGTTGTAACTTAACAAAAAGTTATAGGTAAAATGGGGATACCCCATATATAGAACTGTACATATATAAAATATATAAATTGAAGGCATATATATTTTAAATGAACATTGAGTGTGTCAATATGTAAATTTTTAACGCACAAGTGAGTTTTCTTCTTGCTTGTCAACTTATTTGGTGTATATACTAGATTGATAATAATGTTATTGCAGGGGATAAGGCATATCTGAATTTAATGCTGTATTTTCAAATTTCATCTTCAGTCTCTTTTCGGAAGCAGTTTTTTTTTTTTTTTTAAGATTTTATTTATTTATTCAACAGAGATAGAGACAGCCAGCGAGAGAGGGAACACAAGCAGGGGGAGTGGGAGAGGAAGAAGCAGGCTCCTAGCGGAGGAGCCTGATGTGGGGCTCGATCCCAAAACGCCAGGATCACGCCCTGAGCTGAAGGCAGACGCTTAACCGCTGTGCCACCCAGGCGCCCCCGGAAGCAGTTTTAATAACTGCACTGACACTTCATTATCACCCATAGTCCAGAGTCTACGTTGCTGTTCACTCTTGATGTTGTACATTCTATGGATTCAGACAGGAATCATGCAGAAGCACCTCACTGCCCTGAAAAAAACCTGCTCTCTCCCTTTACTCAACCCCTGGCAACCACTGCCCTTTTTATTGTCTGCACAGTTTTGCCTCTTCCAAAACGTCACATAGTTGGAATCATACAGAATGTACCTTTTTCAGATTGGCTTCTTTCACTTAGTTATATGCATGTAAGTTTTCTCCATGTGTTTTCATGGCTTGATAGCTCATTTCCTTTTAGAGCTGAGGAATATTCCCCTGTCTGGATGGACCCCATTTTATTTATCCTCCTGCAGGCTATCTTGGTTGTCTCCAAGTGTTGCAACAATGAATCAAGTTTCTGTAAACATTCATATGCAGGCTTTTGTGTGAACATAAGCTGTCAACTCCTTTGGACAAATGCCATGGAGTCCAAGAGCTGATCCTATGGTAAGAGTGTGGTTAGCTCTCCAAGCAACCTCCCACTGGCTCCCAGACGGGCTCTATGGCTCTCCTTTCTCATCTCCTTTCTCATCAGCGAGAGCTCCTGCTGGTTTTGGCCACTCTAGTGGGTGTGTATTCGCTTTGTTTTACTAAGTGGATCTTCTTCACAAAGGACAATGTTCCTACCAGAATTCTGAAGAGAGAAAAAATTCTGCAAGAGTTTTAGAGCTGGGGGCAACTTAACTCTTACACAAGTTTATTACTATTTGGGAAGGTTCACCTCAGCTAACCACTACGAAATTGAGTGACAATACTTCAGCAGAGAATTTTTTTTTTTTAAGAACGGCTGTCAGGCACAGCAATGTAAGAGCTCAATAATAACTTTGACATCCTCCGTTCCACAAAAAATACAACATTAAGGATATGCTAGACAAAACTGTGAACACAGTATACTTAGCATAGAAAATGATATTTTTTTCAAAGTCAGATTTCATTGGAAGTGGAAAGTATGGAGCAAGACAATGTGTGGAAAAGCATGTCAGAGGAAATGCAAATGCAAATGCAAATGCGCTTTCCAAAGTGGAAAGCATGTTCTAGCACCTTCCCACTGGGTACTAACAGAACTCAGAAACAGATGGACAGCTGACAGATTTTACGTGTGTGTTCCTTAGCAACTCAGAAGATCAGGGTATGTTGATGTCGTGGGCATTCATTTGTTATACTTGGAAAATTTTAGACGATTGTGTTTGCTGTTTTTGTCTTTAATACTGTTGAAGAGCCAGAATAAATATATCTACACTTGAAATGCTATGTAAAAGCCTTATTTTTGATTCTACATACCTATTTACACTTTCAATAAAAGTTTGAATTTTTATAATTTTATTCAGTTAAACTAGTTAGTAGTTTATTAGAAAACTATGAAGATTGAAGGAATTTCGGAATTAAGCATGGGAAATGGTGCCACATGGATTAACCATCTGTCTAGCATAAGCAAAATAAAACCATTATTCAATATTTAAAGATTAAGTTAACTTTCTTTAGCCAGTTTATCAATAAATATCTTAAACATAAGCTATAGCCAAACTACTGAGTTATCAATATCCTGAAACCATAAGTTGATCTTTTAAAATTGCCTTCGACTATATGGGAAGCTAATAAAAATCTATTTTAGAAATAAATTATGTTTAGGTGTTAGATTATGTTAGATGTTTCTGGAATTAAAGTTTAGACCAGCATATATACCAGAAATACTTTTTGGTGAAATGATTTAGAATTGTTACATTCAAAAGCAAAATTTTCCTTTTATTTTCAAAAATATGTATATATGTCATTTAATTGAAAAAGAGATGGAAGGATGAGGTAGAGGAAGGGAAGGATGAGGAGGAAGAAGTGCAAAAGGAGGGGGAGGAGAAGGGGGAGAGGGAAGGGAGAGAGCAAGAAAAGGGAAGAGAAAGGAAGTGGAAAAGGAAGAGAAATGAGAATGATGGCAAAAAAAAAAAAGGCTGGGATTATGAGTTATTATTGCGAAGGGAAAGTGTTTTACAAGAAAATATTTCATTTGTAGGAAAAATGAAATATATATTTAACTGCTTTGGTAAAAATTTATGTTTTTATAACTTCAGCTTCTACAACATGGAGCACAAATTCTGTTCTTGTATCTATGTTGGTAACTTTTTTTAAAGAAGATTTTGTTTATTTATTTGGGAGAGAGAGAGCCGCAAGCGAGGGGAGGGGCAAGAGGGAGGGAGAGAGACAAGCAGACTCTGCCAAGTGCAGAGCCCGAGGTGGGGCTTGATTCCAGGACCCTGAGATCACGACCTGAGCTGAAATCCAGAGTCAGATGCTTAACTGACTGAGCCACCCAGACACCCCAGTAACTTTTTAAAATGTTTTATTTTATTTCTGTATGTCTCCATTTGGCCATCCGTATTATAGAAATGTATTGCTGAATAGTGTTTTTTAGAATTTGAATAGGCAATAAAGAATAATTTGAATGTTGTGAATGTTGTAAAAACACCATGCTTTTATGGTAATTAATGCTTATATAGGGTTTAGAGCATTTCTAAATTAAAACTTTCTATCTTATTGTTATTCAGAAGAATTTCATATCATAGATACCAAAGAAATTTATTATAATTTAATTTTATATGGATTGCCATTTTTCCCGGATATATTCTTTGGTTGAAAATATTAGGTTCTCAATTATTCTGTGACTTTTTCTACTACTATGTATTTTAAGAACTAGAAAGTAATCATCGAAGATATTTAAAACACTAAAATCAAATTTGCAAGTAAGTACATTGTCATGGAGATAGCATAAAATAAATTTCATGAAATATATTTTATCTAATTAAATTAAAGAATCAAATACTTTTATCCCTAGAAACAAAAAGACAAATCAAGTTTTCATATATGTAAGTATGTATATAAAGTGATTATATATCGCTATATTTAGATGTAAGTTTGCTTTAGTTCTAATTATAACAGTAACAATTAGAAATAATTTAAAAATATGTGGAGATGTTTCTGGAATTAAGAAGTATTTACATTTGGTTCAAAAAAATGTTTAAAATAATGGCTTAATTTAAGGTGTCAACTGCATAAAACCTAATTGGTCGGTTTCACTTGACTTTGAGGTTCTAAGGTATAGTTTTTACATTAATGCCTGGATTCCCCCCACCAATATGTTGAAAACAGTTGAAATTCTCAAGCTCTTTATTTTCCAGATCCCTTCTCATCAGACTTTTTAAAGTGAAGAAAAAGTTTTACCACATATTTTCCACCATTGCATTACATGCATTTTTGACTTAGTTTCATTGATATTGAATAGATGGTGATAATTTATTGAATTGTTCCCATCTTTGCTGCACACATACCATCCGTTCCATCTACCGATTTCTGAGAGTACTTCGGATTTCTGGAATCTGTGGATTCAGTGTTCGTTGTCACAACGCTCCCTAATGTTTTCGTGCCACTCCAAACGTACTTATCGCCTTACATTACTTTCCATGGATATTTTTTTCAGCATTAGATTCCTTCATGTATTTTGGAGTGTGGGAGGAAGTGCATTCTCATTTCAATGGGGAGGTTTTCGTGTTCGGTAGTTATTCTCTCTCCCAGGTAGTAATTATGCAGTTGGAAAGGAAAGGAGAGATATCAGCAGATCATTGTGTTGGCGGTCATTTCAGCTGGACTGAGTAGCGCATCAGGCGGGATGAATAATCTGGCTTTGGTGGAGTGCGTATGTAGGGAACGTGTGGACGGGAGGGGAGAAATGCATACTGGACCTGTGATAGAGAGAATCTTCAATTCTTGACAAAGGAGCATATGTTTTATTGTGCATGACCAGGACTCAGCCATATCTGGCCCGCTGCCTGTTTTCCTGTGGCCTATGAGCTAATAAGCTTTTCCTTTTTTAAATAGTTGAAAAAAAAAAAAAAGAATATCTTGCGACATGAAACATATTAAATTGAAAGTGCAGTGTCCACCCATACAGGTTTATTGGCGCAGAGGCAGGCCCCATTCTTTCTGTGTTGTATCTATGTTCGCGCTGCAACAGCCAGAGACCGTGGCTGGCCCTTAAAGACTAAAACCTCAACCGTCTGGACCTGACAGAAGAGTTAGTGCCCCTGTGCGAGACCACGTAACCGTTACGTATCATCGCCTTGGTTCGAGCTCTGTGTTTCACTATGGTGTGGACAAAACCCTCTTGACCTGTGACTTTCCTTTCTCAATAATGGAATGGGAGCATCATTTCCTGAATTTCACTCTTAAATTGTCATGTTAACTACTTACCCCTGTTTGTTACATGGAAGACCCATAGAGAGAGACAGATCATACTCTCCCAAAAGCCTGTGACTCTGGATACGCTCAGGCCTGAAACTAAATACTCCTTGACTTCAATTCCTTAAAGACTTGTGTATTTTCCTGTTCCACCCTTTTCCCCACTTTTAAGCTAGTGGGATTTTCCATTTGCAAATGAAAAATTCTCAAGTAATACTTTCCTTATTTATTAGACATCCACGAAAGCTATAACATGTATTATTTTAATTTTATTTTTAATTTAATTTTTAATTATTATATTTAATTTAATTCTATTTTAATTTAATTGTAATTATTTTAATTTCTATTTTAACAGCCCCATGACTTTGTGTGTCAGTCTTACTAAGTTTTACACTCCCTACAGCATCCAGCACAGTATTCTGACAAAAGCAGCTGCTTAACAGGTGTTTATAGAATTAAACTGAGATAAAATACCACAAATGACTATTATCTGACTTCTCAGTAATTTAATTCAAACAAGACAAAACGTACACAACGAAATGCCTGTTGTCTTCAAAATCTTTCAATGAACCAGGCTTCCATTGCTCAGTACCTTTTGAGAGCTGCTGGCTTGAAATCGTCTTCAGAGTCAGCACCATTTTGGTATCATACTTTAAACTGATACATTTTGTTCTATGAAACACAATGTAATTTCTGCAAACAGCTGAAATGCAGTTGGAGTTAGGTCGTTACTGAGTGAGACAGGCTGAAGGACGTGGGGTGGTAGTTGTGGAAGTGAGAGAACGATGTCTTTCTTTGGGGAGTGCCCGCAGCACACTAAGACTATTGCCAAATACCGTGGACAGACAGCAGCTGCAGTTGAGTGGAGTGCATGCTTTGGCCCAACGGTGCTAAGTACTGGACATGGGTTTCCTTATTTAATTCTTCTATGAACTTGCATGAAATATATTACTATTCCAATTTATAGCTGAGAAATTAATAAATTACACAAGGCATGTCAAATCGATGAGGGTCAATTCAAATAGTCCAGCACAAATCAAGGTTTTTTAGAGAAGACTTCCAAGCAGAGTCTGCAGAATGCACCCATTCATTGAACCCTCTGCTAAATTCACCTCACTGCTGTACATACCCTTATGTCCTGTCAAAAAATGATATTATTTCTGCCCGCGGATACCCAGTGCTCCTAGGGCTCTTACTGTCCAATGAAGATAAGTCCTTAGACATAGCTGGGAGAGAGGGATAGGAGCCAGCATCATCCAGCTATTGACTTTTTCTCAGTAAGTAGACAGCTTCTTGAGATGACTACATTATTTGAATAATTTGTCTTTGTTTTGTTTTTGGCTCATGATTTCATAGTCTTAATTTTTCTATTTTTACTTGACTATGTATAGAATGTTCTTAGGTGTGTCCACAAACAGTTACAGATTCAGCTTTCCTTTAAAAATGCCCAATACAAGAGAGAGTGCCAGAGTGTATACCATCCAGGACTCTCAATTTCTTTTCTCTTTCAAAGAAAGTTTCCCGTGAATTTCAACTGAGAGAATGAGCAAGTATCTCACAGTTATCTTGTGCATCGATGGTGATAATCAGTAGCCAAAACATCCCAGGGTAACAAAAAGACACAGGGTTCTCTGATAGTATCATATTTTCTTTATTTGATTTTCTGAAACTAATCCAGAGACTGGAATTGAGGCAATAAGTCAGGAGGCTTGATGATTACACACGCTGTTGTCTGCGAACAGAGATGGATGCTGTTGTTTAAAAGGATATCTAGCACTTCCGGCAGGAGGCTTTCATTTTACCTGCTGCTTCTGTACCACTCAATGAAATCACGTTCCCGGTGGTGACTTGAGAGCACAGCGCTGTCACTCTCTGTAACTCTGTGTCTGCCTGGTCAAGACCGCGGCTGGAAATTTCCTGTGATTTCAGCACGTAAAGAGAGCTCTGTTGTGCTGCTATTAAGAAAAGGATGGGACAGGCTGCTTCTGCCTTTCAGTGTGGACCACAGAAAACAGGTCCCAGGTACAGCGAGGGAAGGATCAGGATAGCTGCGGGCCAGATAGCTGGGGGCCAAGGGAGGTCAGATGAGATGTGCTAACAGGCACAAATGCTCTTGACCTTTGGCAAGGTATTCAATCTCTTTATTTGTAAACTTAGGATATATTAACACTAATATCATAGAATTGTCAGGCAGATTAAATGATCTGAGACAGTTTTTCTACAGTGTCTCTCTGTGCACTGACCATATCAGCAATTACATGTTAGCTGGGATGATAAGGAGATGATGAAGAAACTCGTTATTGAGTACAGACATGGGAGGGGATGGGTATTTTAAAAGCCAATTGCCTAACAAATTTATAATATTCCTCCTTTAAAACGTAGTAACTGTAACAATACTATTTATTCACTTTTCACTCCGTGAAGCAGTCAGTCATGCATTATCCCATTTACAGTTGAGGGATATGAGACACACAAAGGGAAATATGGCTTCCACCGCTCACAAAGCTGGTTAGTGGTGGAGTCGGAATGTCATCTCACACGAAGTGACTGTGAGCACATTTACAAAGGACTCAACACATCGTGAGACAGGGCCTTCTTGCATTTTGAGGGTGGGCTTGGAGGGACAGGGGAAACGCAGGGTCTGCTGGGAAAGGAAAGCTAGGATGAGGCCCCATGTCAGGGACCCTTGGAGCCCGGGAAATGCAGAGTCTGGACACCAGGGGCGGGGGAGGGGGTGAGAGGAAGGTCATCTGCTGGGTCCTGCTCATCCTGACTGCTGACATGTCACTTTCAAGAAGCCTCTCTTATCCTTCAGACCTGGTTTGGCTGCTGCCTCCATCCACAGCAGCTCAGGCTCCATGCAACATTTCCACATGCATTTTGGGTCTCCCTGATCAATTGTCAACACTGAGAAAGCTGGTGTTTTCCTAACTGTCCTCCAGGCTGGGCACTGTGCCTGGCCCACAGCAGGGGCTCGTGCATGGGGTCGCTGACTGAACGAGAGGGAGGTGGGGGCTGCCAGAATCTCTCTGGGGTCCGGTGCGTCTGTGGTTTTTGTGGGGGCTCTGACGCAGCTTGATCACAGAACAAGAAGTCTACTACAAAAGAACTGGAATCCCCAGGGGTGAGCCAGAGGGGAGGGGAAGTGGCAGATTTCTTTCAACAGCTAGAAAATATCATCAAGGGCCAGATTTCAGGCTAGGAGATGGGTAACAATGGTTAGAAGTCTAGACATGCAGCTTCACCCCAAATTCCCCACAGATGAGAAGCAGGAATGTTTAGAAGCGCTCCGCCGCACCCGCAGAGCGGAGCAAGAAGGAATTGCGGGGAAAGCTTTCCAGGCTGGACAGGTGGAGAAGCATCACACCCCAGGCAAGCCCTTCTGCAGGTGGGACCTGCCCTTCCCTGTGACAAAGCAGGTGATTTGAAGTCTCCACGGGTCCAATTCTGGGTCAACGCAGAAATGCTCAGTAGCCAGCCCTGCTTTGGAGAACTCCCGTCCTCTGTGAAGCTTTCCCAGAACAACACTGTTCACAACTCACCCCACTGTTCTCCTTTTCTAGATCTTGCCCTCACTCCTTCCATAATATACTCCATTTTCTTTCCCCGACATCCTTTTTATAGCCATCAATTCGATTTATACCATTCTTTTTGATCTTTGTACTGTTGTGTAACTTGTCCTTGTGTTCTTTGAACTGTTTCTTTTGTTATTTTCATTACTTGATATTAGATTTCAAGTTCCTTAGGGGCATTTTAGTTCTGCCTGTCCTTTCCCACTTCTTCAAATACCCTTTAGATCTGAGTGCAATATTTGTGCATCGAAACATTCTAGAAATATGTTTTAAATAAGGAATTCAGTGCGTTCCATCACCTGTATCAGTGATCACCTTCTTTTTCTTGTAAGAGCGCACAGGGAAACTGAGGGAGATATAAATGGGAGAGGCTCCTTGTAGCCGGAGGTTAGCAGCCTAGGGCCCTGGCTCCAGTGGCTCCAACCAGCTGCCCTGAGTGTGAGGGCATCCAGATCTCATCTCGGCCCCGATTCATGCACAGCACCCTTCATGCCTCTGCAGGTGCTTGAAAAACTCTGATTGACATGAACTGTCAATAAAAATGGTGCCGAACAGAGTCCAATAGTCAAGGAAGACTCTTTTTCAGGACTGCTGCAGTAGGGAGAGATTGAATTCAGCTCCACTGAAAGCAAAAGTAAGAGAGATTTTATGCACTGGGGTGAGCCAGCAGGCAGTTCTGGAGGACATCAGGGGAGACTGGTCAGTGTGATTAGGCTGTCGGTGTTTGCTTGGACCTGCACAACCCCGTCTCTCCCCTTCCATCATCACATGGCTTCTCTTCTCCCTGTGTGTCTCTTCCATGGACATTTGTCATTGGGTTTAGGGTGTACCTGGGAAATCCAGGATAATCTCATCTCTAGATCCTTAAATTAATGACATCTACAAAGGCCTTCCAAATAAAGTCTCATTCACAGGTGCTGGGGGTTAAGACTTCATCATCTCTTGGGACACAGTTTAATCCATAACATCCCTTGATATAGATAGATAGATAGATAGATAGATAGATAGATAGATAGATAGATAATAGATAGATGATAGATAGATAGATAGATAGATAGATAGATAGATGATAGATAGATAGATGATAGATAGATAGATAGATAGATAGATAGATAGATAGATAGATGATAGATAGATAGATCTATCTCTCCTACTGTTTCTGTTTCTCTGCTGAACCCTGACTGATACATCCTCCCTGGATCTTCATCTGTATAATGATGAAATGGATAAACAGGAAGGTGAGCTTCAAGGTCCAGCTTAAATAAATAATTTTTAAAATACCTTGTAATTAAAGAGAACACAGGTTTCCCAATTCTTTAATTATTGCTTTAAAAGAATCCTACTGGGACACCTGAATGGTTCGGGTAGTTAAGCGTCTGCCTTTGGTTCAGGTCATGATTTCAGGTTTCTGGGGTCCAGTCCTGCATCGGTCTCCCTGTTCAGTGGGGAGTCTGCTTCTCCCTCTGCCATGTCCCCTGCTTATGCTCTCTCTCTCTCTCAAATAAATAAATAAAATCTTTTTTTAAAAAAATATTTTATTTATTTATTTATTTGAGAGAAAGAAAATGAGCGAGAGGGATAGCACAAGCCAGGGGTTGAGGGGGAGGCAGAGGGAGAAGCAGACACCCTCCTGAGCAGGAAGCCTGATGCGAGACTCGATCCCAGGACCCCGGGATCATGACCTGAGCCGAAGGCAGACACTTAACTGACTGAGCCACCCAGGCGCCCCAAATAAATAAAATCTTTAAAAAAAAATAAGAGACTCCTACAATAAGCATCACATGGAAGACCATTAGTAAGAGTGAGGATGCTGCTTTTATTTCCTTCAATAATTAACAAAGTAGAGGTCTCTCTGCACACAACACTACAGCATTGGTTACAACAGAGTTTCTAGAGTTTCCCTTTTTCTTTTCTATGCAAATCATGCAGAGAAAGTATAAACAGAAGATACATTTTCCTTGTCTCTTCTGTTAAATATTGGTGTTCTTTCTAGGGAAAGAGATTTAACAAAGATCAGAACTTATTTCTAAAATACCCCTTCCCAACATTTCATAAGAAAAATAACAAGTGAGTCAAATTTCTCTCCCTCCTGATGTGACTAAATATTCCTGATGGATTCCAGTCCATTTTTTATTAAAAGAATATTGAAGAGGTAAGCATATTTCCTGCTGTCTCATAAAGGCATCTACCAAAAAATTATTTGTGCTAAAATGGGAAACACTCAGAAGAATCAATTTTTGATGCAAGAAAAGAATAATTTTGCACTTGGTGAAAGAATATGACTTTCAAATGTTTGAAATTATAGTGGAAAATTAACCCTAAGGGGCCAAACCATAGATTCCTCTTAGTAACGTACAGTAGTAAAGTCCCATACATATGATCAAATCAATATCCTTGCAGGGGACAATGTATTTTCTTTTCCAGTTAATATGTTTCCTTCCCCTCACCCATATGTAAAATGAATTATTTCCACATGCTGATTAAATCACTCCTTGGTTGAAACGGGCCTTGCCAAGAATATCAATATTTTTAATGGGAGTATATACAAAGTGGCAGGATTGTATCTTTTGACAGGATACATAAACATATATGTGGTTTTGTGCATTATCTCTTAGAGTAACAATTATTTTAAAATATTAACTGAAGGGGGCGCCTGGGTGGCACAGCGGTTAAGCATCTGCCTTCAGCTCAGGGCGTGATCCCGGCCTTATGGGATCGAGCCCCACATCAGGCTCCTCTGCTGTGAGCCTGCTTCTTCCTCTCCCACTCCCCCTGCTTGTGTTCCCTCTCTCGCTGGATGTCTCTGTCTCTGTCAAATAAATAAATAAAATCTTTAAAAAAAAAAATATTAGCTGAAGGTGAGGAATAACTATTAGTCAAAAGAAATGTGGAAAAAGAAGGTATCATACATCTCGTTCATGTAAAGCATTTTCTAAAGCATCAGCAGGTAACATAATACAAAATCCAAAACCATTGTCATGTCACTAATTAAGATTAACTGAAGCAATGCAAATTAGAAGGAAATTTTGAGTAAGATAATATTTGGGGGAAAAGGTGAGTTTTATAAATTTCTTTCACATGCCTACTTATATTCTAAGCTTCCAGTAAATCTTATTTCAATGAATAGACAGGAATAGTCAATAACCTGTAACAGGTCTAAGAATATTACTGTCACACCGCTTGTGAGTAAACAGACATGTTAAGGAGTGGAAGTAGACAGATTTTGAAACAGTGTAGGACTGTGTGCAAATTGTCCCGGATCATGTCTATGCACGTCTGCTCATTGTACTCTGTGTCTAGGTTATATATCCTTTCGGAAAAGCCCCATGTTCAGTGAGGACAGGGATGGACGGGAACATCCACTGTGGCTGTAGACACTGTTTTCATCATGTGTCTGAATTGTCCTCCTCGACTAGTGAAAATAGAGCATGTCATGGGACAAAAATGTTTCTTTTTTTTTTAAGATTTTATTCATTTATTTGACAGAGAGAGAGAGACAGCCAGTGAGAGAGGGAACACAGCAGGGGGAGAGGGAGAGGAGAAGCAGGCTTCCCGCTGAGCAGGGAGCCCAATGCAGGGCTCAATCCCCGGACCCTGGGATCACGCCCTGAGCGGAAGGCAGATGCTTAACGACTGAGCCACCCAGGCACCCCCAAAATGTTTATTTCTTAAATGAAGATCAATTTTTACAAAAAGATTTTAAATGCTTGATTACTGTTTTTTCTTAAAAAAAAAAACAAAAACTCCCGTACATATGCTTGACAATGTTCTTGATTGTCTGAATAAATTTTTGTTTTCTGTAAGAAAGAAAAAAGTAAACCAACTATTGTGTGTATTATCATCAGTTTCAATTTGGCAAAATCAAACTTGATGATCTTTGATTTTATGTAGCTAATTGCTGGAAAGATAGTTTCTCTAAAACACAGGAAGTTTCTTAATTGGTTCTATGCTTTGGTATTGTTTTTTCTCTGTGTGAAATTCTTTTTCTTCTCTCACTGCCACCCAGGAATATGCTCTGAAATTCTCCAAGGGGTGGGAAGTATTAAAAGACAGGCTGATCCATTTTGGAAGATGCACTTACTTCTCCATTCTACTTTACTTGGGTCTATTTGAAAAAGGCAGGGGGAGGGGATTCTGATTGAATAGAAAAACATCTGAGAAGTTTTAAAAGTGACAAAACACTACCTTTCCATTTCTACCTGCATCGTAAATGGGCTTTGCGTAAGGCAAACTGACACACAGAGGAGTCTGAATGTTCTCTAACATTCATTTCAGAATAGCCAGCCTTGATTTTTTGTGCAATAATCCTGCACAAATTCCACACTGTGGGAAACATCCCACGTGTAGAACATCGTTCTCTGCAGAGTAAAGGTAGCGAGCCACAGAGTTATTTTTACAAAGTTAGGATAGAGGGTATAGTGTGCTCTGTGTTTGTGCACGTGCTTGTGTGTGAGCACGTGCATGTGTGTGTGTGTGTGTGCACGAGTGTGTGAGTGCGTGCATGTGTATGTGTGAGAGAGCATGTGTGTGTATGTGTATGCATACCGAGGGAAAGCCCCGTGAGGACACGGCGAGAAGGTTGCCATCTGCAAACCAGGAAGAGAGGTTTCTCACCAGTAACCTAATCTGCCAACACCTTGATCTTGGATTCTTGGATATTCCGGCCTCCAGAACTATGAGAACTAGATTTCTGTGGTTGAAGCCAATCTGTGGTCTTTGCTGTCGGCCCCAGCTGGTAACACAATGTACTTGTGAGCCAGGTCAGGCTGTGAGTGTGCTTTAGTGTCAGAATTGGATCTGTATTTCCAGGTGAGGTTTCCACGGTTGTGTTCTGGTCCCAGCATTGCCACTTCCTGGCTGTGTGACTTAGAACAAGTAACTTCAGGTCTCTGGCCTTCATTTTCTTATCTAGAAAATGAGACATTTGATGGAGTTTCCTTCCAAGAGAAATAAGTGTATGGAACTAAGCTCAGTAAAGGGAAGCTTTGTGTTGACGAAATGGTTAAGAATTGTTCTGATTTGACGTCTAGATTTATTGGGTATGGCTTCAACCCTAAATCTCAATAAATATACGTAAGAATTCATTAGCATTCGTGTATTTAACAGTTACTAGCTGATACCATCAATTTAAGAGTATGTAAGTCAGGAATCATTGGGAGCACTTCAAAACATGATCGTAAAGCTGCCTTATTTAATTCTAGGGAGTCATAGTTGCCAAATAAATAGAAAACCTTCGTATGTCCCCTTACCGGTTTATCTTGTTAACTCAGAAATATGTTTAAATGAAAGTTTCAGTAAAAACAGGACCCCACATGTTTTTACCAGTCTCTTGATTGCTTCCAGCGTCTGCTGAATGGACTACGCCTGCAGAAAGTAAAAATTTCATTCTGCCTGAGCGAGTGGCTGCTTCTCTCTCAAGGTCGACAGATTGTTGTGTTAGCTTTGAGAGTGGATGACAGAGCTCTTGTTAACACTGGGTGAGTGGCCAGGAAAGCAACTTTGCCCTGACAGAAATAATGTACTCTTTCAGTTAAATAATCATCCATACATAAAAAGTGGACAGCATATTGTCATCCAAGGAGATACCAACTCTGCCATCCGCAGGGAACTTTCTGCTACATTATTGATGGCTTGGCTCTGTCACTTCCTTTCAGTGGTAGACTAGAGCCTCTGTAGGGTTTCAACCACGAGTCCACCAAAGGTGACTGTTCAACAAAAATGAAGTCTGCATTTAAAAACCTGACAGCATTTTTGGTGCTGAAACTCACTGTAAGTTTCAGGCCCCAAATGAGTGACGCAGATTGATGTACTTTTCGCTCAATTTGACTGCATATCATAAAAATTTTTTATAACAACTTGATTGAAATAAAATTAGCAAACCATAAGGGCACCTGGGTGGCTCAGTCGGTTAAGCGTTGGACTCTTGGTTTGGGCTCAGGTCATGATCTCAGGGTCATGGGATCGAACCCCACGTCAGGCTTCATGCTAAGTGGGGAGTCTGCTTGAAGATTCTCTCCCTCCACCCCTCCCTCCACTCTCTCTCTCTCAAATAAATAAATAAATCTTGAAAAAATTAACATAACAAACTTCACCCATTTAATGTGTACCAGTCAATGGTCTTTCCTATATTTACAAATATGCGCAAGCATCATCACCATCAATTTTAGGATATTTTCATCACTTCAAAAAGAAACCTGATACCATTTAGCTACCCTGCCACCACACTCCTCCTCATTCCCTGCACCCTCTGGGCCCAGTCATCACTCACCTGCTGTCTGTCTCAGTAGAGGTGTCCATTCAAGACATTTCACAGAAATGAAATCATGCCACATGTTGTCTTTTGTGACTGGCTTCCTTCACTTAGCTGATGTTTTTGAGGTTTCGGGTGATCATCAAACAACTAGAATCTGGTCACACCGTGTTCCATTGTAGCTGTGCCTCGAACTGGTCTATGTGGCTTTCATGGAGTAAGGCTGCCTGGGTCCAGCCTGGATCTAGAGTGAGAATCACCAGACGTGGGGAGGAGGCATGGGCCTCTCAAGGACAGCTGCAACATCCTATCCCTGGAGTGACGTGGGTGACGTCTTACACATAAAGTAAGCAGGGTCTTCAGGACCAGCCGCTAGTGTGTTAGCTCTGACAACCTGACATTTCAGGAGCCCTGAGGGGACCTGGGGTTTCCACATCCCCTGCCTCCTCCAACTTAACTGGCATCCTGAGAGGGTACTCACTGACCACCCTGCTGTGCCAGAGTCTACTGTTTGCAACACTCACGGGAAATGTAATGCATTCAGAGCCTTGAGTTTCATAATCCTTGAGTAGTTTATCATATCATGAAAAGACATCAGTAACACACCGAAATGGAAGCACTGAGAGTAACTTGGGAAGAGGAGTGCTTCGGGGAGTGACAGGCTCCATGGTGGTGTGGTCCAGAAATTCAGGTTATTCAACAAATGCTGACAGACTGTGAGGAGGGTGGGAACATTCTCCAGAAGCAGAGTGCCTCTGATTAGATGATTTGGAACATCCCCATAGCTGATTTTCTTTTATTGCTGTGCCTTGGGCCGGCAAGCTCACTTCTTAGTAGGAGGGAGGTGAATGTTATTCCTCAGAGGCAAAAACAGAGAGGCTGAAATCCAGTGACTAAGGGTGAGGGCAGGTGTTCCCTGTTTTGAGATTTGACCAAATTGCTGCTGAGCTGAGGCTGTTTTTCTCTAATGGTGGGCTGAAAGGTGAGAAGTTCTATCAATCAGCTAAATCTATGCGAACCCAACCTGCTTGATGTTATTTTGTTCCTCTGGGATGATCTGCTACAGTGGTCCCCCTGGTCCCGGGTTTTGTTCCACGGTTTTGGTTACGCACGGTTAACTGCAGTCCAGAAGCAGATGGTTATCCCACTAGCACATCATGCAGAGGTCAACAGCAGCCTCACTCTCTGTCCCAGCACTTACATCACCCCCTCACCTCACAGCTTCACAAGAAGGCTATTGTAAGAGACTTTATTATAGGATCCGGTTCTATCTGAGGTGTCAGGGACCCACTGGGTGTCTTAGAAGGTATCCCCCACAGATAATGGGGAAATGCTGTATCTTCATGTTATATAGGCAGAGGTTGAATTCCCAATCAATTTAAGACATCTTGTCTAACAACTAGCCAGTTCAATGAAAAAAATCAATTGTACTTGTTATATGGAGATGGGGACTAAAAAAGCCCTCCAGTGAAATATAACTTTAAGAACATGTGTTGTCATCTCATAGCCAGCCAGAACTTGCTGCTCAAGTATTAAAAAATACTCGGGCACCTGGGTGGCTCAGTCAGTTGGGCATCTGAGTCTTGGTTTCGGCTCAGGTCATGATCTCAGGGTTGTGGGATAGAGCCCGGCGTCAGGCTCTGTGCTCAGCAGGGAGTCTGCTTGAGATTCTGTCTCCCTCTCTCTCAATAAATAAATAAAATCCTCAGAAAAAAAGAGAGAGAAAAATACTCAGAGCAAACACTTCCATTTGGGGGAACACCTCACTTCTGTTAGCTCTGAATGAGCTAACCCACCGCTTACTTTTTCATTAAATTCCACTAGAGCCTTTCTCTGTGCAAGTATCTACTAGTGCATCCTTTACTGTAACCCAGGGAAGTACTAACCAAAAGAGCTCTGTGTTGGTGACATTTGGCGCTCCTTGGCTGTCCATCTGGCTCATCTCAAAACACAGCCTTGTTTGACTTTCTGATGTCTAGTTCCTAATGAATAATTCTATTTCGGCACAATAAAAGTAAGAATACAATGTAAGAATGAGGTCTCGTCCAAGGCACATCAATATGTGTTGAGGTCAGCCAGGTGCATTAAGCTTCACAAGGTCCGCTGCTCAGGGCGCGTGACTGGAGAGAGTAACGCTCACAGCTCTTCTATCACTAACTGGTGTCCTGTCATTTGAAAGTTCCTTAAAATAAAACAAAATAATAAGCAAATAAAAACCAACTTACATTTCCCAAACTCAACTTTTCAGTGTAGAAATTCATGGACAGCACAATTGTCTCTCAGGGCAAAATGTCATAAATATTCCATTGGGGTAAAAATATTCTCTGGAGTTTTGTTAACACGTACTTTTTGTTTTCCATTTTACGTTGAAGGCTTTTATTTCTTACACTCACAAGAAATGAGATTTAGATTTCTGCTGTCCTCCTGGAAAGAGAACATCCCTCAAACACACATTGGACGACATCAGATCCTAATGTGCTGGTTTGAAAGACTGGCTCCTTCCAGTGGGATCCGGCTCAGCCCTGAGCTTGTTAGTAGAACACAGTGACTAGAAGTCAGTGTTAGCAGCCGTGGGTGTCTGAGTAGCGTGCGTGGAATGAGATAGACAATTTAAAATCAAACTTTTATGTTCTTCAAGGAAGAAAAACCCCAGATTTCTCCTGTTTTAGATTTTCAGTGACTACTCAGTTCTAAGTAAACAAGATCATGTGGGGATTACATAATAATTGATTGAATAGAATTTTGCTTTGCTTTGAGCCTTCAGTCAGACTCCTCTGCTAACCTAAAGGTGTTTTCAAAGATTAACTCATTAAAATGCTACATTTGATTTAAAAAAAAAAAAAAAGATGTTTGAGGTCCTTACATGTTGCCTCTATGGTTTTGGTGATAAGTATGAACTGTCTTTACTGGCTTACCAACGCATTAATTAACTGACTTTGAAATAAAAAAGGCTGTGGGGTGTCCTGAGTCCTATAGGAATGCCCTGCTTATTATGAATCATCCCCTTCGCTGTATCACTCGATCTTTCTGAGCTGTCGTTATCAGTCCAGCAGGCCCTTTAGAGAAGATTACTAACTTTTGACTGGGAACTAGAAAAGGTTGTGATAAATAGTGAATAGATCTCTTTTTCTTTAGTCTCCATTAAATCACAGCACAAATATGTTCTGAGAATTAATCCGTGATTTGTTTTTGAAGAGAAATCAGGGTATTTTTTTCTCATCCCTTAATCATCTTGTGAATGACAGTGAGCGTTTGTAAGTTGGGGGTCCCTGTGTCCAAACTCTCCTACAGCCAAAGAGAAACAAAAGAGTTGCTTATTATTATTTATGATATTTAAGTGCCTTGAACGGATGCAATGGGGTCATCCGCAGGGAGCACTCCTTGCGGCTGGGGTGAGGGAGAGGGCGGTTGAGGGGCTCAGAGGTAGTGCCCCCTTCACAAGGGGACTGGCTGGGCTCTGTCCTGCACTCAAGCCTGGGAGGGGCGGGCCTTCGTGAATGCCTCTGCGGTTGTCCCTGGAGTCTTTTTGAGGCTAAACCCAAGGCCACATTACATGGAAAAGCAGAAGTTAATCCACTTTTTATATTTTTTTACCTGAATTTTGTTCAGCTGAGTTTTATTTTGAAGCACAGTTTGAGAGCATAGGCCCTGGGGTCAGACTGCCTGGATTCGGTAGTCTACATTTACTAGTATTTGCCTCTGTTGACTCTGAAAATGACGCTTAATCTTTCTGGATCCCGGCTTCCTTCTCTGGAAAGCACAAGTGTTTGTGGTAGGGATGCAACACGTACTCTGGGTGATAGTTGCTCAGAACAGAGTGAGGCACAGAGTAGGAGCTCAGTCAGGCCAGAAGGTTCTTCGCTTTCCCAATCCCACCTCCAGACCAACTTGCCAAATTATGTGATTTGCACCAGAAAATAGTAAAGTCTAAATGTCAATCACAGCCAAAATGGTAGGTTTTAATCTACTTACAATCACTTACTATGTGCTAGCCCCTTTCTGTGCATCATTTTATTAAATCCTCACAGTAACACTACGTATTAGGGTTTTCCAGAAAGACAGAGGGAGAGAGCGAGAGAGCAGTTTTCAAACTGCTTTTGAACATCGTAACTGTTAAACATGAAGCCTCTCTTGCTACCCTGGACTGATAGTTCTATTGTGTCTGCTTCCGTAGCTTTCTAAGTTATTTCAAAGCAGGGAGTCTTCCACTGGAGGCCGGCTATAAATCCACAAAAACGGGAGCACCCCCCGCGAGGCCTGAGCTGTGTTGTCACAGAAGTTGTAGGTGGTGGCTGGGTGACTGACAGCTTGAGATCATAAATCCCACATTTGAATATGAGCCCAGGCTCTTAAACTCCGACCCAGAGGGAGAACACCATGCCGGGCTTGCAGGCTTCAAACCAAGTGGGAAGAACCCAGGAGAGTGCTGGCTGGCCAGGTAAGAATCCAGGGTGCAGTGCTAGGGAGACCTGAACCGTCTCTCCTCTTTCGCAGACAGCACCGTTCTGTTCTATACATACGCCTATGAATCCCCATGAGAAGAGATTGTTTCTGACCCCGAATCGTGGCCAGGCAGACTTCCAGAGTACCCCAGCTTCCTGACACATCTCCCCATTTAATCTCCCCTCCTGCTGTCACTCATAACTAGCATCACCAATGAAGTGTGACTCTGTTGAGGTTTGGACTGGTCTTCATAGAATCCCCTGTTCATGGGATGAACACAGGGTAATCAATGAGATTGGCCATCCATATCTGCAGTGTCTTCTCTTCTTCTTGTGTTGGTGTGGCTGTTTATTTTCATATCTTTTCCCGCAACTTGATTGTGAGCCCCCAGAGGATGGGGACTTCATCTTTATTTGTCACTATTTACTTATCGATCACCTGCTCCCCCACCCCTCCCTCGAATGCAAGTTCTATGATGGTGGGAACATCTCTGCTGTCTTCACGTTATGCCCCCAGTGCCTTGGACATGGCCTGCAGCATATTAATTGGATAAACAAGTAAGGCACTGTCTCTGGAGTTGTTTTTCATGTTTCTTATACTAATTTAGCAAATCTTTGCAGAAGTTACATTTATCAATCATTTTTGTCACATTTTTGTTTACTCTCCTTTGAGGCTACTTTCTTTGTCTCTAAGCCTATTTTCTAATGTGTTTTGTTTTCACCTCTCATGTATGAAACTAAACCGATCAACTTCCCCTTGTAGCGTTCAGGGTTGTGTGATCCTTCCATGATTGATTCATGCTGGTGTTTTGCAGGCTGCTCTCAGCCAAGAGTTGAAATCTAAAGGACCCGGATCAAACATCCCTTGAAGACTCATGACAGGCCAGTGGCAGCCATCTCATTCATGTGCTGTGGAAGCAATTCCATAATGTCTCTGTGGGTCTTCTGACGCTATTTTCATATTTGCATGAGATTTGAAAACTCAGCTACTTCTCTTCCTCCCCTCCTCCCCATGCCTACAATCCTATGAATTTCCTTCAAATAGTTGCTAATCTCATTTTAATGGAGGCCACGTATTCAAGTGTTTACCGGCCTGCCCTTGGATGCATTTGATGACAATGAAATGCAGAGGCATGACCCAAATCTCAGTGGGACTTTCCATTTGGCATCCAGAGTATCTGCTGTCTTATCTCTTTGCTTCCCTAAATTTATCCTTAGGGGTTTTTTTTAAAGAAATGTAATTAAATAAACTGTGAATCTCATTTTATTGCCAACATCTTACCAGGGGAGCCATGGTACACACGCTACCCTTTCCAATGAAATTTCATTCCATGTGTCATTTCATGAGCAAGTTCCACGAGGAGGTTTGTTACCACAGAACAGTTTGAGTGAAGAGTGCCCACAGCTTGCTAGTCATTCTCCTAAAAATTGGTTGTCTCCTCCAGTGAATAATAGTGACAAGGAGCACGGCTAAGTATGGTTATGCCTGGCAATAGAGTTTAGGGCTTAGGAAGTAAGGTAAACATTTCAGGTATCAAACAGATGCTTGGAAATGAAGATGTCATTTATTAGGGTGTTAATCAGTATAAACAGCTTTATTATTCTATAAGCCTCTGGACAAAACCAGCAGTTTCATTTACAGTAATAAGATGCTGCTTTATCAGTTGTTAAATACAAAAGATCAGTTGTAGACAGAATTGTGCTTGAGGCCAGGTTTTTGTCCGTTTATTGGGATGAGGATTTAATGCAATTATACATGCTTGTGAATGACATTTATTGATGCTAGCTAAGATTTACCGTAGTGTGGACCAACTCAAGACTTTTTCAAAAATGGTCCAAAAAATAAGCATCAGATTGGAAATTTTTAATAAATTTGTAAATATGTTTTTTGAAATGTTCATTTATTCCATTTTATAGGACTCATTTTCTTGAGACTCCTAATAAAATAGATTTTCCTTTTTTGTTTTTCTGTGTTTTGGGGCAGGGGGGAGTCTTTATCCTGGGAAATAAAGACAGCAGAGAACTGTTCCTGACTGAATGTTAATATTCACGTTCATTCAGAATAATTGTTTGTTTGAATGAAAGTCCTTGGGAGAAGCTTGCGAAGGAAAACGTGTTTAGTCTTCACCAAGTAAGCCATGTCTGTGATAATTCCCTGCCTCTGCGCATCAGTTGAACATGGAAAGGCACCTGTGAGACAAAGGCTGCTGGAAATTAATTGGCAAATTTCCACAAATGCTTCTTTGGTAGAAAACAGTAAGCAGGACAGTAAACTTGACTTTTGGAGCTTTTGGTAGGAAACGGATTAACAGAAGGCATTTTTTTAAAAACTATGATTGGAAAAATAATGAGCTTTAGTCTAACTTTTCCTATAAAAGTCCTCAGCTTAAATTTTCCTTCCTCAGAAAGTCCTTCCTTCTCTCTTTCATCAAAACCATGAAACTCACACTCTCCATAGCATTTATCACATACTCTAATTATTTGTACGTTGGTTTCTCCGTGAATGTGCTCCTGCCTCCCCAGGATCGGAGTATAAAGTCCCGGCCATCAGGGACTTTCTGACAGTCATTAGGGGCCCATGTGGCACATCACCCAGGAGGTGCTCAGTGGACAGGAATTAATGAATGAGCGGCTGGAAAGCATCATGCCAGCTGCCAAGTGGGACCCTACCTGCACTGGGGTGTCCAGTGGATCCATCCTGGAGTGCCAGAGCCCCTTCTGCTCCTGGAGCTGTCCAGCTGCTGAGTGCTGACAGCATCTCTGCTCTCTCTACCGCAAACACACTATGGGAAGCTGACATCACAAAAATCATCTTGAAAAGATCTTAGCATTTGACTTACTTTTCTAATGTCTAGATTTCATAATGAAAAGTTTTGTGCTGGCAGGAACTGGTGATTGTAATGAACCTGTGAGGAAGACATTAACTAGCCCAATAGACTCTGACTAGCATTCTGCCTCCCTGGTGCTCAATGTTCTTATACACAAAATGAGGTAGTAGCTAACAGGATTCCTAGGGTTCCACCTAGAAGTAATATTCCATGAATCTATCCTTGGAATTTGATAACTTGTTTTATCTCCTATATGATGTGATGGAATGTTCAGGGTTCAGAGTGAATGGTCAAGAAAGAATTCTTAAGACATCTTTGGTGCAAAAGGTGGTTTTATTAAAGAACAGGACTTGTGGGCAGAAAGAGCTGCACTGGGGTCATGAGGATTGGCTGATTATATGCTTTCAAGTTGGGAGGGGGTTAGGAATAGCATAAGTCTCTAAGGATTTTGGAAGCAAAGTTTCCAGGACCTTGAGGGGCTAGCTGTTTTTAGGAAAAGATTATTTACTACTGTCTAGTGAAATCCTAGTCACGAGACCCTTTAGATGTGTATCAGTGGGCCATATGCTTAGAGGATGATTGCTGACATATATCTTGGGGGGAGTGGTAATAAAGGAAGTTTCCAAAGGAATGTCTGTATGTTTAAAGTAGACTCACAGGATCCTGAAAACTTTTGCCCTTCGCCAAGTATTAATATTGAGGCAGTTAAGTTCCTAGAGGAAGGTCACCCAGCCTGTCCCAAGTGCTTGTCAATGGCCTGCAAAGGAAATTTCATCTTTTTTTTCTATATTTCTTTTGCCTTTGTTCTCCATATGACTATATACTTCAACAAGTTGCAAAGGACTAGGTACATAAAAAGAGATGAAAACATCATTAGTATAAGTTAAAGACATCCAAGCTCCTGAAGGGTGTGGGGAAAAGCATGAGTGAATAGGTACATACACAAGAAAGAGCAGTTCATCTTCTTGATTGCTTGTGGAAGTTGTTTTATCACAAAGACTGTCAGTAGAGAAAATGAGTGAGCGAAAATAAAAGCCTGCATTGCTGAAGACTATTCTAGCCGTTAACTAGATGATCTTTCCCCAGATGAAGACTTATTGTCTAGCGCTGTTAGATTGCTTTGAAAAGAAACAATAGTAACAAAACTCGGAAACTCCCTTTCAAGTAAGTATCTTTAACTTAGAAATATAACTTCTGTATTTTCAGGGTCAAATAGCGTTAATTCAAATCAGATTTTCTTTGGTACTTGGAATAGTATCAGATAGACCAGGGACTTGGCAGAGGTATTTCTTCTGTTTGATCAAAATTTAACTTACATTTTGTTAAAAATAACGATTTGCTCTAGTGGTATGTATTTTCTATGAACATTCAGAATATAGAAATCAAGAAATATATAATAAAATAAAATATTATCCAGACATAAGTAACATTTCAATGCAAAACTCTCTGGGATACACACACACACACACACACACGTGCGTGCGTGTAAATGTATATATACTCTTCTTATAAAACTTCAAATGTAATGTAAAGTTCAATGAAATTTCCCATTGTCCATCCCTAAGTTACTCGAATGTAATAAACCCATAAGTAAATTTTGACTTTGCCTGTTAGACCCGGAAATGAGAGCAGAATGGAAACTTGGACCCCACACGCATGAGCTGAGTGAGGACACTGACTCATGGATTCCCCCCGGGTGTTCAGAGGATGGCTTCCCTTTCCCCTCCCATTTCAGAGCAAGACCAACCATCTGAATGGCTCCTCCTCGCTTGGAGCTGTGAATGAACACTCCAAATGTAGGCTTGATAAGAGTTCATTTTGTTGGCTTTCAGTTGAGATCTTGTGCGTTATTTAGGGCATTACCTATCTCTAGTTAAATAAGGTAACACTCTATTCTTACAAATCATAGTTCTGTTAACTTGTCTGAGTTGCAAATTAGGTTTCCACTGGAAGAACAGAAGAAATGTGTATACCTAGAAAAATATTTCTTTTCCAGGCCACTTTACTACCCTTTACCATCATATGGCAAAATCTATTAGGAATAATAAGATTCAATATCGTATTGACCTTTTCTGACCTTTAATTAGCCAGGAAGGGATTACAGATTTAGATATATTAGTGAAATTTAAAATATTTTCTGTTGGGTGTTTGTGTGTGCAATTTTAGGTCATATAATTTCTAAGGTGTTTCCTGCTGCCTTAAAAACAACACTTTAATAGTCTGATAATGTGATTGCATGTTTCTCAGTACAGAGATTCTCTCCTTTAATTCTTCCTGTAACTTTGTGACTTGGGTTACGTTATTATGCTCAGATTACTCATGAGGACAGTGAGACCCAGCAGGTTAAACAGCATTTCCAACGTCTCACTGTCCATGGGGTCTTCACCAAGTCTGACCCCAGAACCCACACTTGTACTTCCCAAGTAACAGCCTGACCTACGCGGCGGGATTCTTGCCCGTGGTGGAAGGAGACAGGAACCTCACTCCAAAGGGAAGGAAGGGCAGATGCCAGGGCAGAACATGTTGGAAGCAAAGACACACTCTTCCAGAATCTTGGCGTGTTGGATGCATGTGGGCATCAGGTAGAGGTGAAGGATGGAGTCAGGTGGGCATGACATCAGAGGTTAGGTCACTGTAGGTCCTGTTAAGTGACCAGGTCCACGGTGAAGATTCTGTTTACCTAATTCCGTATCCACTAGAGCTGAGTGTGACTAATTGCAATATTCTACAGCAGTGTGCTTTCCCCTGTGGGGCCTAAATCTCATGCTTTTATTGGTGATATATTTTTGGTGAATTATGAGTTACAATTTTTTCCCTTAATCATAATTAAGGGCCCTTTTTATCTGCTTTGTTATTTTCTCCTCTGATTTTTGCCTTGTCTGATATTAATAGAACTGCTCCAGCTTATTTTAGTTAACATCTGCCCAAGAAGCCGCTTGATTTTCTTCCCACCTTATCCAAGCATTTCTGTTTTCCCTCAGAGCATCAGGGTGGGAGTGTGGGTGTCAGGGAAGAGGACGGCTTGAGTCAGCGCTTGGGAGAGTCACAAATGGGGGCCTGCCTCTGCTTCCCTGTGTGATGTGTTACAATGCCTGTAGTCAGAGGTATATCGTATTCCTGCAGAGATTAACAGAGATTCTGTCTGTTCTGCAATACAACTAGAAATGAATAATAGAAACAAGATTAAAAATCCAAATAATTAATCTCTCTCTCTCCCCCTTTCTCTGTCCCCCCCCCCCCGCCATTGGAGATAAAACAAAAGACAGAATATATAGAAATAAAAATCATGAAAGTATTTCACAATATAAACCCAAGATCCATGTGAAAAGCTGTGTACAGAGAAAATCTAACAGTTTTAAACATTATTTAAGAAAAAAGGAAAAGGAAGAATTAAACATTAAGTTATGAAAGATGGGAAAAGAACTAAAGATTGTAGTTTGATTATGAACTGATGGTAAGAAACTGTACACATCATCATTAATTTTTACAAGTCACTGATATATTTTGTTAAGGATAAGTTACTTTAAAAGTTTCAGGTGGTCACACAGAACATGGATAGAATCATGTCGGTACATTTTCTTTCTTTGTCTCCACTTTGTCTCTAAGACATGAGGATGTTGAAGACACTATCTACACATGTAGGATTCTAAACCAGTTGAGAAAAAACTATGAAATTCTGTTCTTTTATACTCAGGCTCTATACTAGAATATTCCTTTTTTTTTTTTTTTTTTAGAAAATAAAGATTGTATTTATTTATTTATTTTTAGAGAAAGAGGGAGATCTCGCGTACAAGCCGGAGGGAGGGGCAGGGCAGAGGGAGAGAGAATCTCAAGCAGACTCTTGCTGAGCATGGAGCCCAACTCGGGGCTTGATCTCATGACCCTGAGATCACGACCTGAACCAAAACCAAGATTCAGATGCTCAACTGACTGAGCCATCCAGATGCCCCAAGAGCTAATGTTTTTAAAGACCCATATGGAGACCACACTGAATAAGGTATGTGTAGGTAGATTTCGTACAAATTATGGCTGACACTTGTTAGACTATTGACATTATTTTGTATATGAAGTCAGTGTGTGTCCCAAGAAAAATATATCTTTAGGGTTTTACCTGCCTTCCTTATACCTTTAAGCCAGCTTGATGCCTGGCTTAAAATGCAACTGAACTCAGTTGCTTTTATTCTCCTTAAAATTGAATGCCTACAGCCCTTCTTACCTTGCCCCCAACCCTTTTCACATCCCATCTTTACCCTCTGTCTGGCTCCTGGTCCTTCCATTTACCAAATCAGTAGCAGGCTGATCTGAGTCCCCTTGGCTGGACCCTCAGCACCATTAAAGAAACTGCTCCCCTTCTAGGTAGGAAGGTAGAGTAACTAGTCTTAGCTCAGTCTTGCAATCCAATTTCTAAAACTAGTTAGTTGTCAAGAGTCTTGACCTTTTCAAGGTCAAGAGCTGTCTTGTGTTAATGTTCTAGTCTTTTTCTAAGAAGAGTTCATAGGAGCTTTTTACTGGCAGGAGAAGTTTCTTATAACTTCTTGATGATGTCTAAAAGGTAGGAAATATGGTTTTCAGATTTATTTTCTGGCATATTTGAATGAAAACCGAATCAGCATTTAGACAGGAAGCAAATGGGACTATCAAGGTAAAAAATCTAGGTCAGAAAAACCATCTGGTTAGAAGGTCATCTTGAGTAGAAAGATCTCTCTTCAGGCTAATGACATCACTGACTTGCACATACAAATTTCTCCTGCTTGTGTTTTCTCTACATTCTGTCTTGGCTGACTTTGACACCCATATGAGACTCTTGTTTGAAATGCAGAGAAATCACTCACTTCAAGAATGCCTGCAAGCTTCCTGACAAATTCACCATTGTCTTTCCATCCAAGGAGGGTTTGGAAATAAATCTGAGTCTTTTCACAGCAGCATCACAGCGCTGATGCTCTTGCTCTCCTGCCCGAGATCCGTGCCTGACACAGGGTATTGGGTCACATCCTGACCCCGGCACACCGAGTACTGCAGCCCGAGGGAATGAATTCATCAGCTGCAGAGTCAAGAGTTAGGAGCAGAATTGCTTATGGAAATTGTAGTCTTCACCATCCTGCACAAAGCGACTTAAAATGGATTCAAAGGGCAAAGTTTGGGTTCTGATGTAAGCAATGGCGATGAGGCTAAGAGTTTTTCTCCCCCTTACAATTCACAGGGAACTTTGCTGGATGTGATCTGGTGTGTTGAGATCCCTTGTGTGGTGTCTAAAGCATTTTATTACAAATGAGAGTTAAAATAGTAAAGTTTGGGAATTATCTGTTTTTATAATATAGTGAATTAAAGTCTGCACCACACAACAGATCACAACACGCCGGATCACATCCCCCTACAGTCTTGCTGTATCTTGAGAGCTTGAACAGTCTCCACTTAAGGGGATATTAAAAACAAATCAATAACAACAAAATGTTTTGAGCCCCTTGAAAATTTAAAAACACGTGTAAGTTTATAAGGAAAATTAATATATAATCCAGTCCTATGCTTTCTCTTGGGTGGATGGGTGGGAAGATCTTTTCATAGAAAGAAAAGTAAGAGAGTAAATGAATAAGAAAGGAAATAAATTAATTAATATGAAAAATTGAGAATCCCCTGTATTGTTTTGGCCCCTTACCTGATGTTTTCTTATTAGCTATTTGACCTTGATGGGATAAAATCTCTCATTTACAAAATAAGGTAGTTGAGTTAGATTGTTTCTAAAATGTCATTGCTTCTAGTGACCCACCGAGGGACCTGTGCTTCCCACATCTGCAGCTGTAGACTGTATCTGTCTGGAGGTCCCAGTTCGGGGGTCAAGGAGGATCTTCCACAAGGGGACATAGCAAGTGTTCATTAAACTTCTAGCTCAGAGTGTCTCCCAGTCACTTTCTACTGTTTGTGCAGAGACCCGCGAGCACCACCCTGCTAGCAGGATCAACCCTGTTTTGTATTGTGTGTTGTACAATAAGGACAGGTAAAAGCATGTTTTTTGTTTTTTTGGTTTTTAAAAGATTTTATTTATTTATTGGACAGAGAGAGACACAGCAAGAGAGGGAACACCAACAGGGGGAGTGGGAGAGGGAGAAGCAGGCTTCCCGCTGAGCAGGGAGCCCCATGCAGGGCTTGATCCCAGGGTCATGAGATCATGACCTGAGCCCAAGGCAGACACTTAACGACTGAGCCACCCAGGCACCCATGGGGAAAAGCATGTTTGGCACAAGGGGACTCACTAGAGTTCTTCCTGGTAATTTCTTGCCAAATGTTGATGATGCATGGACATGGGTAGCAGCCAGTTTGAGACTATTGGGTTGACAAGGGGGCTTAGCTCTGTCAGGGATTGTGTAGTAAGCAAAATCCTGACCCCCAGGTCATTACACACCCTAATCCTCTCGAATGTTTCCATGAGGAAACACTGCCATTGTGAATATGCTGGCCTACAGGGCAACAGGAACTCCGGATGGAATTAAGGTTACAAATCGAGCATAGATTCTTCTGGACTCCTGAGGCAGATCCACTGTAATCAATTCTTAAAGGTACAAAAGAAAGGAAGAGGATCAGAGTTTTGGACCCCAGGCGATGCAGCCATGAGAGCATGCATCTGAATGCAGACCCTACGGGGCTGCGATCTTGGGCACGTCATTAAAATTCTCTGAGCGTGTTTCCTTATCTGCAAAATGCAAAGTATAATACAAAATATAAAATCTGCAAAAACATTAAATTTCTGCTATGAGAAATAGATTTTTCTTTGAGAAATAAATTAAACATAATTCATAAAAGGGGGCATACTAAAGGTACTCAACAAATATTAATTTCCTTCTCTCCTCAAGTAGTAAATGTGAAAAAAAAAAAACCCAAAAAACCTATGACAAGACAATATAAGGGACAGATGAAATGTTTAAGGTTCTACCTTCAAATAATTGGGAATAGATGATATATATTGTAGATATTGCCCATCAAAAAATATACGCATGTGGCAGATGTGGTATTTTAGACTAGTCATCCAGGCCTTTGCAAAATTTTATCTCTAAAATTAACATTGGAATTAGATCCAACATTATAACTTTGTAGTAATTCCTTTTTAATATCATGCCATGGCTGCCTGTATGTGGTTTCCTTAGCACCAAAGTTTATGGCCTGAGAATATGTCTGCGCCCTGTGCCCTCAGCATTGCATTCATAGCCCTCCCTGGAGTTGCGCTGTGCGTAACGAAGAGATGGAGGTAGGAATGTTTGTCTTCCCAGTATGTTGTCCTCTAGCTGCACCTGCTCCTTTGGAACACTTCATTCCCAAACAGAACATTTCCTCCTATGGCGACTGTTTCTAAAATGAGCCAAACACAGAGCCAGCCAAGTGAGCCCATGGGGATGAATAAGAAACCACAGGGATTGTAAAGGGAATTGCCCCAGGAATTCGTCGCCCTCGCCTAGGTCACTGCGCGCGTTGTCACCAGTGGCCACTGAGCCGGTGCTCCCACCTCGGGGTGCATGCCAAGCAGGACCGCGCGCCGCAACGTGGGAGCTGCGCGGGAGCCAGGCGCGCGGGAGTGCGAGGGAGCTGGGAAGGCGGGCGCACTCTCGGAACTCAGCCGCTGGGTCCTGCGCTCACGCTGGGCGGCCCTGCGCGCCGGGTGTCGGGTGTCGAGGACCGCCTGCAGGTCTCCTGGGCTCCGGAGGCAAGGGAATTGAAGCCCTGGAGCTGCCCGCGGCGGAGGCTGTTTATGCAGCAAGGAGAGGCGGGTCCTCTCAGCAGGGCGCTTCTGTAGCTGAATAGTGATTCTGACACCCGGGAGGACAGGTGATGAAGGGACAAATTTTCACAGCCTCCTTTCTGAAGAGGGCTATTTCTGATTAACCCTTTCAAACTTTTCCAGAGTTTCTGTAAACTGAACTTCCACTTAAAAAAAAAAAAAAGTGAAACAGTAAGTCTCGGAATTGGCATCATCTCGTGTACACAGTGATGCGTGTCCATGTTAGGGAGACTGGCTAATAGCTTCTGTGGTTTGGCTCCAAACTAAAAGAGAGTAAGACAAAAGTATTTCAAAGTCATGTATTTAAAAAAAAATTTGCTTGTATTATGGAATTTACATATGTTCATCAGGGAACATTTCAAAATGCAGACAGGTATTAAGAACAAACATGCCAACTGTAATCCCAACATCCAGAGACTTCTGCGTGCTCTGAGCTGGCCCTGAGGGCGGGAGGCACGGGGTGCGCTTGTGCTTTGCACCAATTAAGTTAGCAGTTCTCAAACTGGCTTGACTATTGGCTTGACCTTGGAACTGAAACACAGATAACAACCACCAAATATACAAGCCTACCGAGATTCTCCAGGTTACTATCCTTGCCCTCGTGATTCTGGTGCACAGCCATGGTTGAAAATCTCTAGCTTGCGTATAAAAATGATAAAAGTGATGATAAATAAAATGAAAAGATACTGAATCAAAAGAGATGGGAGTGCATAAACTGGATATTTGATTTCTTTTTCTAAAACGCAGAATGTGCCTTCATGCCTTAAGGCCTTAAGCAAGTGGCAGAGAACTCTCCTATACACATCGGGGCTTTGTGGTAGCGACGAGTGAACAGAAGGCAAACTGAGGACAAATCATAAGCCTACACCCTGCAACCTCCCCCCACTCCCCACTCCAGGGTGGGAGGTGTGTGAAGTTCCTCCAGGAATCTCCGAACTATCCTAATGTTAATGCCTTGCTAGAGGGGAAAACAACCTTAACTGGGCAATGGCAAGGCTTCCGGTATCCTGTGAGTCTTCTCTAACACATGAAAATCCTTTTGAAACCTCCTTTTCCTCACTTCCCCCAACCCCACAGTATATAATCAGCCACCCCTCACAACCCTGGGGTGCAGCAGCTCTTTCTGCCCAGGAGTCCTGTCCCCGTGGTTTAATAAACCACCATTTTACACCAAAGACGTCTCAAGAATTCTTTCTTGGTCGTCGGCTCCGGACCTCATCCCACCGAACCTCACCTGTATTCCAAACCCCATCAGTTGGAGAGCTCCAGTCCATCCCACCAGCTCCGGCTGACCAGGAGATGCCTGTTTTCTGACTCTTGGACTCAAACCTTCCCATTAACTGACATGCTGGCTGATGAGTGTATTCATTTTCCTAGTTTCCAAACTCTACTTCAATTCCTGTACTCCGTATCTCTTTTGCATTATTTTTTTCTTTGGAAACACTTGTGACTCACCCCCACCCTCACTTAACCCCAGGCCACCACTGGGAGGGGGGTTTATAGTTTCTCACTGGTTTGTTTCAGGCCTTTCATTTTCTTCCTCTCAGAAGTGCCTCCGTCCTGCCCTGGCCTGGGAGAACTAGGAGAGAACTAGGAGAAGACCACCTTGGGCTAAGACCACCTTGGGCTAAGACAAGGGGAAAACGCTTGCCTGTGAGGTTCCTTAGAACTCTGAATCTAAGCCAAAAAGAACAAGTCAGTAGACATGCTCTACTGGGGAGGGTGTCCTTCATTCTTCAAGACGCTACATAGAGCCATAGGCACTGGCATGGACCCTTTATCCATTCTTTAAACAGTGATCAAGCGCTTAGTAAGTCCCAGCTACTGCTTGGGTTGGGGTCTGGGTATACACTGGCCAGTGAACCATGAGCTGTCCTTGCACACATGAGGCCCAGTCTGGGAGGGATCATACAGAAAAGAAACCATCCAATGGGTAATGTGTCAGGGTAATGTGTTAGGGCTGTGAGGAACAATAGAGCTGTTTAAGAGTATGTGCTCATGGGGCCATTTTATGTAGGATTTTTATAAAAAGGCCTTTCTGAGAAGTTTGGGGGCTGTTGTGAATATTTTGCACAGATATATATGGATGAGGAGAAGCTGTGTTTGCGGCTGGGGCACAACAGCAGCCGGAGGGCTGGGAGCGGGGGCCAGAGAGACACTGGAGGTGTGATTCTCCCAGCCCATCCAGGCTGCAGGTGGGACTCCACAATTCACTGGGAAGTTGCTGGAAGGTTTGGAGCACAGAGCAGTGTTATAGGACCATGTTTTCTAAAGGAGGACGATGATTGCCAAGTGCAGAAGAGCCTGTGGAGGGGACAGGGTTACTGGGGACATTCAGGGGGCAGTTAGTGGGCGCTGGTCTGGCAGTGCGGGTAATGAGGTTGCGGAATATCGGTGAGTTTCAGTGGGGTGGAGTCCAGAGCCAAGAATCCAGTGGGGTGGAGTCCAGAGCCAAGAATCCAGTGGGGTGGAATCCAGAGGACCAAGAAAGAATTCTTGAGGCATCTTTGGTGCAAAATTGGTGGTTTATTAAAGCACGGGACAGGACCCGTGGGCAGAAAGAGCTGCTGCACGGGGGTTGTGAGGGGTGGCTGATTATATACCATGGGGTTGGGGGAGGTAAGGAAAAGGGGAGGTTGAGAAAATACTTTCATATGTTAAAGAAGATTCCCAGGATGCCTGAGGCTTTGCCATTGTCAAGTTAAGGTTGTTTTTCCCTCTAGCAAGGCATTAATTCTTGTAAACTGAGGGAGATGTAAGTCTTGCAGGATTGTGGTATCTATAAGTTAACTATTTCTTTGTCCTTTAGAGCAGCCGGGAGTGCCTGAGGCATGTCACGTACATCTCATGGTGGGGGGGGGGAGTCGCGGGGTGTCAGTTTCTGCTTTGTCCTCAGCTTGCCTTCTGTTCCCTCATCAAGGGGAGCGCGGCTGGTGATAAAATGACCGGCTTTGAAGGTAGAACTGTGCGCATTTTTGGATGGGCTGGTGGAAGGATGAGAGAGGAGAGTCCAAAGAACCATAAGGTTTCTCCCGTTTTTCTTTGTTACAAATAACGCTACAGTGGGTGTTTCTTGTAGATGTCTCTGTGCAAATGCGGCATGTCTGTAGGGTATAGATCTAGGGGTGTAATTTGTAAGTAAGTGTTTGCACTGTTTTAAGTGTTGACTATTTCAATATTGCGTTCTGAAGTGGTTATAACGATTGCTATCCAACTATTTCTGGGTGTCCTAGTCTGTTCACACTGCTGTAACACTGCCATAGACCGAGCGGCTTATTAACAGCAGACATTTATTTCTCAGAGTTCTGGAGGCAAAAGTCCAAGATCAAGGCACCAACAGATCTGCTGTCTGGTGAGGGCCTGCTTCTTCTAGTTTCATAGATGGCTGAATTCTCCTGTCCTCATATAGCAGAAGGAGGGGACCATTCCTGTCCCTTTTATAAGGACACAAATCC
Organism: Ursus americanus; assembly: GCF_024610735.1. Classification (NCBI taxonomy): domain Eukaryota; kingdom Metazoa; phylum Chordata; class Mammalia; order Carnivora; family Ursidae; genus Ursus; species Ursus americanus. Next base: position 72,879,855 of record NC_142132.1, read on the forward strand.
CACGCATCAGGTTCCCCCCATGATCCCATCACCTCCCAAAGCCCCCACCTCCCAACCTCCAAATACATCACACTGGGAATTACATTTTGACACGTGAATATTTTTGCAAGGGGCTGGGTGGGGGGAGGTGGGTGGATACAAACATTTGGTCTGTAGCAAAGAACGTTCCTCCAGTTTTCCTCCAGCTTTTCAAAGTGTCGGACATCTTACTTTTTGCCAATCTGATGAATATGGAGCAGTATTTCATTACTGGCTTAATTTGTGTTTCCCTATTAATGAGTATGTTTTATATTGATCTATACTTTACCTCCCCTGTCTTCCTTGTTCATATCCTGGATCAAATAGTTTTACTGGACTGTTTTTTTCTTATTAATTAATTAATGGGAAATATGTGTGTGTTTGTGTGTGTGTACTTAATTTGTGGTATGTTTTGTTGTAGAGACATAGTGATATTGTGATTTATAGGAAGTGAAATTTTTCCCTGAGTTCTGTGAGCTGCTCCAGCAAGTTAATCAAACACAGGAGGGGGTCATGGGAACCTCTGATCTATAGCCAGTTGGTCAGACACACAGGCAACAGCCCAAGTGTGCGGCAGGCGTCTGAAGTGAAGGCGCAGAGAGGTCCTCACCTGTGGAATCGGAGGCTGCCTCCAGGGAGACAGGCGACAGAGTGGAGTTGAACTCTTGGACACCCTGCTGGTCTCCTGAGAATTGATGGGTAGCAGATGGGAAAGCACCGAGCACACTCCATATTGGAATTGGGTCCAGGAACCCAAACTAGAAGTGCTTAATATTGCTTTTTCCTAGTTTATACATTTTTTCCTTTCCTCTTTTTTTTTTTTTTTCTTTTTGTGTGTCTTATTTGACAAATCTTTCTGTGCGCTGAGGTCACGAGGGCATTCTGGTTTATTTTTTTAAGTGTTGCTTTTCTATATTTAGACTTGAATCCACTTAGAACTTTTGTATATATACTGATATATATATAGTGATATAGGGTCGGGGGTTTTTGCATGTGAATTATTGTATCTCTCCGGATGGACTAGTTGTGCAGTGGTAACAAATGATCTCCCCAATGGCAAGAACAAGGCAAATTTACTTCTGGATCACGGTAGGAATCCAGCGTGACAGGCAGGCCCATCCCACGAGGCACCGGGAAACTGAGGCACATTAGCTCTGCGGTCTGGGACACTCAGCCTCCTCCATCCGTGCTGCAAGGAACGAGGTGAGCGGCCCTCAGCTCGCTCCTCTCAGCAGAAGCCCGGATAATCACTGGCCTGGTGGACTGCGAGGCCACTTGGAAGTAGTCTTCAGTCTCCCTGGACGCAGAGGCCACCGTGATCCTTGAAAACTGGCCACATCTTCCACTCAGACAGTTCCCAGGGCTCTTCCCCATCTATCTGCAGTGTCACAGATACACCAAGCTGTAAAACATGCACACATTTGTTTATTCCTCCTGTATGTTGTGCTCTCATTCTATTTGGCAAATTTCATACTGTTAACATTATCATTACTTCTCAGTAAGTCCTCATGTGTGGGAGGCAGCGAGCCCAGCTTCCTCTTCAGTATTGTCTGTGTCTGTCATCGGTTTTTCGCTAACACATGAAATTTAAACACGTTGTCTAGTTCCATAAAAGGTCGTGTTGAGATTGATATAGTTTTGGAATGTAGGTGAGGTTCAGTGGCGTGGAGTCCGGAGCTGACAACAAAGAAAGAATTCTTGAGATGTCTTTGGTGCAAAATGGTGGTTTATTAAACCACGGGGACAGGACTCCTGGGCAGAAAGAGCGGCTGCACCCCAGGGTTAGGAGGGGTGGCTGATTATATACTGTGGGGTTGGGGGAGGTGAGGAAAAGGAGGTTTCAAAAGGATTTTCATGTGTTAGAGAAGACTCACAGGATACTGGAAGCCTTGCCATTGTCAAGTTAAGGTTGTTTACCCCTCTAGCAAGGCATTAACATTAAGATAGTTGGGAACTTCCTGGAAGAACATTACACTCTGCCCACTTCAAGTATCTGTGGATGGGTTGCAGGTTATAAGGACATTTAATCTTTTTTACATTCCCTTCTCGAAGCTAAGTTATTGATAGAAATGCTTTGTTCTTGTAGATTGCTAAGATATTTGTAAACTGAGGGAGACTCCTGTCTTGCAGGATTGTGATCTCTGTAAGTTACCTGTTTGTTTTTCCTTTAGGGCAGCCAGGAGTGCCTGAGGAATGTCGCATATATCCCATTGGGAGGGGGGTGTCAGCCACTGCTTTGTCCTCAGCTTGCCTTCTGTTCCCTCATCAGGATCACAACGGAATTGCACTGACCGTGTAGACTCATTGGAGGCTGAGTTAAGTCTCTAAGCAAGTGTGTCTCATGGGGCACGAGCACGCACTTCTCCCTCCATTGGTGGAGGTTTTCTTTTGTGTCTTTCCTGATGGTGTACACTTTTCTCCATAAATATCTGGCAAATCTTTCACCAAATTTATTTCTAAGTACCGTGCCCTTTCTCTTCCTCCCTTCCTTTTTTCTCCCCTTTTTAATTTTTAATGATGTATTCAGTCTGTTTATAGAAATGCTGTTGATTTGGGGTCCAGCAAACTTGCAGACCTCTCTTTTCATTTCTGTTTGCACAATCTCTTGGCTTTTCTGCATAGATAATCATATCATCTTCAAAATCCATGCCTCTCTCCCCCATTCTTTAAAACTTTTCTTTCACTCTTTGTCTTGTTTTGACTTGCTAGCTAAGATCTCCATCCTCAAGCTGAATGGACCCATTGACAATATCTTCCTGGATATGGACTCCAAGGAAGGCCTTCAGTATTTCTCTATTTATTGTGTTGTTTGAGGTAGGTATTCTGAGATACCATGTATCGGGTTAAGAATTTCTTCTTTGTTTCCTTTTTGTTTCCTCTTTATTCCTCTTTGAGTTTTATTATCAATAATTAATGTAGACTTCATTACACCAAAATTTTATTTGAATAAAATACCCTGTATCTCTACCTTTTTTTCCCAAAGATTAATAAAATGTAGTTTTTAAAAATATATATATATCAATTACTTTTATATCTGGCCTTTACATTAGCTTGTGATTCATTTCTACAAAATATTTCCAGTTGCATGTGGCATTTTAATGTTTTCTGCTTTCAGTGAATTTATGACCACAGATCAGTTCTTCTTTAAAGCTGATACATTTTTGTGTTTTATGTTTGTAAATCTGCATGTGTGGGGACAACACATGTCCACCCTGCAAATTTTGGCTGATTATATTGTTTGCTAGAGATATCAATTCAAAAGTCAGAATTTTAAGTTAGGTTAGTAATGCCGTATTATTTTCAAATGCATGATAATTTAATAAATTTGAGGTGAACTCAGACTATTCAGAAGACCATTTTTGCTCAGATGACATGAAGCAGAGGAGAGTGAGCCAGAGTAAGGGAAGCAGCCAATTCTTCCTTTTTCCTTTCGCTGGAGCTGCAAATGCCTCTCAGCTGCTGGGTGGCTGGGCATGGACGTCCTCTCCAGACGGTGCTTGCTGGGAGCAGAATTAGCACTGGCCTCTTTGTGGCTCCCCACTCAGTAGAAACCCTGTCTCCATCTCTATGTCTCTTAATTAGCCAGGTGACACATGGGGCACCTTGGAAAAACAAAACAAAGCAGAAAACAAAAAGCCGAGAGGGGATTTTTTTTTTTTTTCATAAGAAAGACAGGAGGGACAAACCATTAAATTTAAGTCAAATAACTAGTCTCGATCATGGGTATTCCTCCTCGGAGCTCAGGTCTAGCTATGTTGGGGTGAAGGACAGAACATTCTCAAACTCCTGTTTCCTGGTTTGCTGGGCCGAGGGGAGCAGGCAGCTGTAATCTGCCACTGTGGTTTTTACTGAGAACACACTGTCAGTGCACATGAACTAGTGACTGGGAGTGAAACCCAAATGCCGGGTAGTAGAAAATACCTGAAAAACAGCCCTATCTCTGTTGGCCACTGCCTAAGTTTCACGTAAAATTGATGAAAACACTGTAACATGAGATGAAAGCTGAATATGTCAGCAAAACGTTGGTCCTCATTGACGTTCTTTAGGAAGAGGGGAAATAGTCACTTATTGACCATGTTTCCTTTTTATGGAAGCTTCAAAATGACCATTGGGGAACATGGACCAGGCTGGACTGTGTTAGGAGTTAGGGAAGATCATCTGCACAGCGACCTCTGCCACCAGCTCAGAAACCGTGCTATCGTTGCTAGATTGAGGACTAATCAACTCACCGGTTATCAGTTTGTCTTTCTAAGGAGCAGTTATTTGAGGATAGTGGAAGCCGTGAACATGCATCCTCGCTCCTCAGCAGAGAGTGCTATCAGGTCAGCTGCCTGTGCGGGACCTCAGCTGAGAGGTGCATGTCCGGGCCAGTGAGACGCTAAGTGCTGGTGACACTGAGCAAGGGAGTTTTGCCAAATCTGCAAATCTTGGTTATTGCCACACATTGTCTCTTCTTCTTTGGCGTTTCTGTCTCTATTTCCAAAAAACGTATTCTGGCAATCCTTTTGCTTCAGTTTACAAGGGTGTTTATAACATTCCTGATCATGGGACATAACGTCACACAGCTACCTTTCATTTCTTACCGGGAAACAGCAGAGTCAATGCCCAAGTGGCCATAAAAACTCTTTCTTTCCTTAGTTGTCCAGCCTGTTGTCATGTCTCCTTATCTGCAAACTCTCGTCACATTGATTTAAGTCCTTTGTTTGGTTCCAGAGTCTGTACTGGACTCTAAACTTATTGAGGTCAAGAACTTTCTTCATATTCGTCTTCGTGTCTCCAACTCCCATCAAGCATCTAGTAAATCTGTTCATACCTCACTTGAAGTGCTTATTACAGTGTCGGCCATGATCTCTTCATCTCTGGTTTGACCAAGACATTTACAGCGTAGGCCAGTTTTATAGTACAATTATTAGCAGTAATTCCATTCTTACTCAAAGTATCCCAATTTCAAAGATAAGTTATATGGTCACGCCATTTATATGCCTTTTTCTACCCCCTGGTCAACTTCCTTCATGGCAAAGTCCATCCCTTACCCATCCTTGTATCCTCAGGATTTAGCTCAGCATCAAACATCATGCATACTCAATTAAGGTTTATGGAACTGATTCGGTAAAAAAAGTAATGAAATATCATAGGTGATTTTCTACACATGAAGAATTCCTAACAAAGAAGAAAAGTATCTGTGTCATCCAGGGAGCTGGCAAGAAATAGACTTATTTCGATTTGAGGAGAGCTTAATAAATGGACTGTGTACAAAGATGTGGGAAAAATACCAGGGAAGGAATAATGGTGACCAATTAGGGAGGAGAGAGAAATGCCCACCTCTAGGCTTTGATGGGAGGAGCAAAACACTTATATCCAGTGAGTGGGTGCTGTGTGGAGAAGAGTCCTTTGTAGGGGCTACGGGTCTTCAGTCAGGAATGTGGCTGGCTGGGAGCAAGGAGAATACACAACTCATTCCTACTCTTCCTTGTCTTTCCAGTCTTTTTCCAGATTTTTCTATTGGTTACACCCAAAGAGAAGCCATGGGGGAATGAATCCTGTTGACATGCATGTTGTCAGTCTCTTAGAATATGGAACTTGGTAGAGAAGGGTGAAGGGCCTTTGGAGGTAAACAGAAGCCTAGGAGCAGAGGTAGAAAGGGGACATAAAATGCTGTTAGACACTTGGCCTGCGGATGCCGGCAAGGATATACACCGTCTGTGTGCAGCTAATTTCTAACAAGGGGTCACAGGACACGAGCTGATGGGTGATATCATTCATTGCTGTCTGGTTTCTTCAGAGCTTCAAGAAATAAAAATCATATTCTGACACTTTCTGCATTTATAAATTCAACGATTTTCCTTGTGCTTATCTCTGACTCTTGAGCATGTGAAGATAGCAATCCAGGGGCTCTTGAATATGTCTGCTTGTGAAATAGAAGTATTTTTATTTCTCTACTGAAAAAGTAATATGTTTTAAAAATATGATAGAAAAGCTTAAGAAAAATACTAAGTAACGAGCTATCATTCCACTATTCAGAGACAGTTTTCCTATGCATATATGTCTGTATATGTAAATACTCTATATTCGGGTGGGTATATGGACATACATACGTTATAAAAATTATCGCTAAACATATATTAGTGGGTAGCATGTTTTCAAAAGGAGTCTTTCCAGGTGGGTCTTATCCATTTGTACCTAAGAAATAACAGAAGTTACAAGAGGTAACAGGGCAGTTCAGTGACAGTTCTGGGATTTAAACCAAGACACATCTGGTTTCAAGCAATTGCACACTCTCTACGGAGTTGGCCATTGGATCTTTTGCTTCAAAATCTTATATTCTGCAATGAGCGAGGTTCCCTGAAGCACAGGCTTTAGCACTATCTTTTCGCAGCAGCTAACAGTGAATAGGGGTGTGCTGTGGCGTGGTGATCAGTCAGGCGTGAGTCTGTGACTGGTTGGCACCCCAGATCAATCGAAAAATGACCACATATGTAGCAAATGTACTAAAGTTGCCTGAATATCATGATTTGGAATAAATCAGAGACTCTATAACTAGTATTTCATCAGTAAAAGACATACATAGCAAAACAAGAAACAAAGACAAAATAGTACAATCTAAATTCTGATTTTTTCAATCAGAATTTTTGGGTCAGGTGCACTTCACGTTTCCCTTCCATTGTTTTATCAATTTCTTGTGCCCTTCCTTTTTCTTTTTTAATGTTGAGGAGGAATTACAGGGAGATCATAAAAAAATAACAGCAAATTTAAGTGAAGTATCAGCAATGTGTGTTATAATAGGTGCAATAAGTATATTAGAAAATTGTACTGGGAACTACTTATTTGATAAAATATGTATTTGAAGTAAATGTTAAGGACTTCATAATAAAGTTCTTTATGTCTTAGCTACTACACAATACCTTTCATTTGTGGCAAAAAAAAAAAAGATATTACTGCTGAATTGCTCAATCTTATACATATCTTTTCTGAAGTCTAAATGATGACTTTGACCAGTTGGAATAATTTGCTTTATTTTGTTTGTAATTAAATGGTAATCTTTAAGTGAAGAAAAATCAGCTTAGAAGTCACTATAATTATGTTTTGGAAAGTTATAACTTCTGAGTTCCTCAGTTTCCCAATCTATAAGTGAAGAGACAGAATCAAATATCCACATTCCCTTTGGAAGGAGAGAGGTGAGTGGGTCTGAGACATCCACCCCGTGCTTGCCTGGCCTCCTAGTGGCTGGAACATACTTCCTTCCTCTTGACTCAGAGCTTGACCGTGTGACTTGCAAATGTCAGCCTGATGGTAGCGCACTTGACTAAGGCAGAGGTTTCCCACGTGATTTCACCATCCAGCTTGCCTTCTTTTTTTTTTTTTTTTAAGATTTTATTTATTTATTTGACAGAGAGAGAGACAGCCAGCAAGAGAGGGAACACAAGCAGGGGGAGTGGGCGAGGAAGAAGCAGGCTCCCAGCAGAGCAGGGAGCCCGATGTGGGGCTCGAGATCCCAAGACCCTGGGATCACGCCCTGAGCCAGAGGCAGATGCTTAACGACTGAGCCACTCAGGTGCCCCCCAGCTTGCCTTCTAACCATCACCATAACAGCCACATGAGCCAGGACGGCACTGCCCTCTGCCCTGGCAGCTGGGATGGTGCAAAGCTGTCCGGTTCTACCCACATAGCCACAGCCACAGCAGCTCCGCTGACCTAGAGACAAACAGGTGCTTATCAGGTGCCACTAAAATGGCATTTCTTTGCATAGCACCAGTGAAGTCTTCTTCTCCCAGCCTTGGAAGCTACTCCTAAACGTCACCATCCTGAGTCCCTGATTCCTGAGACCTGTGGTATTACCAGCAATGTGTGTTACCTCCACACTGTGCAGGAAGGGAAGGGAAAGCAAATCAGCTCCATCAAGGAATTCATGTTTTCTTAAAGAAAGGACAGGCTGGTAGAATGCCACATGGAGCCATTTCCCACAAAGGCTGATAGAGTGAAAACTTGCCCTCACAGATAAACTGTGCCAGACCCGGCCATGATGTGCACCACAGAATATGGAAGCTCAAAGCCTTTGAGAGTTGCTCACTCGACCCGCGTGTTCCAGGATAAGACTGCAGAAGCTGATCTAACCGTAACTTCACCCATGGTGGACACTTGTATCCTGGCTCTTCTGTCCTGTTCCCAGTTTACAAGATCTGATCATTCTCTGCCGATATCATCCTACGGTTTTACTCTGGCCCCAAATTAGGTCGGCACTCATCTCAACTTCCCACTTTTGAGATTCTGCAGAGATCTCCATGGCATCTGGTCCTTCTGGATGCATCAATTATTAAATCTAACTTTGTGGCCTACATATGCATTCCTGGTGGTCTTTGGATGATGGCATCCACAAAATAAAACAGCATTTTATCTGTAACAGTTTGTAGTTTGGGCTTTTTAAAGCTTTAGCCCAATGGGCCTACAGCTTATATCAACGACTTCCATAGAGTCAGAATGGCCTTGAGGTTTATAACTTTTACTTTCCCATAGATGAGATTCATGATAATATTAACACTATTCTAAGCAGTTACTTCCTAATCTGTATCCTTCAAAAGGTTAATAGTTACTTACCAGTAAATTGGATCTGAGAAGTTCTGCCTGATATATCTCATTCACAGAGAGTCATCAAGTATGCTAACATACAAAAGGTCCTGAGAAGTCCTGCAGTCATTTAAGCTTGATTTTTACCTTGACCCCCAATTATTTCACCAATATAGCTCTTTTTCAGAGAACATCTACAAACTTCTCTTGACCATGAAAATCAGCATCTACCAACTTCTGTTCCATGCAAATCACTGTGATATTTCGCTGCCATTCATTCACACTGTAATGTTCACCCCACGCCCGTCTAGTTTTATCTAGGAGGTCTGTTGAAGTGAGTGATTGATCACACTGTCAGACATACTTCGGAGGATTATAAATACATGTGCTTTAACCGCAAGTGTGCAATGATCCACGTTTATGGAACATAATTCATACAAGTGGAGTTGGAAAATTACAGCCCCAAATATTGATGTAGATATATATCACTATAGATTGTAGAATTAATCAATACACCTGCTAGAAACTATGTTGACAACGATAGTGCTAAACTAATAGTCATTAACAATTAAAAATGAAAACAACAGCAATCGAAACCATGAAAGCCTTAAGAAAACACTCAGCATGTATTGATGAGAAGTCTTCCTAAAATTTTTAGGAATTCCCCAGACCATGTGCTAAGAGGAACTTTGCTATGTTGTTAAAGTTGCCAAGAGTTGACGGTAGGTTAATGAGCTAAGTTCTTCAGTAAACTCTCACAATGTGCAGCTTTTTGTGCAGTAAGAGAACTTGGAGATCACCTGACTTCCCCAGAATGAATCTATAGCTCCCTTGATTTGAAAATAAAATGGACAAAACTGAGTCCTGAAGGCTTCGTGGGGGCTTATGGCCACTCCGTGCACCACATCACAACCAGCGGAGGACAGACTGGCTGTGTCAATGCTTCGCCAGCCCCTGCCGCCAGGCACAGAGTGCTTGGTTGTTGTAGGGCAGTTCCACACAAAGATGACAGCTGCTTGGCCTCAGAGTTGGCTTGCGTTACCCGGTAAGTGTAAACTTAGAGAGCTGTCAAAGGACAACTAAAAAAAAAAACCAAATAAATAAAAAAGGAATGGTATTTTTTATTAAGTGGGTTTGGTGGAACAACTTGGCAAAGGCCAGGTCAGACCACACCTCTTCCAGACCTTAGTCTTACTAAATTGGAGATCCGTGGGTCCAGGACCATTCAGAAGTTTCACAGGCTTCTAAAATGATTTTGCACCTGAGCTAGGCATCCAAGTGCCCGCGACTTAGTACTGTTTTCACAGCAGGGACCTGCGCGCTTTGAGCGATGTTGCCCTTTACTGGAGTTCTCAGCCCGCGGCTCTTCCTCCGAGTCACACCCAACCCTACTGATCAGTGGCTTCACTTCACCCTCAGAAATTCCATAATCCATGTGGTAGGTGCAAAGCAGACAGATCTTTAAGAAATCTCAGGATGTGGGAAAAATTAAGAAAAGACTCACTGATTGTTTATTTGCTTCTGGATGCTGACGTTTAATTTGGATATTGGAGAGGATTTTCTGGTTTGAAAGTGTTTGCACTACAGGGATTTTTATTATTTAATTTATATTCTTCTTTCTTTTGAAAAAATAAATGGCTTCATCCCTGTGGTCTATTAAATGCCTTGGATATCAGTAGGTTGTTAAGATGTGGCCAGTCATTGGACCATCGAAAAAGACGTAGCGTACGTCCAACCAGACAGAGGGGATTTCTTCACAGAAGCATCCGCCCAATACTGTGGCTGACAGAGCCAACTGTGATCATACAGAGACTTACTTTCTGATTATATTTTCTCAAGTGGCATATTTATAAGTATGTGCATATATGCAGCCACATTGTCTGGGCTCATTTCTTAGTTCTGCTCTTAGTAAGTGGGGAAACTTGGAGGCAAGTAGGCAAACCTCCCTGTGCTTCCTCAAAAATTTGGGGGTAAAGCTGATACTACTCTTGTGCTGCAGGAGACTAATCATGCATATAGATAGATGATAGATAGATAGATAGATAGATAGATAGATAGATAGATAGATGCTAGATTAAAGCAGGGCCAGGCATACAGTAGGCACTTAACAAACTGAAACTCATCACGATCCTCACTTTTGAACAAACGTAGACTACTAGAGTGCACGTTCTGATGCTGTCTTCCTGACCAGGCTGATAAATTCTTGGTGTTCAGGGTTAAAATGTGTCACGGTCTGGCCTGGCCTGGGATACCAGGGTCTGATTGGAAGATACAACTTACTTTGTAGTTCGGGGCATGGAAACCAGCACCGGAGAGCCCATTCCAGCATCACAGAAACACCTGCTACAGAGGACTTTACACAGAGGGTTATTTACAGGCATCACATTCCTGATGATTTCTTCGGTGGAGATTTCGGCAAGGAATATTTCACTTTTTTTTTGGAAGGACAGATTGCCCAGCCAGGTGAATCATTTCCTTTCCAGTAAGTCAACAGTGTCCTGTTTGAAAATGTAGACGTGCCATCCATCCCTTTTTGATGATCGTGTCTTGAGAGCCCCAAATGCTGGCACTGTGTTTCATTGATCACTTTATCCCCATTGCCAAGTACATTTCCTGGCATCAAGGAAATATATTTTGAGTAAATGAATGTGTTCATGCTTTGTTTGCCTGTGGAGGGGGCTTTGGATACTAGCATCTTGGATGTGCGTCTGGGAGGATTGCTGCAAATATCCTGGCACTGGAAACTTCTATGATGTAAAAAGAGAATTTCTGGCCTCTTAACAAAGCCCAGGGATCTACAGGACTAGATATAATTGCTTCCAAAGTGTGCGGGTGATGTAACATGTGTTGTACCCAGATGCTCACTGATGTGCCACGAGACAGACTTCTGAACAGAAGGGGCCAACATGCACTGTGTTTATTTTGATTTCTGGTGTCTGTGAAATGCTCTGTTTTGACCTCCCAGTAATTGATTTCCACAGAAAAACTAAGATCGTTAGAAGAAGTTCTTAGATCTTAAATAGACTCTTTTTTTTTTCTTGAGGGGAAGCTTGGGAATTTAGAAACGTGGAGGAAGGGGACAGATTGTCACTGTTGGGGCAATTTCAAAGGAGTAAAGAAAGAAAGCAGTGAACAGGGCAAAATAATGAGTCAAGGGAATCTGTTCAGCCCCTGTTTGGACCTCCTCCTTGTTTCCTACCAGACCCAGTGATACCCTTTTGGTCCCCTTGGTATCCAGGGAACTCAGACACTTCCCTCTATTTCTCTGTTAAAGCTCATCCCGAGGAAATAGTAAAAATGACTCCATAATCTCCTTCCTCTCCAAGAATATTTTCATGTTAATGGGAGAGAAATTTAGGATGCCTGAAGGAATACATTGCCCCATGTGGCGTCTGAGACAACAGGGGAGTGGGTGGGAGGGATTTTAGGGTCCAGGAAGAGACCAGGTCTGGCTGAAGCAGTGCCTGCGGACAGTCTCCCAGCAGTGATGTGGCTTCTCTTCTAGAACTGTCCGGACCCCCATGAGTTGGAAGTACTGCTGGGTTGCTTATGGGATCTTTCCTGACCTGCACTGCCTCCTCTGGACTCAAATACTTTCATTAAGTAGCGACAACTTAGTAAGTTTAATAGTATGAAGCTGAAAAAAAATGATTCCACGATGAGCTCAATGGACTCACTCAGGCTGGGGCTCCCCTGTCTTCCTCTCTGGCCAGTGGCACTTGGAGGATGTCACCCTACGTGAAGGACTTGATGCTTACATTGTGCTTACTTTTTCTTGTGAGTTAACCCATTGCGCTTTTGCGGATTTTGAGGACAGGGGCTGTATTATTGCCATCTGTATCCCCAGGGATGAAACAGAGTGGCAGATAGGTTGCTCAATAAATATTTGAACAAGTGAATGAATTAGCCCCTCCCATGAGCAAGGTGCTAACATGGCAAAGAGCTGAATAAAAATAGCTAATACTCCTTCTTCGGAGTGCATATAACTGCATCTTTGCAGAAGCATGACACATCAAGGGATATACTTACAAAGCAACTTATTTTTATCTCCTAGAGACTTAAAAATCTCTCTGTTGGGCTATTTCTTCCTCTGGTCCATTAAATTCTGGTCACTTGAATATAAGATTCTCCAGTCAGTAAATAAAATGTTCATGCTTTTGTCATAGTCAAACTTTGAACTTTTTTTCCTTTTAATATGGAGGCTTCTCGTCTGGCCTGCTAAAAGAGGGGTGGGAGGTGGGGTGAATGAGGAACTGGGGGACCCCGGGGGCTGGGAGTCTCTGGAGGCTGGTGCGTGCAGTGGGGGTGTCTCAGTAAAGGTTTGGCATTTTGGAAACGATGGTAAGTTCTCAAAAATTAATCCCAATTCTGTGCATTTATAAAATACCTTGTATTTTCTTTTCAGGCTACGGAAAATACTCATTCACTGTTAATTTAGATGCCGGATGGCTGATTCGTGGTAAGCAATCAGCTTGCCATCTTTAGACTGCTGTGTGGCTTTTTATCATTATCATTGTTACGCTTTTTATTGTTATTTGAAGTTGGTCTCCTCATGGCCTTGAGAGTGGCAGGAATTGATAATGACAGGGGTGAGTCCCTTTGGGAAGAGCTAAGCCTCTGTAGAGTTAGCTCTGAGGGGTCAGTAGTTTCTTGGAGTCCTTCCCTCCCTCCGTCCTCCCCTTCTTCTTCCTTTCCTTCTTCCTCTTTCTTTTCCTTTCTGAATTTAAGGTGCGAAATCAAGAACTTGGAGAGGGTAAGAAGGTGAATGAGTGATCTGACACACTTTTATGAAGATCCCTCTGGCTGTTGCATGAATACTTGGTGGGTCCGAGTGAAAGGCTAGGAGTGAAAGGAGGACTGGGAGGAGCTGCAAGGGTCAGGAGGGCGTGGTGAGCCGCTGTGCTGCTTTCCATTTTATAGCTGAGGATTTAGAAACAGTGAGTTCCTGGGTCCTAGTGTCCAAAGTCCGCCCTCTGCTGGAGGATGCAATCTCCTTAGAGAACTGTCTGACTCCAGGGACGAACATGGAAAGTGCAAGGTGAACCTGGAATAATACCCTGCTCAAAAATATGGTGGGAACGTATCAAAAAGGCAGAAAGAAGCTGTTCTGAAACGGCTCACATTGGCCAAATAGAGCGCAATTTGAGCAACAGAACCAGCCGTGATGATATCACAGGACAACACGCTGAAGCGTCCCAGGCACCCATCGTCAAAGAATTATTAATACAGGGGCGCCTGGGTGGCACAGCGGTTAAGCGTCTGCCTTCGGCTCAGGGCATGATCCCGGCGTTCTGGGATCGAGCCCCACATCAGGCTCCCTGCTATGAGCCTGCTTCTTCCTCTCCCACTCCCCCTGCTTGTGTTCCCTCTCTCACTGGCTGTCTCTATCTCTGTCGAATGAATAAATAAAATCTTTAAAAAAAAAACGAATTATTAATACACAAATACAGGCGAAGGAAATCTCTTTAGAGTAGCCAGCCAATAAGCAAGGTATTCCAGAGGGGCTTAGTACCACGTATTCACTGACAGCGAACCTGTCAGTGTGTTACCAGCGGGTAACTCAGTGGAACGGGGCTCTCCCAGGACTGATTCCTCACTGTTAAGGAACATCAGCAGGAAAATCGCATAACAATAAACTAACAGCTTTTCTTTCTCTATTTCCTCTGGACAGAGAGAGACAGAGACAGAGAAGGAGTGGGGGAGAGAGAGGGACAGAGACAGAGAGAGACAAGGATGGAGAGAGAGAGCAAGACAGAGAGACAGAGAGAGGAAGGGAGAGATCTGGTCTGTGTGAAGTAATCTCCCACACAAAAAGTTTTCAATCAACAAAGTTTTCTAATAAATGGCAAGAAGTCACAATAATGATGTCATCTATTTGGATCAGTCCCTTTATAGCCTTGTTTCCCTTTCCAAATGAGTTAATTATAAAAATGAAATAGCTTCTAACTGAGCAGGAATCAAGCTTCTAACATTGAATTTATTGGCAAAAATCAGTAACGGTAATCTAATGTTGCTTGAAGTACTTTTGTGCTTTTAATGACCACCAGAAATAATTTGTTAAGTCAGAGCTAAAGTTGATGAGGCAAATATTTTGTAATAAGTTTTTATCATTACAAATTATTTTGTCTTATAGTATAGCTTGTTTATTTCATTACATGTTGGTATATATATAAAATTAATTTTCTTCTTAGCAATTTCTCAAAAAAAAATGACTGTGCTGTCCTGTACAAATTCCTAATGAGTCATTGACTGCAATTGTTCTAGTAATTAACTTACAAATGTTTATTTTCAAAGACTTCCCTACTTACCAAGTAATAGCATATATGTTCTACTCAAGCAAACAGAGGTGGTAATCATGATAAATTGACAACCAAAACCATCCCTTCTAATTCAGGGTTTCTCTTCACTGAACACATTAGGTGCATCAGAAATAGTCGTTTACTGGGAGCACATTAGTAAAGCGTGCCCGCACTCGAATTTTAATTGAATTCCTGGGGTTCCAGGAGCAAAGCAGCGGCTGAACCACAGCACTCACATTCTCTTATCTCACTACCTACTCTTCCTTTCTTTTTTAATTTTTTTTTAAAGATTTTACTTTTATTTATGTGACACAGAGACAGCCAGCGAGAGAGGGAACACAAGCAGGGGGAGTGGGAGAGGAAGAACCAGGCTTCCAGCGGAGGAGCCTGATGTGGGGCTCGATCCCAGAACGCCGGGATCACGCCCTGAGCCGAAGGCAGATGCTTAACGACTGCGCCACCCAGGCGCCCCTCTTCCTTTCTTTACTGACAAACCTTTCCCATATTTTCGCATTTGGGGAAAATGATTTGCGAAGTGCTTCCAAACTGATCAGAATCCTTGTGATACCGCTGAATCCTTCTCTACGTTGTAAAAGCTGTTCTAAGGCCACACTGTCCGAGGAAGGTGGTATTGTAGGGGGGCTGTAGTTTTATGTATGTGTCCACGTGGATTGCATTCCTTCTTTCCTGTGTTCCCCAGTCAATACTGCTAATGAAATAAACAAGCTGAGGGAAAGTGTGGACAAAGATTTATTGGAATAACTTACTTATTAATAATTTAGCTCAGATACCTAGCTGCTTGTTATTGTATTAAAATGCATTTTCTACCTCAAGGGCAAATCTTTATTGCAAGTAAGATTGAATATTTTTGAAATTATAGAAAAATAGTGCTGTAATAACAGTTTTCAAAAATCTTAGGGTAGATTATTTACATGAAAAAATTGTCAAAATGCAGATTTAAGAGGCAGAGATTCGATACATGTGGGACCTGCATTCTGTGAGTATGTATAAAATAAATGGGTCACACTAATGTTCTCGGACTTCTGTAAACTCAAACATTCTATGGATGTCGGCACTTCTCGTTTTTAAATTTGTGTTTGTAAATTTTCCAATAATTTTGCTTATGCCTGGGAACAATGATTTATTTAATGATTGTAATGTGATAAAATCAATTTGACATAGCAAACTTCATGGCCAACTTATGAGCAGGGAGTAATAAAAATATCCTTATGGATCAGATCAATGATACTATTAGACCCTGGACGGTATCTTAGACGTAGAGGGAAGCCTCCTGCTGATCCTGTGGGGCTCACCTGTGTTCTCTGAGGATGTGGGACACATGGCTGACTTGGGCTCTTCCATCTTTGAGCCAGAGACCACTCCTCTCATATTTGTGATTGAAAGATGAGTCACTGCCCCAAGCACTAGGCATACAACTAAAAAATATCCGCTTAATTAAAAGTAAAAGAAAATCTATGTTGTCAAAAAGGGCTCGTTCATGCAGAGTGGTTACTGTTGAATCTATCAGATGTGCTCTGATAAGATGTGTTTCATCTGCTTGACAGAGGAGGGGGGACATTCAGACATTTGCCACCGTCCTCCATATCCTTTGCTCTTTAAGAGTGAACAGGTGTCAGAAAATTCAGGGTAAGGGTCAGGCTGATAGTGGCCAGGCACCCAAATAGTGCCCATAAACACCACACTGCCTGCCTCGCCTGGAGCTCAGGTCTCAGTGGAATGCAGTTTGGAAATATGATGGGAGGAAGAAAGGAGGCGGTGGAGTCCACCCCCAGGTCTGGCCCCTCAGGCGGGGATGTCTCAGCCCTCCTTTCCCTACCCACCCTTCTTTCTGCAAGACCCAACCCTGCACTTTACCTGGAACCTTGCTCCATCTGTGTGATATCAGTATATCAGCAGTCAGTTTTCCTTTTCACATGGTAACTGATCTTTGAGTCTTTAAAAACCCACAGACGCACTGTGGTTGTCAAGATGCACAGAGTATAGAAGACCGATCATGAATGCGGAAAGACATAGAAAGAAACTTTCTTCCCTCATTTTTATGTTTTTGTACATACAAGGTACAAAGTGGGGTGGGAAACCATGAGAATTTATTCTGTCTCACAGAGGTGAATAATGGGGAGGGAGGAAAGAAACACTGATCAGAAGCAGGAATTTGCACGAAACAATATTCAATCTGTGATGATGTGGTAAGAGGCCCCAACTCCAGCTGCTCCTTGCTTCATACCCTTGGGAGCACCTGACTCTGGCATTCAGCCGTGGCCTGTGAATCTGCGTCTCAGCGCACCTCTGCTGGGAAGCCCCGCGTGCAGAGTTGGGGAAGTCACAGCAGGAACTAGGAGGGGCAGCAGTTGCCAATCTTGCCATAGTAATAAAAAAGACTGAAAGGATGTTCCAGTTCCAGTGAGAATCTTGTGAAAAGGCCAGGTCCTACAGAGCAACATTTTCAGTCAATAATTTACCTCCAGGAAATAACTAACAACTGTCCTGATATTTAGATGATGACTTATTTAGATGATGACTTACAAAATGTTCAGGAGAATGAAAACCCACACACACCATTAAAGGAAAATACATTTTTCTTTAAAGATACATTTTACTCTTGTTTCCCAAGCCTAAATTTAATATTTAACACCCTACCATTGGAGTTGATGTGTATTGAAAAAGGAAATGTAGAAAGGTCTATCTCTCTAAAAAAAAAAAAAAAAAAAAGAGTTGTCCACTACTACTGCTATCTACACCCACTTGGGATGATATATATTTTGTCTTGTCATTCAAGCAGATTTAAAGATGTCCACTTCTTTCTTCATACAGAGAGGCTGGTTAAAGGCTCAGGTTTGAAGTCTGACAAACTGAAGTCAGATCTTCAGCTGGCTACTTAGGTAAATTCAGGCCAGTCATTCAGCTCTTCTGGGCCTCATTTGCAGATGTGGATTTCATTCCCACTTATTGATGGGAATAATGAGGATGCCCATCTCAGGTGTTTAAGAATTAGGGGTGCCTGGGTGGCACAGCGGTTAAGCGTCTGCCTTCGGCTCAGGGCGTGATCCCGGCGTTCTGGGATCAAGCCCCACATCAGGCTCCTCCGCTATGAGCCTGCTTCTTCCTCTCCCACTCCCCCTGCTTGTGTTCCCTCTCTCGCTGGCTGTCTCTATCTCTGTCGAATAAATAAATAAAATCTTAAAAAAAAAAAAAAAAAGAATTAAATGGCATACCGGACGCTAGGTGGCTCAGTCGTTTGAGTGCCAGGCTCTCGGTTTCAGCTCAGGTCATGATCCCAGGGTTGTGGGATCAAGCCCGGCATGGGGCTCTGTGCTTAGCGGGGAGTCTGCTGGAGAGTCTCTCTCCCTCTCCCTCTGCCCCTCTTACCCACACTGTCTCTCTCAAATAAATAAATCATTTTAAATCATGAATTAAATGGCATAGTAAGTCTAAGTAAATGTTAGCTATCGTCATGATTCAGTTGGACCCTAACCATGAGGTGTCAGAGTGCGATTCAAACTCAGGCAGCCTAGTTCGAAAGCCTGGCCTCAGAACCACCATGTTATGCCGTGTGTCAGACATGAGGGAGTTTGGAAACAGGACAATGGCCAAGTTGAGAGAGGAAGGTCATGTTGCTCAATGAGGTATCAAAGAGCATCTCAGAGAGATAGGCATTTAGCTTTTAAATGTTTATTAAAACATTAAAGTTTACTTGTAAAGAGTGGAAGTCAGCCTTCAGATAGACGGGCTGGCCAGGTTAAAAACACAAGTATTTTCAAGAAAAAAATGGAAATGTTGCTAAGGTCACCAAATTATCTGTTCCTGTTGGGAAACAGTGCATATTAGGATCATAGTCACAAAGGTCATTTCAAAGTGTCTAGACAGCAGCAAAGCCGAAATCATGGCTTGTCTCAGTGGGAGTCCCGGTTTATGGAACATCGTTAAGATTTTGCTACTTTGAAACCAAAAATAGGGTGACCCTGTTTTTGTTGTTATTGTTGGCATTGTCATTGCTGTTGTTTTTGATTACTTCTTTGTGTTTTGTTTTCTCTTAGAATGAAATTGTTATTCTTTTGTATTTGTTTGCGTATTTACTTATTTATCACTGGTAGACAGGATGCTTAGTGATATTGGAAGGAGGCCAAATTATTAGATCTTTCTTTTCTGCGGTCGATTCTACGGTGCCTTGGAATAAGAACGTATGGGAGATTTTGTGTGGTTTCCAATTCAGTTTTTAAATTCCTAGCACCCAGTGTGTCATACAACTTTGTAGGCGTTTGGTGCTTATTTGTGCAGTTGCCCGTTATTTAGCAAAACAGCTTAGGTGGTTTGCAAATGTTCTTCGTTCCTATTCTGTATCGTGGGTGACTGTTAGTGGGATTTGTGCTCCTGACAGATCATCTTACTTTGATAGGTACATTTAGCTGTTTATCCCAAGAGCCCATTAATAAGACAGCTCGTTTGAAGTGATGGTCTCCGATGACTTCCCTCCTCCACCTCTCCTCTTTGCTGCTCTCCATCTTCCTTTCTTTGCCCTGTTGCCATCACGAGAAGTGGGCCTAGGAAGCAGTCTCTGATTTGAGAGTGTCCCTGCTGAGCATGTTTCGTTCATAGTTCTATGTCAATTCCAAATCAGGCCCAATCTCAGCACAAAATTGAAAAACCTGCTTACAGCTAAGAGACATACAGTAATTGCTATTGGTTGTATTTGATGCCCCAGACTATTAATTATTAGAAGAAAACAATGTAGTTTCATGGGAGCAAACATTTTTACAACACTAACATTCTCGTCTCAGAGTGATAAATAACATGTCTTGGGGCATATTTGTAAGTAGCGGCCTCAAACCAGTGTAATAACAGACTACATACGGGGTGTCCCAGGGGATTCACTCTTGTTGCAGAAGAACGAAGGATGACTTTTTAAAAAAGAGACACATTGCATTCTTTTCCTATAAAGGACATTGGAGACCATTCTGACCTGAAATGATGCCTCTTGCACAAGAAGTTCTACGTTCAGCCTGATGGGCCAGGCTCCACAGCAAACACTCTTGCTCCCATCTCTCCTTGCCTTGATAGTCTCTCCTCACAAATAACCTGTCTGAGTCTGTCTCCTTGATAGTCGGGCTAAATGACTTAGAGACAGGAGTGCAACAAAATCGGTACAAATCATGCCTAACCAGTAAGCTTACGTCCACCTCACCCCAAATAAGACCAAGAACATTACAGACTTGATTTCTCATTCTGTTCTCATTTTCTTCTCCGCATAGTGCACAGACACTGTGGAAAAGACAAATGAGAAAAAGCTCAACCTCTCACAACAATAAAACTGTTTCTACCTGTGCCTGAAAATATAGGGACAAGGGGTTTATGGGGACATGTAAATAACTGACAGCTGATCGGATCCCCGATATTACTGCCCCCCCCCCCCGCAGCAGAACCTGTGTCCCCGTCACCCAGGCAAGCATTATGTCAGAAACATGCGTGGTGTCAATAGCTAAATCGTGGAAGGAGCCGAGATGCCCTGCAACAGATGACTGGATTAAGAAGTTGTGGTCCATATATACAATGGAATATTACTCAGCAATCAGAAAGAATGAGTTCTCAACATTTGCTACAACATGGACGGCACTGGAGGAGATAATGCTTAGTGAAATAAGTCAAGCAGAGAAAGACAACTATCATATGATTTCTCTCATCTATGGAACATAAGAACTAGAATGATCAGTAGGGGAAGAAAGGGATAAAGAAAGGGGGGGTAATCAGAAGGGGGAATGAAACATGAGAGACTATGGACTATGAGAAACAAACTGAGGGCTACAGAGGGGAGGGGGGGTGGGGGAATGGGATAGACCGGTGATGGGTAGTAAGGAGGGCACGTATTGCATGGTGCACTGGGTGTTATACACAACTAATGAATCATCAAACTTTACATCAAAAACCAGGGATGTACTGTATGGTGACTAACATAATATAATAAAAAATCATTATTAATAAAAAAAAAAAATAAAAAAAAATAAAAAGCAAAAAAAAAAAAAAAAGAAACATGCGTGGTGTGCGTAAGCCTCTGTGAACATCTCTGGGTACTGAGAAAGACAAAATGCACTGGACGATGAAGGCGATCATTGTATTCATGCTATTGCAGTAGGGAGAATGTTCATTAATGAGAAAGATCTCAAAGAAAAGGAGAGGAGGTTTTGTAGAGGCAGGTAAACAAGCGAGTCATCATGAGCCTACGGGAGTCTTGAGGATGGTGGAGATGGCATTTTCTTGACATATACAGGAGCAGGGTAGCCCCTGGGAGGTGGCTGTTCCTTTGAGCACAAAAAATTGGAGGCATTTTGGAAGACAAAAGGGTGAGGGGATTTCATAACCATCACTGCTGTTTGGAAGTATGGGACTCAGGTAAAGTTCAACATTATCAAGACCAAACATTCTGCAGATTAATAATACCCAACATGAAGGATATTAAAATGGGAGATGTTTACCTACTGAACAAACCATTTAAAAAAGCCTAATTGAAGTATAATTGATATGCAATTAACTTCATATATTTAAACTGTATAATTTCATTACTTCAGCATGTGAGGCCATCACCACATTCAGAATAGTGTTTTTTTTTTTAAGATTTTATTTATTTATTTGACAGAGAGAGAGACAGCAAGAGAGGGAACACAAGCAGGGGGAGTGGGAAAGGGAGAAGCAGGCTTCCCGCTGAGCAGGGAGCCCAGTTCGAGGCTCGATCCCAGGACCCTGGGATCATGACCCGAGCTGAAGGCAGATGGTTAGTGACTGAGCCACCCAGGCGCCCCAAATTCAGAATAGTGAATATATCCATCTCCTCCAAGACTTTCCTCATGCCACCCGTTCCTCCCTCCCACCCGTATTTACTGCATGCCAACTAAATTCCAGATATTTGTCATACACCATGTATACTCAGTCTGGAAAGACTGACGTCATTTATAAATCTCTCCTAATTCTCTGCATTCAAACTTTATATTAGCAGAATGTAACAATTAATGTCTTCACTCAGGAGACAGAGCTATCTGTGGATACCAGGTCTGTCACTTATAAGGTGGTGCCTCTAGGAAAGTCACTTAACCCGAGCCTTTGTGAAATAAGGATGTAACGAAACTGGAGTCATAGGGTTGCAAGAGGATTAGGCAATATACTACATGTAAAGTGCTAAACTTGTGTCTGATATAGAGTAGTTAATGATGGTATAAATATGATGCCTCTTCTCTCCTGGGTAATACATGGTCCCAGTCCATCCCTCTGAGTAAGTAGAGCAGCAGTGCATGGGAAAATTTCACTAATTCAGATTAACGAGTAATGCTTAAACTGAGTTAATGAAAAGATCAATTTATGGATTATTTTAAAAGAAGTATACATTAGTGAAGTTTAAATTCAGGCATTATCTGGAGCTCTGCTAACAACATATTTAATGGACTGCTCTGTTCTTAAAGTATCTGAGTATAAGTTGTTAATTAGCATATCAAAACACCAATTAAATGGTAATACTTACTGCTTATTGGGGACCCTGAATAGAGCAGCTACCTTGGAAGAGAGAATCCTAGAGAATCCTTCACTTAAAGGAAGAAAAAAAAGGATCTCAACCTGTGGCTCAGAAAAGCAAGAGAAAAATGTGTGCGAGTACGGACTATCAGTTAATATTACTTGCATGATGATGCAGTCTCCGTGCCAAGAAATTCCCAAACTGATTTCTGACCCATGAAATACATGGATTTCAAGAAAATAAAAGCCAAAATTGTTCTGTAGCAACACTTCTCCCTGTTTGCATATTTCATTCTCATATTAAATGTAAGTTATGCCTTCTCATTCTGTTATATCTTTCACCATTATTTTCATATTACATATCTTTGTTTCTTTCTTTACCCAGGGTTCGTGATACTTTGACAAAATATGTAAAGAACAAAAACAAGCAAACCATAAACAATTTCCACTGAATGTAAGTTCTTAACCCGTCTCATTTTCTTCTTTCTTTCCTTTTTCTCTCTCTCTCTCTCATACACACACACTCATACACACGTGCATGTGTGCATACAGACATACAAATGTACACCACAAAAGCCATTCAATGAAATGATCCTTTATGAAGAAAATTTGCAATAGTATAATCAGAAGATTAACAATTGTAAAAACTAGAAGGAATAGCAGAAAAACACCCAAGAATAAATACATTTAAAATAATTAAAGGGAGAGAAACGGACTAACAAATGTAAAGAAATAACAAGACACTATACAAAAGATGAAGAAAAAAGATGAACAAGAAGAAAGAAAAGAAGAGGTGATGGAAAAGAAAAGGGAGATTAAAAAATTACTTTAAGAATTCTAGATATAAAGTTAAATCATTGGAATTCAAAAGATGATCCTGAACATCATATGTAACACACACGAGAAGACTCTGAAAGGTGGAGAAAAGGCAGCAAAATAAATATTTTCTTAGACAAACAAACTGAGGGAATTCATTTTCAGCAACCCTACCCTGCAAGAAATATTAAATGAAATTCTTCAGAGAAAAATAAAATGATAAAGGGCAGAAACTTGGATCTAGAGAAAGAAAGGCAAAGCATCAGAAAAGGAAGAAAGAAGGTAAAAAAACATCTTTTATATTTTTATATGAATTGATATAAAAGATGTTTAAAGCAGTAGCTATTTACAGTAATAATAGTGATTTACTGAGTGAGTATAGCATATGGATAAATGAATGATAGCAACATCACAAGAAAAGGGAGGGAGGAATTGGAAATAGTCTGTTATAAGGTATGTATACTACAAGTGAAGTGATACAGTATTATTTGAAGATGAGTTTAGCTTAATTATAAATGTATATTGTAATCAATATGCTTAGTCAGGAAGTAAATGGGAACTATATAAAATATTCAATTAAAAACAGATGGCAAAGAAAGACAGTGAAAGAAGAAAAGAAACAACATGTGTAATGAATAAAGAAGTTACAGTAGATATTAATTCAGTTATACCAATAATTGCTTAAAATGTGAATGATTTATATTAAAAAACAGAAATTATTCTAACATATAAAATTAAGACTCAAATATGTGTCATCTACAAGAAAACCAGTTTAAAAAGCAAAAGACAGAGAAAGGTATACTATGTTAAAAGTAATCAAAAGAAAGCTGGAGTAGCTATATTAATTTCATAAAAACAAACATCAGAACAGGGAACATTTCAAAAATGAAGAGAGATGCTACATAATGATAAAAGGATGTATTCTCCAAGATAACACAACAGTTCTTAACACGTACACAACCAATAACAGAGATGTAAATACATAAGGCAGAAACTGTTAAGAGTTGAAGAGGAAAAAAAAAAGATAAATCATTTATTACATTTGAATATTTCAGCACCTTCTTTCAGTAATTTATAGACCAACCAGTCTGAAAATCAATAAGAGTAGAGTTGGCCTGAATAGCACTACCAATAAACTTAATCTACTTGACAATTATAGAACAGTTCATCTAACAACACCAGTATTAACATTCCTCTCAAGCTCACAAAGAACAGTGGCAAAGATAGACACATTCTGGCCCTTAAAATACACATTAACAAATTTAAAAACATATAATTCATTCAAAGTATGTTTTAAGGTTGTAATAAAATTGAACTACAAATCAATAATACAAAGAGTGCTGGAAAATACCCAAATATTGGTAGTTTAAATAGAATAATTCTGTGTAACACATGTGTCAATGGAGAAGTCTCGAAAGATTAAAAATTTTTTTGAACTAAATGAAAATAAAAATGCAATTTATCAAAATTTGTAAAATGCAGTGAAAGCCATGTTCAGAGGAAAATTTATAGTTTTAAATGTATATATGATAAAAGATAAAAGGTGTAAAATCAACAGACTGAGATGCCACTTAGGATACTAGAGAAAGAAGAACAATTTAAGCATAAAGCCAACATAAGAAGAAGAGAGAGGATTTCAATGAAATTTAAAATAACAAAACAATAGAGAAAATCAACAAAATCCAAAACTGCATCTTTGAAAATATAAATAAAATTAATTAGCCTCTAGCCAGGCTGGAGAAGAAGAAAGAGAGAGAAGACGCATATGCCCTCTACAGAAGTTTGAAAGTGTTCATCAGCACTTATTTCATGGGCATTAAAAAGATACCAAAGGAATACTACAATCAACACTCTACACACTGGTTTTATAAATTAGATAGAAAGCATTAATTCCTTGAAAGAAGCAGACTAAAAAAACTCACATAAGGAGAAATAGATGATCTGAATAGGCCTATATCTACAAAAGAAATTTAATCAATAATTGATAACCTTACAAAATAGAAAGCACCAGGTCCAAATGATTTCAATGGGGAATTTTACCAAATATTTAAGGAAGAAATGATACCAATTGTCCACCATCTCTTCTATAAAATAGGAGCAGAGGAAACACTTACTAATTCATTCTACGAGGCCATAATTACCATAATAGCAAAAGCAGAAAAAAAAAAACATTAAAAAGGAAGGAAAACTGCAGACCTATATCTCTCATGACCAGAGATTCACGAATCCTCAACAAAATATTAGTATTTCAAACTCATGTATAAAAAGAATCATACATCATGATCAAGTGAGATTTATTCCGGGTATCCAAGGCTTGTTGAACATTAAAAAATGAATCATTGTAATCTACCACATCAACAGACTAAAGATGAATTGATTCAGAAAATTCATTAGCAAAATACAACACCCATTCGTGATAAAATCTCTCCTCAAACTGGGAATAGAGGGTAACACCCTGAGCATAATGAAGAGCGTCTACAGAAGACCTACGGTTAACATCGTACTCAATCACGAGCAGCTGGGTGCTCTCCTGCTGAGACGGCCAGGTGAGAGTGTCCTCTCTCACCATCTCTCTTCAGTATTGTACTGGGCATCCCAGCTAGCGCAATGAGAAAGGGAATGACACAGAAATATTCAGATCGGGAAGGAAGAAGTGAAATTGTGTGCAGATGACAATGTTGTCTACATAGATAATCCTAAGAATCTCAGCAACAACAAATGTCTTAGAATTTGTAAATGAGATGAACGTGGTCATAGGATCCAAAATAAACATACACAGATCAATTTACTTCTTTATGCTATCAATGAACATGTAAACACAAATTTAAAAATTTAATACTTTATATAATTGCTGGAAAAAATGAAATACTTCAGTGTAAATTTAATCGAGTATGTTTAGGACTTTCATGTACAAAAATTCAAAATGCTAATAAAAGAAATCAAAGAGGATGTAAATAAATGAATGTTTATAGCACCTCCATGCATTGAAGACTCAGTACAGTAAAGATCTTAATTCTCCCAAACTGATACACAGATTTAACAGAATTCCTATCAAAATTCCTATAAGTTCTTTTTTTGGGTACATATAGACAAGGTAATTCTTAAATTTACTGGAAGAGCAAAGGAACTAGAAAGCTAAACTAATTTTGAAAAGAACTAGGTGGAAGACATGAGTCTACTTGATTTCAAGACTTCCTTTTTTTCACTACAGTAATTAAACCTGCATGGTGTTGGCAGTGGGACAAACACATAGATCATCTGAACAGAATAGACAGTCCCAAAATAAACCCACATGAACATGGCAAGCTGGTTTATTTTTGACAAAGGTGTAAAAGTAGTTAATGGAGGAAGGATCGGAGGAGAGCCTTTCCAACAAACGGTGATGGAGCATGGGACACCCACAGGCAAACAAACAAACAAAAACAACAACAAAAATTCTGTTTTCATAAAACAGATACAGATACGAAATTTACCTCAACTCATCATGTGCCTCCTTAATGCCCATCACCCAGTTTCATGATATGACAAGCACTGGGTGTTATACGCAACTGATGAATCATTG
Organism: Ursus americanus; assembly: GCF_024610735.1. Taxonomy (NCBI): domain Eukaryota; kingdom Metazoa; phylum Chordata; class Mammalia; order Carnivora; family Ursidae; genus Ursus; species Ursus americanus. The sequence goes on from NC_142132.1 coordinate 72,906,624, forward strand.
AATGCTACATCAGAAACTAATGATGTAATTTATGTGGGCTAATTGAATTTAAATTTAAAAAATTTCCTCAAAAAAGATGAGACTTAAATGTAAAACATTAAACCACAAAGCTTTTTAAAAAGTACACAGGAGAAAATCTTCAGAATCTATCGTTTGAGTTTTTAAAATTGACACCAAAAACATGACCCTTAAAAGGGAATACTGGATTTGATCACAGTTTTTATAATTTCACCCTCTGAAACATCCTGATAGGGATTTGTACTTTGGGATGGAATGGTGGTCTTCTCATTCTCTCCCAAAGATGCTAGGGTAGAACTGAAAGCGTCTTGAAATGCCTTCATCCTTCTCCTTGTAGAATGTGGAGTATTTCTCAGGCCAGGTCTTGAGTGCAGGGACTTATCTGACCCTGAGTCATTGAGAAGGGAAGGTTGTAGGTGGAAAGGGTCAGGCCAGGGGCCAACGAGCACCTGGTCTCTCCGCTGCAGTCACCCATGAATATTCTGGTGCTGTTCTTTCTATGCGCTGCACTTTTCGGGCAGTGAAAGTGGGTGTTATTGCAAGTAACCAGCATCTCTCTTAACCAGGCCTCAGCTTTGCACTGGCAGCATTTTTGGTTATGGGACAATAGTGATGTCATTTTTTTCCCTTGTTTTTTTTTTTTTTTCCTAATCATCCATTTTCTGCTTCCTCTTTCAAGAAATCTGAGTTTATTTGATTAAGAATGATAGTTACCAATGATTGAGGATCTGCTTCATGCTAGATTCTTCGTGGTAAAGGCATCCCACCCATTTGTACTAGTGTCGTGTGGGGAGCACAGCATGAGGTACAGACCTGTCCAAACACTATGTGGTACACCTGTAGCTAATGTCACATTATGTGTCAACCATATGTCAATGAAGAAAACACACTGTGCCCAGGATTGCTTTATATGCCCCATGTCAGCAGGGTGAGGTGTATAGGACACCCACACTGCCATGATCTTAGAAATACAACTATTCGGGCTGACAGTTCTGTAGCTTACCAAAGTAAGGCCTTGAAGTGGCTTAGGATTGACTGCGAGACTCCAAACACTGCCCCTAATCTAAGATGACCCCAAGGGGGGTCTGAAGGGGGTTTCCGAGGGCCCTCCTCTTTTCTTCATTGCTGAAGGAGGCACTGTCCACAGCAGGAGGAGAATATCAGCTTACCACAACATCATGCCCGTTCATGTGGTTCTTTGAAATAATCCTGGGGCGGGTAGTTCAAGGTGGCTCTTCCCCAAAGTGGCAAATCAGAGATGGAGGCCAGGAGAGGGAGACGTGAGTTTATTGTATAATTCAAGAGAGAAATAATACAGTCAGTCGGGATGGATATGAGGAGCCAGAGATACTAAGAAAATAGAACTGACAAGTCTTATACAAATCAAAGGAGAATTATATTTAAAACATGGCCTTTTCCACTAACGATCTAAAAGCTTATGGTTTTTCAAACGAGAAAAGCTATATTGTTTTCTCCTCATGGTAGAATATATATGTTTTCCCCTCAAAGTGCAAGAGTCTGCCTTTAAATAGGTATCAGTCTAATTTGTCAGTTTGAAACAGACTTTCAATGCAGCACGTCTTCGCCTTGAAGAATATTGACAGCACTTAAGCAGACAGTTTCTGGGCTCTAGTATAAGTTAATATTCCTTGGATGTTCCTTTACTATTAAAAATTTCAGACAAGAAGTGCACTTGTCAGATCTGATTTTTATAGCCTGGACATATTAAAATGCTTTATTAAATTTATATTTGCTGTACTTTCCAATAATGAAGAAGTCCAGTTTTTCCACCTACCTCCACGGGTGACACTGGAGCCTCAAAGTGCCTAGTCTCTGACCCTACCCAGAGCCCTGAGCAAAAGGAGGCCTTTGGGGATGAGGGTAGTTTCCTGACATGCTCTTCTTTTTTGAGAACAGAGCTCAGCCACCCTATGAAACACTGTCTTGTCATATCAGCAATAGCAGCAGTCTAATTCTTCAGTAATTCTGTGCTGTTGTCTTTAATATCAAGAAGGCAAATGTTGGGCTTAATGTTGCCCTGGTTTCCAAATAAAGAGACATCAGTTTGTACCTTGGAGAAAAGGAATCTGTGGCTTATTTAGCACTGAGAGATGACAAGAGAAAGAATTGACTCCTTCTCTTGAAATCCAACAAGGGCTATTCGCTCTTCAAAACGTGCACAGAAATGAGAGTCTCTTGTTACAACAAGAGACTTCTTTTCCTTTCTTCTTTTCCTTTCACTACATGATAGTAGTTGGAAATCATCACAGTGTTTGTCACTGCATTTGGACAGGGTGTGCCGACTGTTTCCCATGAGATTCTGTACAAGGAGGCAGGAACTTTCCCCTGGGCTAGCATTTCTGGGAGGACTTGAAGGACAGAAACGAAGAAAAGAAATTCGGGAAACAGGGTGGTTTTCCCTACCAACGTTGAGCATGGTCTCTTTCTTGTCTCACTTAGAGTTACCCTCTTGCCTCCACAGTAGCGACGTACCATCATTTGACTGTCTGCCATAATCTCCCTATGCTTCAGTTTCTTTCTCTACAGTTCTGTTCATGAAATAACTCTTTTATGTTTTGGAGGAGAATAGGTAGCAAAATTCAGAGATTCATATGCTCCAAAGGTTGTAAGAGGCTCTGGATCTAGTCTGTTTGGGACACTGAAAGGTAAATTCCTTCCTATCCCTTTCCAGGAACATAAAACCTGGAGCATCTTTGACAAGGCAGCACTAAGCGGGGGATTTGGAGGTGCTCCAGCCCCTCTGACTGGACGTGCATGCGTGATCTATCCTCGGCAAACAGGCACACAGAAGTTTGTGTGTCTTCCTTAGGGTCCAAACTTGTTAAAGGAAAACATCTTTAATAATTAGTCTTTCAACAATTGAAGGAGCTGGAAGCCTTCAGGTGGCTGGAAATATTAAACCAGGAATTACATAGGAGATTCTGGACCCGAGATGGAGACTGGCTTCTTGGGTCTGCATGCTTGCTCTGCGTCTGTGGCTGCTTCTGGCTAATTTTCTCCAGCCCCTTTCCTAGTTACATTCTATTATGGCCAATTACTAGTGTCATGATAGCATTTTAATGTAATTCATGTAAATTAAATTTAAATTTTTATATGACATTCTAAAACATTGCCTCTGACAAAACTTTTTAGTTCATCTTTTTGGCATCTGTGAAAATGCTAGTTATAAAGACAGCAAACATGCTTGTGGCTGACGAGATGAGAAGACGCGGTGCAATGGAGTTACTCATGGGCTTTCTGGGTAAAGGGAGGGGAGTCAATACCAACACCAAGAGTCAGAACACCATCTTTTTCTGATCTTTATGCCCACTTGGGCAGAGCGAGTTCCTCGGTATTGAGAGGAGGTCCCTGGGGACCCCGTCCAGCAATGCAGCTCTAATCCCTTGTCACGTCCCCACTAGCACACTCAAGTTCTCGCATCTCCCTCATCTGATCCTTCTATGGCCTGTTTTATCTGCATCTTAAATACATGTGCAATGGTATTCCCAGTAGAGTGAGTCCCATGTTAATGGATGCTGGATGTATTGTATGCATTAATATGACTTTTGCAGGACCCATTTGTATTTCAGAGTAAGAAGTGAATCACTGCTTTTTGAAACAGGTTGTGGCTATCTGCTAGAATCACAGAGGAATCTCTGTGCCTGGGAATGTGGGTCAGTGGGTTCATCTGAAATCATTGAACAGAGAGAGTTTCCATTAATTTCAATTATCTGTCGTTGACATTTGGGAGGATCTTGAAGGAATGGAGATGCACACGACTGTGTTCCTTACTTCTGATCGAGGCCTCAGAGCTATTCGGAAGTAAACAAGCCTGGTGTATATTCCAGGCTGGACTGGGCTGGGCTATTAGGGCACGTGTGTTGGCAAAGGTGCGCCAATGATTCTACAAGAGACAAGGGTGTGCAGGGCACTTCTAAAGATCTCTAACTGTAAATTAACTGTCATTTACTAGATGGAAGACCTGGGACTGACCATTTACTTAATCTCTTAATTTATAAAATGCAGGTGATAATTTCATCTAACTCCTACAATAGTTGCTATGGAGATTAAATGAGAAAGTACATGCAAATTATGTAAAAAATTGCCTAGATGATAGTAAGAGCTTGATACATATTAGCCTTTGTTGTTGTTTTTATTTGTTCCAATCTACACAGACAGGGAGCACGCAGAGCAATGTGGTGCTAGGAGTAGTCCTGGATGGCAAGTTAGAAAGCCTGGATTCTGAAGCTTTTCCTTTGACTAAAAATTTGAATCACTGTTAGCAAATCATGTCACTACTTTGGTAAATTTCTTTCTTTATTGTTTATTATTTCTTTATTCTTTATTTCTTCTCTGTATTATTTTGTTTTCCTATACTCCTGTTTTATTTTTTTCTTGCATTGTTTTGTTTTTGCCCATGTTATGAAGAGATAGGCTGAAGAATGTCTCTCACTCTTTTCTGTCAAATGCTCTTTTTTTTACAGCTGTAAAAGTCTATGATTTTATAAAAGCCATCATATTGATTGCCAAGTTAACTTGTTGTGTATGCCTTACTGGTTTTAAATATTGAAAATTTCACCTTAGAACATCCTGAAGTGAATAAGATACAGGAGCATAAGTTAATCAAGGTATTTGGAATAGCGGTTTTCCCATGGGGCCAGTGTTTCCCCACGAGAGACATTTGGCAATGCAGAGATTGGGGGTAGCAGAAGGTACTATACCCCTAATTTCTAAAAAGTAGCAGCCACAGGTGGTCCTCAACATCCCATGATGTGCGAGACAGGCCCTTGCAACCTTGCACTAGCTCGTCCTAAACATTAGTAGTGCATTGCTGCACAAGTCAGATCTGGAGCATCGTGTATGGACTTTTACTGAGGGCAGACTCTGTTCCAGGCACTGGATCCACAGAATTGGATAAAATAGCCTTTCTTTTCCAGGAGCTCAGTGTTTCTGGTGCATTGTCATCTTCTATCATTTCTCTGCAACCATATTCTTGCCTTTAAGTATGAGCGAATGTTAGTCATAACTCGTACCAGAACATGAATGAAAGGATGACGGACACAGGCTTTGGGCTTCTCTCCTCAGAGAGAAGGCTTCTCTCCTCAGTGCAGGAGGCTCTGAGCTGGGTAGGTTTACCTAACAAAAGTCTCATATAAGTACCCTTTATGGCACAAGAAGGTTGGAAGAAAATAAAAGAAAAAGAAATGAAATAAATTAACATGTGAAACTATAATACCTATTCATAACATAAATTCATAAAATAACGTCATCTATGCCAATCTACTTGAAAATGGCCATTTAAGGGATAAAATCAGACACCAGAGAGAGAATTTGTGAGGCAGACACCAGAGTGCAGTTTATCTATTTTCTTTCAAACAGAAGAGTCGGGAACTCAGGGCAAGTGTCTGTGTATATACATGAGAAATGAGAACCAGATGCCGAGGGATCGCAGAACCTGAAAAATCAAGCTCTGACCTAGTTGTTGGTAAAATAAACTATCATTGGCAAAGATTATTTTTATTATGTGAGAACGTAATAAGATTTTAGTTAAGAATTAGGACTATTTTAACTTCTAAGTAAAAATAACTTTGCACAAAACTCTGTTTTTGTGACACCGTTGGTGTGGGTGTCATGGAAAAGAAAGGGGCCCAGAAGGCACGTTGAAATGAAGCTGGTAATAAGTGTCTGTCTCGCAGGCTGTCAAGGGGTCACTGTGAGTCACACTCGCGTGGTGGAAGGTGACAATGCACAGAGAGAGTGACAGGCCTTACGAAATTCCAAACAGCAGAAACAGTCGCACCGGAGGCTGGGCTGGGCACCTGACGTTGTGTTGCTTTGGAGCAGGGCCGCAAGGAATGGTGTGGAGAAGATTCCAAAGAAGAGGAGCGGGATGCCTTGGTCTCTTTAATTTACTCTTTTAGAAACATCGTTTTATTGTTGTGAGAACATTTAATGTGACATATACCCTCTTAACAAAATCTAACGTGAACCATACAGAGTTGTGAGCTGTCGGTCGGACACTGCAGAGCAGATCCCTGGGGCTTCTTCATCTTGCCTGGTGGAGGCGGTGTGCTTATTGATTGGTAACCCCCCACTCCCCTTTCCCCCTGGCCCTGGAAACTTCAGCTCTTAAATTTAAATTCACCACAACAATGGTGTTTATGTGGAGAAACATCTGGGAAAAAGCTGAAAGCTTACAAACAATTCATACTTCTTTCTGTAAGATTGTATTTTCAAGTACTTTGGCCATATTGGAGCACAGAGACCAGATTCATAGTCACACCTTATGCAAATAGAAAACTGGGCAAAATACACAAAGCACTGGTTTCCGGGCATTCAGCATTAAGATGTGCAGGAACATATCCTTGAGCAAAGGGAAACAAAGCTAGGTGAGGTTTATGCTTACTTCAGCTTGAGGCCTGATGGTGAGTTTCAGGCCACAGCGCAGAGAGGAAGAACAGGAGCAGAGCCTGTAGGAAACCATGCTGGGGAGAAAGAACAAGACTGACATTTGTGGGCCAGAGTGCAAGAGAGGAGGGGCTGCATGGAGCACTCTGGAGACCCACAAGGCCCCTTGAGTGGTCACACAAACATGGGAGAAATGATTCCAATCCAAGGAGGGAAGCTGCATAAAGCAAGGGGCTAAGTATTCATTAGAGGAGCCCAGGTAAGGGCGGACGGAGTGCAGCTCACCAGCCAGAGTGGAGACCCCAGTCTACACTTGACCTCAGATAGTGTCCTCAGAAATAGATTGCCTTCATACTATGACCATATTAGCAACTAAAAGGCTATTCTGAATCCATCCTATCAAAGCTTAAAACAAGGCTCAAAAGGGTCCAAACAATTTCAAGTAACTTAACACATGACAGAACAAAGTCCAATATTATGCAAAGAAATTCATAAAAATCCAGGACATAACCATATAAAATTCAAAATGTCAGGCATCTAATAAAAATTGTCAAACATTCAAAGGAGCAGGGGGTTTTAAGTCATGACAGGGAGGGTAATAACTGAGCAGTAGATGAAGACCCAGAAGCAACAGGGGCTGTGGAATTAGTAGACAAAGATGTTAAAAATAGTTATGATAATGGCTCCTGGGTGGCTCAGTCGGTTAAGCGTCTGCCTTTGGCTCAGGTCATGATCCCAGGGTCCTGGGATTGAGCCCCACATCGGGCTCCCTCCTCAGCAGGGAGTCTGCTTCTTCCTTCCCCTCTGCTGCTCCCCCTACTTGTGCTCTCTCTCTCTTCTCTCAAATAAATAAATAAACTTAAAAAAACAGTTATGATAAACACGCTCCCTTTGTTCAAGCTGTTAGAGGCAAAGTCATGTTGATGAAGGAGGAAAAAACAAGGATTACAGAAAGACTGAAACAGGGTGTCTAGATTTAGCTGAAATGAAAAGAAATAAACACGAGATTAGACATTGCAGGACAAAGAATTGGCGAGCTGGAAGGCATAATAATAGAAACTATCCAGAGTGAGAGAAAAAGAGAGAGAGAAAAAGACCGAAAAGGAAAATAAAGAGAGCACAGGTGAAATGTGGGATGATGGTGAGCCATCAAGCCTGTGTGTAACTGGAATCCTAGAAAAAGAACAAGAGGGAAAATATTTGAAGAAGTGATAGTTGAAAACTTTTCAAACTGGATGAAAACTGCAAACCCACAGATCCAAGGGGCTCAACAAACCAGAAGCAAAATAAACATGAAGAAAATCGTCTCAACTATGATCAAATTGAGGAATACCAGTGAAAAAGAGAAGATATTAAAGGGCCGGAGGGGAAAATGTGTCATACAGAACAACAGTAAGAATGAGTGCAAATTTCCTGTCAGAAGCTTTGCCCGAAGACATTATGCTAAGTGAAAGAAGCTGAGCACAAGAAGTGACACAGTCAGACTCAGAAACAAGAGAAGAAAAGGAGAAAGGGAAGACCTGTGGGGACCAAGCCAGTGGTAGCCAGCAACTGGGGGAGAACGTCTGCAGAGGGACACAAAGGAGTTTCTTGTGTGCTTGAGGTCAAGACACATGGCAGGTGCAGTTGTCAAAATTCACGGAGTTATGTCGTTAAATTTAGTGAGAGTATTGTATATAACTAAGCCTCAGTAAAGCTGCTTAACAGCAGCAAAAATACAAGAAGGTAGCCAGCGGTCAGTTCTTTGACAAAACACATTTATGTGACATGAATCTTTATTTGATAATAGATCTTCTCTATTAAATCAGATATGTAAGTACCAGAGTTTACTCCCATCTGGGAGGAAAGGAGGACATTCTAGGTCAAGACAAGTAGCAGTGAAGGGACGAATACGGAGAAGAGCACGGCACATTCCTCACATCCCGGGGTTCTGGGCTGCCAGTGGGCAGTGGCTGCAAGGACACTATCCACAAAGTACAGTTTGGGAAGGGCGTTTTAGTCCTTGCTAAGGAGCCTGGCCTTATCCTTCTGGCAATGAGGATCCATGAAAGGCCTAAAACATGCCCAGTCCCCACAATACCTTTATCTAAAGGAAATCAGGCTTAAATTAACATAAAGGTAGCATTACGGTGAGCATATACTTTGGAGCTGGGCAGGACCAGGTTAGAATTCTGGTTCTAATGAATGAATCATGTGAAATAGAGCTTCTTATGTAAACTTTCTGGAAGCTAGATCCCTCACCCATAAAAGGAGGATAAAAGCACCTGCTCCGTGTGCTGTTGTTGTGAGCTAATGACTGTAAGAGACGAACACAGAGCCTGGCAGATAGCAGACCCCCAACAAACGAGAACGTGAGACGTTAGAATTCCCTTACTCTCCTCGGAACAGTTAAGTGTTTAATGCTAGTTCTTGTTTAGACCAAATCAAATGAGCATTTGCCCAATTCCAGTGTTTGCGTAGTTATTCGTTCTTTCATTGACTCAAACATTTAACAAGGATTTTTGAGGGTCTACTAAGGGCCAGACACTGTTCAAGATGCTGAGGATGCAGCAGTGAACAAGATGGCTCAGTCTTTACCCTCCAGGTCTGTGTTCCAACTGGACACCATGAAGGGAATCCCTCTGCTAGCATGGCACGGACAAATAAAGGGGACAATGATGGCTTATCAAAGATAATATCTTCTCAAATGGCAGTTTGCAAAATTAGCAGGTGTTTGGAGGTGGGGATTAGCTAAGTAGAGCTGTTGTTAGACTTAAAAATTCCTAATCTGTGATGGGAGCCGAAGGGAACAAAGAAGGGAACAGTTTGCAGGTACTTAGGGTCTCAACTCCGACGTGGTGACAGTTAGGAGGGTCATTGCTTAGAGGCTGAGGAGGGATGGCCAGAGCAGGCATCAATGCTGCAAAGTGCTCAGAAGAGTCGATGACAAATGTGTAGGAAGCCAAATGTAAACCCTCAGTTCCTTATTACCTTCTCTGTGTCGTCACGCAGTTCCCAATACTTGCCATGTCAAGGTGTCTTGTTACCAAGACTTTAAGTTTCGAAAGCAGGGTGGGTTGATATGAAGAGGACTCCCTGACTTTTGTGGCTACACGAGGCTGTTCTTGATTTGCTTTACCAGGAGCACATAAAAGTTCACAGACAACTCATGAAAATTTGGTGACTCCCATGTTTTTCCTACTTTCAATGCGATGCTCCATGTCGCTAGGTTTGTTACCGATGGACTGTAATTGACTTGAAATTGATTTTAAAATTTTTAGCTCACATTTGAACTTGGAGATTTCATTTTTTAAACATCCAGATTTCTGTTTTTTCTTGGAAAATCTAGTAATCTGGCCACCCTGGACCTGAATTTCTACATGTCAGCAGTTGTCTGGAGCTGCCCTATTTAGACGCAGCCTGTGTTCCCCGACACAGTGTGCTTCCTGACCCACCATACAGCAGCCATCCGGTTCTGAGAACCAGCCTGGTGCGCAGGGCGAACAGATACGCTGCTGCGAGTGGTCAGTTAGCACTCGGGATACTTTACTTTCCCTTTGATGCTGGAGACCTCGTTTTCCAGATGCCTTTATCAGCTACACTGTAGCTTCATTATAAGGCTTCGGATACAATACAATTTGCACAGGGGTAAGTTGTTTTTTTTTTCCAAAATTTCTTTTGGTACAATTTACAAATAAACAAATGCCCAGATTTTTTGGCGTGGATCGATGAGTTTTGACAGGTATGTACACTCATGCACTGCTCAACCCCATGAGAATGAGGAGCTTCCCCATCACTGCAGGAGATCCCCTTCCAGTCCTTCCAGTCACTGTCGTACCTTCCCTTCTGCTCAGCCCCCTCAGAAAACACTTCTGTCTCTTTCACCACAGACCGGTTTTGCCTGCTCGAGGAACCGCATGTAAGTGTGGAATCCACTGTGTGAACTTACACACAGTGTAGTCTTTTATGTCTGGCTTCTTTCATTCAGCATCTTTTGAGATTCATACAACCGGTTGTGTTTCTTGTTGATGAGGAGGATGACCTTGTATAATTGTGCCACCAGTTGCTTCCATTGTCTCCAGTTTGGGGCTTTTATGGATTAAGTTGTTAGGAACATTCTAGTACAAGTCATTTTTTGGACATCCGATTTCATTTTCTGTGGTTAAAAGCACAGAAGTGAAATTTCTGTATTTGACAGGAAGTATGTCTCACATTTTTAAAAAAGGCCAAGCTGTCTTTCATTTTATATCTACCAACAATACAGAGCAGTTCCAACAACTCCACTTTCTAATCAACATTTTTAATATTATTAATATTTAGATATTTTTAATATTAACCAATCTAATAATGGCTGTGTTTCAATGTTAAATCATGGTTTTAATTTTCTTTTCCCTCTTGATTAATGATGAGCAGTACTTTTTCAGGTACTTAATGGTCTTCTGTTTCTGTTCCTGCTGAAATGTGTATAAAACACTTTTATGCACTTTTTTAATTGGGTTGTTTGTGATGTTGTTATTTATGGTTAAGATCCCTTTATGTATTTTGGATACAAGTTATTCCTTGTATTTATATCTATATATGGCTATATAAGTCATTTGTCATATTATATCTATATAGATCAGTGACAATCAATATTGATATAAAAATATAGATATGGGTGTAGAAAATGTATTTTCTCATCCTGTGGATTGCCTATTCATTTTAATAGTGACTTTCAATGAGCACAAAATTTTAATTTTGATGGAGTATATCCTATTTTATTCTATAATAGTGCATGCTTTCTGTATCTTATAATTTTGCCTACCAATGAACTGGAATCAGAAATGACTAGTGCTTTCCTGAACTTTGTATTGTCCTCAAATGTGCAATATCCTTCTTCTTGCCCCCAAAATTAAGATAGTATTTTGAATTTTGTCTTAATCCTTCCCTTGATTTTCTTAGTATTTTATCACATATATGTGCCGTTGAATAACATTCTGCTCTATTTGTGTACTTAGGTAAATTATATGTTATTATATATAAGCTTTTAGACTATACTCTCAACATTGTGATTTTAGACTCATTTATGCTTGGAGTGAAGCATTACTTCATTACTGTGTATGGGGATATAGGACTCAGTTTTCTTGTCATTGGACATTTTTTCCCTCTTTCTAATACACAAATTGCTACTGTAAACGTTTTTGTGCACGCCTCCCGAAACGCATATGGGAGGGTTGCTCTAGGTACGCAGTCAGCCGCTGAATTACTGAGCCTACTTTACGGATGAGTCGTTTACCAGCGCGGTCGCGCTGATAGTCTCACTAGCAGTTTACATCCGTCTGTGACTCCACACCCTCACTGGCCCTTGCTGTGGTCTGCCTTTAATTCTTGCCACTTACATCTCTTCCACTAACACGGACTGAGGGCCTGCTGCATTTCAGGAGCTCAGTATCGGCTTTACAAAAATTATCTCTTACTTCCCATAGCAAACCTGGGAAACAGTGAAGGACAATTATTCTAATTGAACCCCATAAAATCGGAGGTTTGGGAAGATTAGACATGCTCAAGGTTTTCAGGGAATAATAGCAAGAAGTTTCTCACTTATGTCACAGGTAGTGTGTTGAACACTTTGAGCTCATGATTTCATTTAGTTCCCAGGCACCTGTTAGGCAATATCAGGGTATCGGCAGACTCTAGGGTCAGTCCATTTCCTTGCCATACCAGCCTCTGGAGCCACCTCTGCTCCTCGGTGGGGCTCCCTTCCTGCACCTTCAAAGCCAGCAGGGGCAGGCTGGCCCTTTCTCAGGCTGCCAGCTTGTCCTTCTATTTTCATGGACCTTTGTGATCTCGTTGGGCCCACTCACGTTATCCTGGGTACTCTACCCGTTTTATGCTCAGCTGGTTAGCAACTGTAATTCCACCTGCATCTGCTTTGCCAGGTGACAGCAGACACGGGGCATAGATGGTACCCGAGAGCCTGACAGTCTGCTTATCCAGTGAGGGGCCAGATTTAAATCCAGATCATAGGATTCCTCTAAATCACAGGCCCTTCTTGTAGCTGGTGAGCCCCGCTGGAATGAAGGTGTATCAGGAGGAGAGGCTGATGGTGGGGTGTGGGGGGTTTCTTTGGGGTCTCCAGGCAGGACCAGGGCACTGAATTTCCTCATTAGCACCAACTTCTACAAACGCAAAGTCATGGAAGACGCAGAGGAGTTTTATTTCTCCCTGATTTGTTGTGTGTCTTTTTACCTCTGACTACTTTTGGCTGCGTGACCTCTGCTGGCGCTTCGATTCCTTCTAGAAAAAACCAACACACTGAAATACATGGCACAAAATGGGCCAGATGAGAACCTCATTCAGTCTCACAAATGTATCCAGTTCTGCTCCTTAGAACATTTCCCAAAGCGCATGAAAGCCCAGTGAGTAGGAATTCAAAGAGAAGGCTCCTTGGGTAAATATTCTCCTTCAATAATTTTGAGGATTGCTGCTTTAGTGTCCTTACTCCACTTTGCAGGTTAGCACTGCACCTGAGCATAATGACCTTGAGAAGCCTGGCAGGAAAGCAGCCCACATAACTTTCTGGTCTCCGCAACTAATTGAATATGGAGCCCTCACTTCTGGAATCTGCCCTCGGATCTTGGATCGCTGTTTCTAGTGGAACAATTGAGGAATCGCAGGCCAGGGAATATTGTCAGGTTACCAATTGTGCAATATTTTGATTGTCAGCTAATATCCAGCACAGGTTCTGGGGCACCTTGGCTAGACAGGGAGATTTACATGGAACAGATTCCCTTCATTTGTAAAGCTTTCACATTGAACACTTTGAGGGATTAGTAGGGATAGTCCTTTTTGAAGTAACACTTTAAGTTATGAGGTCTTCTTAGTGCGATGCCCTTGCCTGAGACGAAACTAGAGCTCAAAGGAATTTGAATATTCAGCCAGAGGATGTAATATTTTCCAAGTAAGCATTGTAGTGGCTTACATCTTTCCTCTGTTTCTTTGAAGTCAAACTCTCTCTCTTCACAGATGACATGAAACTATGTGTGGAAAACCCCAAAGACTCCACCCCCAAATTACTAGAATTCATACAGCAATTCAGCAATGTGGCGGGATACAAAACCAATGCACAGAAATCAGTTGACTTTCTATACACTAACAATGAGACTGAAGAAAGAAATTAAGGAATCGATTCCATTTACAATAACACCAAAAACCGTAAGATACCTAAGAATAAACCTAATCAAAGAGGCAAAGGATCTGTACTCTAGAAACTACAGAACACTGATGAAAGAAATGGAAGAGGAACACTCAAAGAGATGGGAAAACGTTCCATGCTCATGGACTGGACGAATAAACTTATGAAAATGTCTATGCTGCCCAGAGCAATCTACACTTTCAACGCCATCCCTATCGAAATACCATTGGCATTTTTCAAGGAGCTGGAACAAAGAATCCTAAAATTTGTATGGGACCACAAAAGACCCCAAATCACCAAGGGAATGTTGAAAAAGAAAAACAAAGCCAAAGGCATCACGTTGCCTGACTTCAAGCTATATTACAAAGCTGTGATCACCAAGACAGCATGGTACTGGCACAAAAACAGAGACATAGACCAATGGAACAGAAAAGAGAGCCCAGATATGAACCCTCACCTCTATGGTCAACTAATTTTTGACAAATCAGGAAAAAATATCCAATGGAGAAAAGACAGTCTCTTCAATAAGTGGTGCTGGGAAAATTGTACAGCTACATGTAGAAGAATGAAACTGGGCCATTCTCTTACACCGTACACAAAGATAAACTCAAAATGGATGAAAGACCTCAATGTGAGATAGGAATCCATCAAAATCCTAGAAGAGAACATAGGCTGTAACCTCTTTGACATCGGCCACAGCAACTTCTTTCAAGACATGTCTCCAAAGGCAAGGGAAACAAAAGTAAAAATGAACTTTTGGGACTTCGTCATGATAAAAAGCTTCTGCACAGCAAAGGAAACAGTTAACAAAACTAAGAGGCAACCCACGGAATGGGAGAAGATATTTGCAATTGACATCAGAGAAAGGGCTGATATCCAAAATCTATAAAGAACTTCTCAAACTCAACATTCAAAAAACAAATAACCGAGTCAAAAAATGGGCAGAAGACATGAACAGACACTTCTCCAAAGAAGCCATAAAAATGGCTAACAGACACATGAAAAAATGTTCAACATGACTAGCTATCAGGGAAATTCAAATCAAAACCACACTGAGACACCACCTTACACCAGTTAGAATGGCCAAAATTAACAAGGCAGGAAACAACAAATGTTGGAGAGGATGTGGAGAAAGGGAAACCCTCTTACACTGTTGCAAGTTGGTATAGCCACTTTGGAAAACAGTATGGAGGTTTCTCAAAAGGTTAAAAATAGAACTACTCTACAACCCAGGAATTGCACTACTGGGTATTTACTCCAAAGATATAGATGCAGTGAAAAGAAGGGGCATATGCACCCCAATGTTCATAGCAGCAATGTCCAGAATAGCCAAACTGTGGAAGGAGCCGAGATGCCCTTCAACAGACGAATGGATAAAGAAGATGTGGTACATATATACGATGGAATATTATTAAGCCATCAGAAAGGATGAATACTATTTGCATCAACAAGGATGGAACTGGACGAGATTATACTTAGTGAAGTAAGTCAAGCAGAGAAAGACAATTATCATATGGTTTCACTCATATATGGAACATAAGCAATAGCATGGAGGACCATAGGGGAAGGGAGGCAAAACTGAATGGGAAGAAATCAGAGAGGAAGACAAACCATGAGAGACTCTGGACTCCAGGAAACAAACTGAGGGTTTTGGGGGGGCAGGGAATGGGGTAACAGGGTGATGGATATTAAGGAGGGCACATGTGATGAGCACTGGGTGTTATACTGGGGTGAACATTACATCAAAAACTAATGATGTACTACTAGACAGTGGCTAACTGAACATAATAAAAATAAATAAATTTTAAAAAATGAAGCAAAAAATAAAAATGTATCTTTTCTTATTTTTTAGTATTTCTAGAAATGATCGAGTTCAGATATTCCATACATCCAATAGTCAAGAAAATTATTTTGGGGGGTTCGTGTTTTGAACATACAATTTATGTGAAGATATAGGACAAAGATCTTAAGACCTGTACGTGCAGAAATGCCTAGGTTTTTCTCTAGTGGTTTTCCACAGTAACAATTTATTCATTGTGAAAAATTTGGAAAATTCCAAAAAGTGCAAAAAGAAAGGAAAAATGACCAGATGCAAATAGTATTATCACTTCAATGCATTTCCTTCTACATTTGTAGGAGACAAAGTAAAACAAAAAGCAAAACAAAAAAAAGAACAACAGTGCTGTTTTTATTATTTTATTTATTGCTGCTTTTTATTACTTAATTTATATTATGAGCATTAATTTGTTAAAAATCCTTCAGAAATATTTTTAGGGCTAAAATATATCTTCTATTTTACGTATATACCATAATTTACTTTAATTTAAATTTGTAAATTAAAGAAAGTCACATGCGTTATTGGAAAGATCTCGCTGATTGTCTTTATATCCCAAAGTATGACTGGAAGCAATATTGAAAAAATAGTAGTTTGTGAGCACAGAGACACAGAGGTTAAGTGTCCTTTTTGAGACCACACTGTCCTGCATCCGAGTGGGAAAAGGAAGTAGACCTTGTAGTTCTGTTTCAGAGTAGAATTTCTGGAAGTGACTGTCATTTCCAAGTAGAATTTCTGGAACCGACTGTCATTTAGGATCTATTTATCTGATAGGTGACTTAGCCCCCAGCAAAGGACCAGAACTGAGAAGCTTCTGTGGAAATGTGTGGCTGTTGCTTTATGCCCTCAGAAACTCTGCAGGGGCCGAGACAGGGTGGTCCCCCACTTCTCACAGTGTGGAATGAAGTGGGCAAAACAGGACCTGTAGCAATTATCACTCTTAATTGCTGTGAAATGCTCAAAGCACTTTTCTATGGACTTTTCACAGCCTGACCAACAACCGCAAACCATCCATTTAGTTTATAAACGACACAAAGGAAGATGAGTAATCAGCACAGACTGCTAGCGGGAGGGCTGAGAAAAGCACCTGACATGCCACAGAGCCAAGGCTGCTGTGCTGGGTTCCGACCTCCCGCCACCCCGTTCCTTTCCCTGGTGGGGTCATCCTGCATTACTTCCTCAGCTCAGGGGAACCACGATCCCACAAAATGCAGTGTAGGAAGACAGAAGAACCCAAAGAGAAATAATTCATTTATTTTCTGCAGCTATTCAACTGTTTTCTCTTTTTAGAAGGAAATAAAATATTTATAAAAAAGTTCCTCTTATGTATGTAAGAATCTTTCTTCCATAATGATTTTAAAAGGAAAATTTATTCTAAATCAGAGGACTTTATTAAAATTTGAATATATTGAATTATTTCTCCATTGACCAGGATGATAAAATCATGGTTTATGAAATTCTGTGCCTGGGAGAGCAAAAAGAAAACACTTGCTTTCAACTGCAATAAAATTCACATTTATGAATTCCAGTCTGCACGTGAAGATTTGTGTCTGTTTATATGAAACCTATTTACATCGACTCATTCTGCACAAACTCCATAGAAGGTGGTCAAATGTAAAATTTTTTTATTAGGCCTCACTGAGGCACCACATACTTGATTCCCATTTTTTCTTGAAAAGAGTTCTTAAAGATTATAATTGGCCAAATTGGTCATGACACCAAGAGATATTTTCTTTAACCTTTCTTAATTTAGCAAGCAACTAGTAATGTTGTGTCCGTCGTGACCAGCATTGCCAGATTCTTTAGAAAAGATTATTTAATCATCATAACAATATTATTGATGGGTTTAATAATAATAAATAGTAAGCAGTTATTAGGCACATACTGTATTCAAGTCACTGTGCAACTAGGCTTTTTCCGTATTATCTCGTGTTGGTTAACAAGAAAACTGATGTTCGGAAGCAGAGCTCTGATCATATACTGACCAGATTTAGCCTCTTACTCTGGGGACTTTTGTCTCTAAGATCAAGGAACTCCAAAAAGCAAGAGGGAAAGGGAAAAAGGGGTACATAAATTAGCAACACAATTCTACACTCTTTGAAGCCAATTTAGAAAGGGTAAAGAGAGTCTGTCTTTTTTCTCCACTTATTGTAAGGTGTTTTCTTCCCCTCCGCTCCATCCCATCAACAGGTTTATTTTTTAACTCTCGTACACAGGTGCGTCTCGGGCTCCTGAAGAGCACTCGAACAAAGGACTTTCTGCCTTGTTCAGAAAAATCACCTCAGACGTTGTTGAAGGCGCTTCCTTTGCCAGTTCCGCATGTCTGAGAATCTGGCCAAAATGCAGACTCGGGCATGATGAGCGTCCAAGAGTCAATGAGTAACGTCCTCTTGTTTTGAGTCCACCCATATGTACGGTCCTCTCCGAGGAAATTAAATGGTTGTGTGTGTCTGTGGTAAAGCAATGAAGCACCATCATCACCATCCAGATCATTACTCTGTTTCCATGGTGACCACATCAGCTACCTTTGCCGTCATCCTCATCATCATAACTCCGTCCATACCAACATGCTGTTCCATTTTAAACAATGGTTTTACCAATTACCTCATTCAATCCTAATTACTCAACTGTTAGGTCTCACGCTATCTACTTATGCACTGAGGTATACAGAATTTAAGTAACTAGCCTAAGGCCACAGAGCTAGCAGACCAGTAATTTCTTAGAATTTGAAACCTGGCCTGTATAACTACAAAGATTGTACTCTTTCTGTTGCACCATCAAGTCAAATTAGAGAAAAATTTCCCACTTCTATTCTCCCTTCAGACATGACTGCCTTTCAGGGACGATGCTTGACAATATCATACCAGTAACCCCTCTTGAAGAATGCTATTACTTCCGAGCTAATCCCGCCTTAGAAGCACATTGGATGGAGGATATTAACAGCCACAGCTCTTTGAAAATAGTTTCCTTAGATCAACATGGCCTTAAGGACACCCCAAGGGATTATTATTAGATTGTTTTTCTTTTTACTTAATGCTGTTAAATATGTCAATAATGCTGACCTTAAAAAGTATTTTGGAAGGTTATAGAGACAAGCTCTTTGGTCAAGACATTCAAGACACACATATTAGTGGAAGCCTGTGCATCTGTTCCTTGCTTGCTGAGTACTAACAAAGCTTGGTTTGCTAAGTAAACACGTGTGTGTGTGTGTGTGTGTGTTTAAGATTTTATTTATTTATTTGACAGAGAGAGAGACAGAGCCAATGAGAGAGGGAACACAAGCAGGGGGAGTGGGAGAGGAAGAAGCAGGCTCCCATCGGAGGAGCCTGACGTGGGGCTCGATCCCAGAACGCCGGGATCACGCCCTGAGCCGAAGGCAGACGCTTAATGACTGAGCCACCCAGGTGCCCCAATACATGTGTTTTAATATGCATTTTAATTTGCAAAGTGCATATTATTTGCAGGCTTAGATTTTTGTTTCTAAGCATTGATGAGAAGGTTTTTAAAAATTTTTTGTAAAATAAACTTACTTTTTTTTTTTTTTAAATCAGTTTTAGCTTAAATTGCAGGGTAGGCTAAAAAAAAGAAGCCAATTATGCAGGCAGTTTTTGTAAACCTATCAAAACATGAAGTATTATTTCTCCTCCTCCTCCTTCTTCTTCTTTTTCTTCTTCTTCTTTGTGCAGTGTTACTTCTGAAGCAAATAATTACTCCAGAAAACTATTGGGTCTATAATCCTGAGAAAATCTCTGAAGACTGCATAGTCTGGGGGGAATACATGAATCTAGAAGTCAGTCCCTGTTCTGCCAGGAGTTTAGAACTTTGTGACTTTGGGCAAGTCCCTTAATCTGAGACTCATGTTCCTATTTCAAAGAAAAAAGTTGGACCTAAAATTTCCTAAGGTCTCTTTCAGCCAAAGGCTATGAAGGGCATGTAGAGCTAAGCATTTACCCATTAACAAGGATGTTTATTTTCTATTTCAGTTAGATTATCTTGAAGAATATGAAAGACAGCGAGTGCCTAGGTGGCTCAGTCGGTTAAGCATCTGGCTCTTGGATTTTGGCTCAGGTTGTGATCTCAGGTTCATAAGATGGAGCCCCACATGGGGCTTCAAGTTCAGTGGGGTGTGTGTTCAGATTTTCTCTCTCCTCTCTGTCTGCCCCTCCCTGCTCGTGCTCTCTCTCTCAAATAAATAAAATCTTTTTAAAAATATGAAAGACAATGAAATAATTCTAATTCAGATAGTATAATTCTTTCAAAGAAATAAAATCTTGTTCATTTGTTAAATATTCATTGACATCTTATCCAGGTTATGTATGTGTATGTTTCTGTGCATAAACAGGAAAACTAAAAACGTAATGATGGCTTACATGGTGTTGGCTTTGTTAGGGTGTAAAATGGTTTAGGCCATAGAGGTTACCTTCATTCCAGACAACTAATGTGGATTTTTCCACTCTTATACAGCTCTGAAAGATAGATATTATTCCTCACAATTTTTAACTGAAGAAATAGAGGGTCAGAGAGGTTAAGTAACTGAACCAAAACTGTATTGCTGGCCGGTGTAGAGCTAAGCACAAGCCAAGTCTCTTTGCTGCTACTACTTCACATCACCATGTGGTTTCTCATATACAGAACAGAATGACCTCCTGAAAGACAAAATACTTAGTAAATAAAAGCTGAATTCATTGTTTGTGTTAAGTAAAGAAGACTTACTTGACTAGCAAAGCAAGTCGCTAAAATTATATGAGATTTTTAGGAAGAGTTGCTTTGGGATTGCGTTGATGACAGAGACAAGAGGGCACAGTTGTAGACACCTGTGTTGGGTTCAGAGGCAGGCATCAGCCTTAGAAGAAAGACCACTGAAGGGAGTCCACAGCCCATTCACTGACATTCAAAATGTCAAGCTGTGTTTACTGAAGCTAATCGTTGATCAGCCAGACTTAAACCATCTGGCTCTTTACATGCGCCGTGGCTATAGAACAGCAATAGAATGACTAACAGTGTCTACTTGCCACCAGAAGCATCGGCCGTCCCATAACCACCCATTAGTTCAGTGATTCACTGGGAGGACACATACAACTGAGCATAAGGTCCCACTTATGTCTAAGATCTGTTACAGTGCCGGCATGGTGTAGCAGAAGCAGGAAAAAGAAATACGTAGGTGAAGGCTGGAGAAGTTGAACACATCTTTCCTGTCCTCTCTCTGTGGAGAGAGATGCAGACACATCTTTCTCACCAGCTGTGAATTGCAGGGATGTGCATGAGATGTCGTTGCCCAGAAAAGCCTGGGTGTCTAGGAGTCACTGTCTTAAAGGGAGTGGTTACGTACTTGCCACGTGACCAGCCATGTGCCATACAAACCAGACGCCATGTGCCCATCATGAATCTTTAGGGTTCCTTTAAACACGCTGACAACTGCATTCATCTTTGCTCCCTGCCTCAGGGAGCTGTACAGAACAGCACCGACACCCAGTAACTGTGAAAACATCCCAGTCGTTTATTCTAAAGTCTGACCAAGATTGTCATCACGGCTGCAGAGAAGTAGAACTTAGTGAGACAGACTTGCCCTGCTCATCACCTTCCACCGCCCAGAGCCAGTGAACTGCCAGTCTTTCACTCTTGTGAGGATTTTTAAAAACTCTCAACGTTTACCCTTCCATGTGCGTCACAGGTATCTCATCAGTGCATCCAGAAGAATGACTTCTTGGGTATTATTTGCAAGATCTTTCAAGTATGGCTTTTATCATAGTGGGGGGTTATCATAGCTTGAGTTTCACTCTGCAGTCAGACTGCCTTCGTTTGAATCTTGGCTATGTGTCTGACGAGCTCTTTGACCTTGTCCAAGTAGCTTAACTTCTCTGAGCCTCCATTTCCTCCCATGTATCGAGAATAACAGTAGTACCTACCTTGGGGTTATATAAGAATCAAGTGAATTTATGCATATATGCTCCTTACCAAAGAACTGGGGGTATGGTTACAAAGTAGAAAGCAATAACTTCTGGGATCGAGCCCCACATCAGGCTCCTCTGCTGGGAGACTGCTTCTTCCTCTCCCACTCCCCTTGCTTGTGTTCCCTCTCTCACTGGCTGTCCCTCACTCTGTCAAATAAATAAATAAAATCTTAAAAGAAAAAGAAAGCAATAACTTTTAATAACAATTATTATTATATTCATGATTTCACTTGTTGTTCATAGTCAACTTGTGATTAGACGTAGCATGTGTTACCATCTTAATTTATAGATAGAAGGAAACCGAAATTTGAAAATTCTGAAGAATTGTTAAGTTCTTCACAGATAATCATTTTGATAGATTTTAGACTTATGACTTGTTCCTTCTCAATGAAGAATAAATACTTTAAATCTGACGATAGAAACAAATACCAGATAAAGGTTTGAATAAAATAAAGGCAGTGAATATTCTCAGGCACATCTGAAAATTTTGTGGCAATATTTCATTTGTACGCTACCAGGGCTAATGGTTGGAGGAATCTGCTCCCTGCTCCAGATCCTCGTCTCCGGAAGCATGCTCAGGCACTGGGAGCTCACAAACCATCACTCAGTACAGCTGTCCTGTGCACAGGTTCCTGAGGCATCACGGGGACTTGGAGAAAGATGGCACAGCTTTGTTGGCTTTATAGATGGTTCTGGCATTTCCCAAGCCCAAGAACAATTGCCTTAGGATATAAGTTTTATTTTAGTTTGCAAGAAACCTTTAGCTTTGTAGCAAAATGTGGCAATCAACTTCATGATTACCAATCTATCACACTCTGATATCAGATAAAAGAATCAAAGAGTAGTATAGTCAGAAAGTCCAGTGGCATTACCTTGGCCAAATCTATGATGTGAAAGAGGAAACTAGGACCTTAAAAGCACAGCAAAGCATTCTGAATGATTATAATGGTTTATTTTTTAAAAATCAAATTAGCTTACCATAGCGTTGTTGAAAATGCATTGGCCATATAGAAAGTAGTTTTGACTCTTGAATGTCTGTCTAATCATGTAATCTAGTGTATTTAGATCATGGGATGGGTTGACATTTTAGTTAAGTGGATTCTCTAGAGATAAATTGTGAGTGTGCTACTTTGGACCCTTAAGCTATTGGGCCAGGAATAAAAGTAATAAATGTCAGCTTCTTTATAATGATCATTTATGACTTTGAACATTTTTTAAAGATTTATTTTTATTTTAGAGAGAGAGTGCACACAAGCAGGGGGAGAGGCATAAGGAGAGGGAGAGCATCTCAAGAACTCCCCAATGAGCCTGGACCCTGACCCTGAGATCATGACTCAAGCTAAAGCCAAGAGTTTGACATGCAACTGACTGAGCCACCCAGGCACCCTATATTGAACACTTTTTATTGTATTTGAAAATGGTCACATTTTTTCTTTTTAAAACATTTGAATTTTTCAAGTTTTCACTTTTTAAAAATATTCAAAGCATTTTCCCCCAGAGATAAAAGTTTCCAAGTACAGTGAAGGCCAGTATTATTAAAGGATTTTCTGTAAAGAATATTTAGGAAATATTTTCAGGCATATTTCATTAATATGATGTTGAAACATAACTCAAAACCTGCATCAATCATATATTTTATCTCTTACTGAGTACTTAACAAGATCTCAAACATTGTTCTGGGTGATTGGTGCATGATATTTGCAATCCATTAAACCTTCCAAAGTCAGTATTATCATTCCATTTTACAGATGAAGAAACCGACTTTTTAAAGCAACGTGTCCCAGTATACATAGATTGTAGGTGACAGCTGGAATTTCAACTTAAATGTCTGCCTATTCTTCCCGTCCATCATACAGCTTTCTTATTATGTTATTGCCTACCTGGGAGAAAGGTGATGTTTCTAATTTGTGCAGAAGATATGTATCCTAATTTTCATTATTTTTTTGAGATCAACTTGTCTTTACAAATTGAAGTTAAATGAATTTGTTTATATGATTTGATAGTCTTAGTATCAAGTCATAATATGCAAGGAAAGACTTTCAAAAACTAATTTATAGGCACTGTCATCACTTTGGTGATTATAGAAACTTTCATAAAGAAAATGTACTGAGAATAGAATTTTTCGACCACAAGAGTAATTCTTCCTCTTATAAGAAAGGATATATTGGAGAGAGATATAAAAAGCAGATTCATCCAAAACATGGAGTAGGCCCTCATTCCTAGTTAGTTGCATGCTTGGTACTATGGGTAAATAAAATCAACTAAGCAACCTGCAAATCAAATAAAAGAAAACAAATATATGATTATTTTCCTAATACAACGAATTGTTTGAAACACTGGAATTGGTAGTTAGGTAGTTTGCTCTAGGAAGAGGGCATTCCATTTTCATTTCACAGATGTTCATTGAAGAGCCTGCCACTTGTCAGACACAATGCCAGACTCTGCAGACATGGGAGTGAGCAGGAGAGGAGGGACCCTGCCCACACCCTTCTATAGCACACCTTCCAGATGGGGAGGTTGGCAGTGGGATAACCAGGTGCATGTGTTGAGAAATGGAGAGAGAGCACTGGTAGAAGGGAGGACATGGAGGGCACTGGCCCCATGGTGGGCAGGTCTGAGAAGACTCCCAGGGCAACACCATCTAAACTGGACAATGAAGGAGTCAGCTAAGTGAGAGGGTAGGGTGTGTGAAGTAAACTTCAAGGGAGAAGGTATTAATTACACGGATAAGGCCATGAAGGAAAAAAAAGTGCTTGTGATAGTCAGGGACTCAGACTGTGGGTGGTCAGGAGGACTTTGTCAGCCTCACTCCATCTTATCTCGGGAGACACATCATATGTACTAAAACACATCGAGTCCTTGTACAATGAAGCATACATACACAGATTGTCCTCTTCATATTCCTTTCTCTCCTGTGAAACTAAACATGGCAAGCAATGTCTCCCTCCCCTTGGGGATGTGACACACCATCCATGAGTCCAAGGCCCAGGCGACATGGCTGCAACGCACCAAACTTATCCATGTGGGTGTTCACTTGTCATTTTTGCGACCAACAAACAGTTTATCCATTTTGGTGGCAGCCAAAAACAAAGAGTGCTTTAAAAAATAATCTATCTTGAATGTAAGTGGCAAGTGATTGATTTCATGCCTCCGGGCTTTTTTTGTAACATCTTAGATTAGCACAGGAACAAAGTGCAGGAAAAGACAAACTTCTCAGCAACTAAGGTTTTAAAAAATCTGTATAAACCAAAGCTGTATCCATCAAAATGCATTGATCCTTTAGCAAGATCCTGAAGGCAAAGCTTATGTGCTGATTCGCATCACACCGAGCTGCTCTTGAGGACCTATCTTTCCCCTTTCTTGTCTTGCTGCACTTTGAGCTACTGGGGCAGGAGTCACTGTTCCTTTAAATCTGCTTTATTCTTTTATTATATTTTGGCTTTTCCATGGAACCATTTTTTTTTTTGACATATGGAACTTCTTCATATCATCTCCCAATACTTTCCAAAATCCTGAATGAGTGTCTTTCTCCCTGAAACACAAGTCAGCCCAGCAAAGGGAGAAATGCAAATTCACACGGGCTGCAAAGGGCATTCGGAGTTGCTACCTCGTCCGTAGTTTTTATTCCTCTCTCTGGGCAGCAGGACTGGAGAGAAAGGGAGCCAGAGGTGTGGGGAGTGATAGAGGCATTGACTCCTTCTCACTGGCTCTTGGTGCTGCACTCCCTAAGTTGCACACCTTACCTGAGTTCCACCCTCCACTCTGTCCGTGTCCTTTAAGCTCCACTGCGCTGCCTGACAGCCTTCAGCCCAGCATTTACACAGAATGCTGTGTCTCATCCGCTCCACTGGAGAACATGTCCTTTGTTAAGCAGGGACTGCGTCCCCTTAGCCAATCTAGCACCACGTCTGACATGCCTTATATGCTTTGGGGCTGACTAGTCACTGCTTAAGAGATACCAGACAGACACTGATCCCAAATCCCAGTTTAGTTTTCTATGCTGTGTTAGTGGGCAGATTGTTTAAGTTGTCTGATCCTCAATTTAAATAAAAAATCTAACACAAGGATAACCTGTTTTTCAGCGTTGTAGTGATCATTAGATATTGTATGATATATGCATCATATTTAGCATTTTACACCTGTGTTTTTCACACGTGGTGAACATCTAGTAAATTTTTATTGAATGAGGAAAGACAGCAGGGTATCTACTGCCCCTTAAGGCTTGGGTTTGGGAACTGCCTGTCTTTCTAACATGTAAGAACAGTAGTTTTGATTGACAAACAATTTACTTTTTAATTGGTAGTTTCTCATGTGGGTTAAGACCATGAATAAGCACATTCGTTTAAAAGTGACATGGCCTCAATTATGATCCAAGGGTTTGTCCTCAGATTCCGCCTGGCATGCTCAAAGTTAATCACTGCTAAAGGTGGCAAAGTAGGCCTTGTTCTCTGAATATCTTCAAAGTATGACAATTAAATGAAGATGTATGACAAAGAATCTGAATAGTATTATTTCTGTCTTTAAACTGAACCCTAAGAAGCAGAACCAGAGAGAAGAAAGATGCACGAGAAAAGAAGTAGATTCCAAAGAGGCCATGGTAAGCATGGGGTTTTAAACCATTTGCTCTACAAACTAAAAACCCCACGTCTTGGCACTGTGTCCTGGTGTGTCACACCTTGGTCAACGTGAGGGAAGAGGCATGACCTCCTCAGATCCATGAGCGCAGCCACAAACACACTATGCAGAAAAGACGCATCTCGGCTCCTCTCCACATAACTTTCCATCAGAGAGCAAGGGGGTCTAAAAGACACGTAAGTTCTTACTCCTCTGTGTAAATGAGTAACAATTGTGGGTGTAGTTGCTAGCCATGAGTTCCCAAAGCACAAGTATTCCCTCAGAAAAAAAACCCAGATAGATACCCATCTCTTAGTTCTTTTGTGTTGATTTTAATGGTATTTAAAGATCTAAGGTTCTCATACTAAGGGGCTGTGCTAATCTGTAAGAACGACTATCATTTGTGTGTGTGTGTGTGTGTGTGTGTGTGTGTGTTGACTATCACAGCTAAAATCAATCTGCCAGTCAGAATCAAAATGGTTCAGTATAATGTTATTTGCACTGGCTTAATGCTATTACAATCAAAATCTCAGCAAAATTAATATGGAAAGGCTAATGAGATAGGATAGCCAAATAATTTTTAAAAAGAAGAATAAAGTGGGAGGACTTAGTGGGAGGACCTACCTGATTTGGGGACTTATTTTACAGCTACAATAATCAAAACTCTGTGATATTGGCAGAGGAAGAAAGATTTCAATCAATGGAACAGAATAGAAAGCCCAGAAATAAATCCATAAAAATATGCCCAACTGACTTTTGACAAAGGTAAAAAGCAATTCAAGGGAGGAATTATAGTCTTTTCAACAAAAAGTAATGGAATAATTGGACATCCATAGGCAGAAAATTAGATTTCAACCTAAGTCTCAAATGTTATACAAAAATTGATTCAAAATGGATCACTGACTTAAAAATAAAACATAAAATTGGGAAATGAAACAAAAAATTGGAGAAAATCTCGTGTCTAGGGCTAGGTAAAGACTTCTTAGCCAGTAGCCTGATCCATAAAGGAAATTTTTATAAATTGGACTTTATCAAAATTAAAATCTTTTGCTCTGAAGAAGACTGTTATGAACTAAAATAGACAAGCTCAGGACTGGGTGAAACATATCTGCAAATCACACGTTCAGACAAGGACTCATCCCTCAACTACTTTTAAAGAACCCTCAAAACTCAACAGTAAAAATTTAAAAATCCAATTTGTAATGGGCAAAACACATGAATAGACATTTCACCCAAGAGGATACATGGTTGGAAAATAAGCACATAAAAATATACTCAATATCATTAGCCATTAGCCATTTACATTAGGGAAATGCAAAACGAGGTATCACTGTACACCTATCACAATGACTAATGTAAAATCTAGTGATGACACCAAATGCTGAGAAAGATGTAGAAAAGCTGCATCACTTATATTTTGCTGGTAGAAATGTAAAATGGGATAGCCACTCTGAAAACCGGCTCGCCTGTGTCTTACATATCTATACATGCGACCACATATGACTCAGCATTTGTATTCTTGGGCATTTATCCCAGAGAAATGAAAATTACGTTCACCCAGAATCCTACACAAAGCTAGTCAGCGCAGCTTGATTCAACAGTCCAGTAATCCTTCAACGAGTAAATGCTAAGCAATGCTAACCATGGAACAATAGTCAGTAACAAACAGGAACAAAAAGTGATACACACAGCTATCTGTATGAATCTCTAGATTTATGCCATGTGAGTAAAGCTAATTCCATAAGGTTACATACTGTGTGATTCCATTTATGATAAATGGATAAAATTACAGAAATGAAAAACAGATACTTGTTTGTCAAGGGGAAAGAGGGACTGAGTATGTGAGGACAACGTGTGGTGAACATGTCAAGATCCTGGTCATCGTGTTATGAGATGGTTTTGCAGAAAGTTACCACAGGGGGGACCTGGATAAAAGGTATACAGGATCTCACTGTATTCTTTTTTTTTTTTAAGATTTTTAATTTATTGATTTGACAGAGAGAGATAGCCAGCGAAAGAGGGAACACAAGCAGGGGGAGTGGGAGAGGAAGAAGCAGGCTCCCAGCAGAGGAGCCCGATGCGGGGCTCAATCCCAGGACTCTGGGATCATGACCTGAGCCAAAGGCGGACGCTTAACGACTGAGCCATCCAGGCGCCCCAATCACTGTATTATTTCTTATAACTACATGCAAATCTGCAATTTTTTCAAAATAAAAAATAACTTATTAACAATAAAATTTCAGAAAGGCAGATTACTCTCAATTTTCAGCCCTAATTTACGCGAAGAATGAACGACAGCCTATTATATAATTGTGCTCTTTTACTGGGTGTACTTAAGTAAAGGCTGAGGGATCAACTCCAATGAAATGAATGAAATGTGACACGAGAGAGGAATGTTGGCTTTTCACGGTGACTTGGGCCTTATGATGACTCCTGTATTAGCCAAGATGAGAAATTATGCAGTAGGGAAAACAGACCGTGTAAATGTCTTACAAGGGCTGTGTGAGAGGGTACAAGGAAATGTAGACAGACGGCATCCTAACGTAGATGAACAGAGTTCATCTGGTGCCCCCCCTTACATCTGTAGCTTAATGACTACAGCTGTGATTTGAGGGGCCAAGTTTTGGTCCCCAGTCTTCTTGCATATTTTCCCTATTGATTAATGCCAAATCTCTACAGTAGATTTCTATTTCATATAAGTCACTTGGATCGTTTTGCAATTTGATTTCCTACAACCATATGAAATAATTGAAAATAAAACCAAACAATATTAGAATTGTTTTAGTTTTAGTTTCTCAAATTCCATGGCTATATCCCCAAACTGCATCAATTTTCAGAAGCAAAGATATGAATAGAAACATCAATAAAAATCAAAACTATATTGGATATGTCTTTATAAACTGAATACCTGGAGAACAAGGTCAAGGATACTTTCATGCATTTGTAATCCGGGGATGCAAGTGGGAATACTATAACACAGATATTCTATAAGATTAATTACAATAGACTGCTCAAGTTCAGCAAAATAAATGGGAAAAGTTTGAAGGACATTGCAATGAAAGTAAATTTAAGATCAAGGAGGTAGAGGGGCACCTGGGTGGCTCAGTCATTAAGCGTCTGCCTTCGGCTCAGGGCATGATTCTGGAGTCCCAGGATCGAGCCCCACATCAGGCTCCTCTGCTGGGAGCCTGCTTCTTCCTCTCCCACTCCCCCTGCTTGTGTTCCCTCTCTCGCTGGCTGTCTCTATCTCTGTCAAATTAATAAATAAAATCTTAAAAAAAAAAAAAGATCAAGGAGGTAGAAACTTCAGAGAAAACTAGGCTGTGGTGAGAAAAATCATTGTCACTTTCCCATCAATCTTTGTAGTGACAAAAATAAGTTAGGACTCTTATAAATTATGTTGCAACTTATTGGTCCTCAATAA
Organism: Ursus americanus; assembly: GCF_024610735.1. Classification (NCBI taxonomy): domain Eukaryota; kingdom Metazoa; phylum Chordata; class Mammalia; order Carnivora; family Ursidae; genus Ursus; species Ursus americanus. The sequence continues at coordinate 72,936,026 of NC_142132.1, forward strand.
TCATATTCACTCAAAAATGATTTACTTATATTCCTGTTAGATTGAAGGCTAGGAACATAAACTATGGATGTGCTGTTGGTAGAAGTAATTACTGTAGACCCTGGGACACATTCTTGCTGACTATACCAAGATTGCTGGGCTCAGACCACTTTTACCCAGGTCATCTCTCAGGACTGTACTTGCAACAAGAAAGCTTGAGGGGTGAAATAATGCCCCTCTTCTATACAAAGAGCAGATTTTCTTAGCCATGACTGTAAAGGTGATGAGTCCTTAATCTCAGTGTTTCCCATGTTTAGTGCATTTATACCAGGAATAATAAACAATATGTGTAAAATAAAAATAAAATGGAAAAAACTATGATACACACAGCCCACTGCATAAGCGCTATTCACCAGGGCCCCTTGCATACTCCCATGGGTCTCAAGGATCAGTGGGAGGCCAGACAGACATTATGCTTGTGCTTTTTGCCGTGCGAGTAGTAAATTCCTTGGTCTCTGACCCAGGAGCCTCATGTCTTCTGCTAGCTTCTATGAGACTTCAATAAGCTAGTTTATTGCTAAATAAGGTCAAATCATATCCCAGACCCTGGGATGCATTTCTTCTGAGATTTATGAAACTATTTGATTCCCTAATTCAGGTGACAGTACTGAAAATGTACCTCTTTGTTTGGGACTCAATTTACTTAAACCCCGTTGAGAGATTGTAAAGGAAAACAAGATTTTTAAACATGTAGGAAAAAAGAGCATGTATTCTGTAATAGTTCTTACTTGAATCACTTAATGGAATTTACAGAGCACTCATATGTTACAAAATACACTTCTGCATTCAATTTTAAAGAAGAATAGTTTGACTTTTTTAATCTCATGCTTAAAATTAAGATAATACAATGAAATGTGGAGGGGGCATTATGAAATATACTTAGTAAGATGGGTGGCTTATAAATTTTAAGAATTCTTTTTCTCCAGCCATAATAAGGATTTTTAAGTTTCATTTTTCTTTCATTTTATTTACATCACAATGACTTAGTATTACTGATAGCCTCAGTGAATGGCCTAATGATGATGGCACACACAGGAGGAATTTATACAGCCTGAAACCTAAGTATAATCAGATAGCAGCTACTTGGGAAGTCACTAGAATATGTGCTCACAAATGGCAAGTGTTTTCTTGGTATCCTGTAATGATTTGTAGAATATTCCTTGAATAGGGAGCCAGTAAAATAGCCTGTCAGTCCTCCTCGCATTTCAAATTTAGCTCTTTCCCTCCACCTCCTCTGCTAACACCCTCTCACCAGCTACTACTGTCTCCCTGCCGTATGACTTCCCCTGGCTCCCTGCGCCTACGGTCACCTGATCCTCTCCACCTCGTCCACAGAGAAGCCGTAGTCGCCCTGTCCTGCGTAAAGGCGCCAGGGATTTCCTAGTGCATTTAGAATTAAGCTCAAACTTCTTGCTCTGGTGGCTGCCTTCCTGTCCCTCCTTACCACACCATGCTCCAGCCACACAGTCTGACTCCTGGCTTCTTGTTCAGACCAAGGTCATACTTTACCCTGGAATTCTTTACCCGTGGTTTCCAGATGGTCAGCTCCTTCCCACTGCCAGCCCTGTCAAGAGCATGTCACAGAGAGGACTTCCCTGGCTCACCGCTCACAGTGGTCCCCTCCCTCTTACCACATGATCCTACTTTCTTCTCCATATAGAACATACTATTTTATCACATTTTGCTTATTTTTAAGTATGTATATATTTATTTATTTATAGTCCACTTTATGATCCTTGGAATCACTTTCATGTTTCTCTTATTCATCACTTATTCCACAGCTTCTAAAAAAGTGTCAATTATGTGGTGAATTCCCTATAAATATTGAATGAATGAACGAACAGCTAATGCCTGTGGGTATTAGCTCTGCTATCAGATAGATCAGAGTTAAATCCCCCACTCATCATTTTACTAGTGACACAACATTGGGCTCATTGCTTGGCCTCGATCAACCTCCGTTGTGCCACTAGAACAGTGGAAAGAATCCCAGTTCCTATCCTATAGGGTTGTATGAAGAAAAAATACAGTAAATACAAGCTGGTGAACTGGCTGCCTCCAAAAGGAAAATCTCACCACAAATCATAGCCCTAGATTCCTAGATTCACTACTAGTACCCATGCCCTAGAGAGATTTTTTTTTTTTTTTTAACACATGTGGTCCTTTGGAGTTCTGGGCACATTTCGAACAACTTCGAACATGAATAAAACGGTTGGCCAGTGAGCCTTAGTAATTACACTGGGAAGTGCTGTTGTCCACACCACTGCATGTCGGCAGCATCCTTCTTCAGTCTGGTTCAGAGAGATGTTTTCAGAAGATTAAAATATTAAAATACTTTCCTTAGAATCTCCCACTCTGTTTCCATCACTGTGGTTGTGCAAATAACTAATAGTCTAGGGAGAAGGAGTTTCTGATCTTAAATTATCCAAGGACTGTCCCTCATCCTGAGATATTCAAAGACTCGTATTTCCACCAAAGCGTTTTGCTTTGCAAATGGCAGTACTTAAAGTTATCACTGGGACTGCTTGAGATCTGAGAATTCATCATGACCATCCAAAACAAGTTTTGGGGGCATTAAAAAGAACAGAAGAAAAAAAAAATTATTCAACTATTTAATTACTCATTTACAGCTATTCATTCTTAGAGGGCTTACAAGGAAAGGAGTTTGGGAAGATTCAAAAGTTTTATGAGATATTAGACTTCCCCCTAACTAATATGGTCTATTCGTGACTGATGATATTATTATATAACATCTGTTATTAAAGTTATTCTCTTAAGTGGTGACGTGCTGAAAATGAGATAAGTTTGTTGAGATAGTGTAGACACTGGATAGATAATAAAAGAGAACCTTTTAAGAAGGCAGGAGTGAATTTGGAATAATGTTGATTCAGATGCTGTTCAAGTGGACACAAAGAAAATAAAAAACGCAGTCCTCACTGTCAGTGTAGAGCTAGTAAATTAACTCAGCCATGAAACCTACCTGTCCGCTGTAGGAGTCAATCAATTCCCGTTAGTGGTTAAGCTGATAAATTGTCTTCTGTTTTTTACTATTTAAAACATCCAAACTGATGCACTGAAGTAGGAGCTAGTCAAATGAGGAAGGAAGAGAGAATAGTATGCATTAAGAAAAGGAGTTATGGTCAATGATCCTGTAATAGCGTTGGGTGGTGACATGGCAGCCACATGTATGGTGAGCACAGCATAGCACAGAGAATTGTTAAATCGCTACGCTGCACCCATGAAACTAATGTCCTGCCGTGTGTCAACTAGACTCAGATTTAAAACATTTGAAAATTAAAAAAAGAACAGAAGCTCTAAGAGGGGCTGGATTGTCTTGGGAATGGCGATAAGTAGGGAGTCCAGGGGGGAAGAGGTGAGGGAGGTGGGTTAGTGGTGGGTGGTCTGAACAGTGCCCTGCGTCAAGATTATTGATTAAAACTATCTACTTAGTCATTTACATGAGCAACTCAGGAACTGATTCTGTCAGAAGGACAGGAGAGTTGGGCTATAAAACAACAATATGGATAGAACCCTAGAGTAACAAAATCTATTGAAAATTGTGTAATAAAACTACCACAACTTTATGTCAAGTCTTCATTATTTGTTAATTACCATCATTGATTAATTTATTGTCACCTGGGAAATTATAAATGCCCATTCCCTACGATACTCAACTTCTCTTCTCTCTCTCCCCTTATAAATCAGCAGATTTAGAAGAAGAAAACATGCTTTGATTATGTTTCTCTCTTGATCAAATCTCTTTCAGTGACTTCTCAATTCCTAATAAATATCAGAAAATTTCAACTGATATTCAACCTTTTCTGGGCTCAGTATCTACAGTTATGTTTCCATTCATATTGCAGAGCATTTCCAAAATTTTCTACTTGCTTGACTTTATTTATTATTTTCTTTCTGGAATTTACTTCTCTGATCTCTTCACTCATCTTTACCTATGAAAGTCATATCCGCCTTCAGAGCCTATTTCAAATGCCACATCTTTTATTTCTAAGTTGCCCTTCCTCAACTGGACTCCATGTTTTCCTTCTTTGTTCTGTCTTAGTTCTATTGGTATTTCTCTAGCAGCATTTAATTTTATTCTATATATCCACTTGTCTTATTTTCCCTCATAAATTACGAGCTAATTTCTGACAGGGTCCATGCTTTAATCATTTTAGGATTTATTGTAAATACGCAATATGTATTTGATCACTAACTAAATACATGAGTATGTGACTCTCGCCTATACATTCTAAATGTTTTAAAATCCAGAGAAATAGTTCATGACCGGCTTTTTGAATTGCATAGTAACTGGAAAGTTTCCATAAGAGGGGAAAGAGACACCCCACTCCATGAACTGATGTTCAGCGTCCTCTTCAGCACATGGTTTTCTGATGCAAGGTGATTTACACTCTGTCCTTGAGTGGGTAGAGCCAAGCCACTTGAAAGATATGGACCCAGCCTGATATACAAGCAGGAGAGAAGGGGCTAGAATTAATGAGTATGCACAATATGCAGGAACTAGTATGAAAATAAAAGGAAACAGTCAGGAAATGAGGAGCCAAAATATGCGTCCATTAAATTCAAATACGTGCGTGATTATACTGAAGCACAACAGAAGATACCAAAGCAGACATTCGTTCAAAACATATTTATCAAACCTCTGGATTTTCCCAACCTGTTCCTGATACAAGGGGTGCAGGAATGAATGTGAGATTGTCCTTTTCTTTGAAAGCCTCACGGACTATTGGGATGATACATGTCAACTCACATAAATTCAAGGGTAAAAACTGGATACATTAAAAATTGCAGGTATGCATCCAGTGATCACATGAATCCCACAGCCGCTGATGTGGAGACGTGACAGGTAGTTAGTGATTGAATATGAAAACTATATGCATCTCTTAGCAGTTGTTCATTTTGGATGAAAGTTAGGATTACCATATGTAAACTTAGAAATGTGTCAGTTTTTAAAGCTTGCCTGAGGCATAAACGTGTGTGTAAGGATATTATGCACTTCTGACGACTCACTGCCTTAATTCAAATATTAGTATTTTAAGAATTTTCAAAATGACTGAGTAAGAACCCAAAGAAACTATAAGAAATACTAGTGGGACTTTAGAGATTATGTTAGACTATAAAAACCAAGGAAAATTCTCTGAAACCTAAGAGAGAAAAATACGAGGTAGAAAACAATTGAGAAGACCAAGGTGCAGAGTCATCAAAAATGCCAATCCAGGTGCAAACCCCAATGTGGGAGAACTGAGTCCCAGATATAAGCCTAGTGGAGGATTTGAATGTGCATCTCCTCCTGTGAGTACCTCTCATTCCATCTGGTCAAAGACATTCTGTGTATTCAACAGACGGTGCCTTCCTATAATTGATTTTTTCATTAACTATGAACAAGTCAAACACAATTAGACGGTCTATTTCAAAGGTATCGTGTTGTCAGATGTAATGTAGATCACTATGAAGACTTTGAATATTAGGTATTTGATCACAAGTTAATTAATTTTTTCTCCAAGTGCATAAATAAGTGCATTAACATTTTATTAATAACAGCCAGGGTAATTCAGAATGTCCTATTACTGTTTATATAAATAGAAATAGAGGGCTTTAATTCAATAAAATATAATTAATGATAAAGATTATTAACTTTAAATTAATATATAGGCAATTAATCAGAGACAAACTCATTTATAGATAGTTAATAGTGAATGCCATAACTGTGCATAGGATAGTAAGTTGGGTGATGCTTCTAAAATTAGTTATGTCCTTTTAGAGCTGCATGAAATGAGAAAAGCTGTGCCATTATTTTAGAGAAGATGGAGATCTGGACTATAAAATCTAATGTATTTTTCCAGCTGAAATGAGTAAAAATTGTCCTTTAGTTTCTATTTAAAATTAAATGGATGACTTTAATTTTTGGTTCACTGCTTCGTATTAAAGAACGCAATGACTGACTAGTTATAGTTCCTCTCAGACATATAAGCCTGTCTGATTGTATGATTCGGATTATCTATGGTGGCCATACGCATCAGCATGAGGTAGGCTTATTCCATATACTAATGACTCTAAATACTTAAAATAAATTTATTTCTTATAGGGCCATGTGTCCAAAATGGGTCACCAAGGAGGTTCTGCTAATTTGTCGTGCAGACACTCCATTTGAAAAACATGTCTCCAGAACCACCACAGCCGTAGGAAGAAAAATGGTAAGCCTTGTTCTGACTCTTGAAACTACTGTTCACATTGGACACTTCTGCTAACATTTCATTGGCAGGGGGGAGTCACATGACCACATCCAGCTTCTAAGGGGGCAGCGAAGTCCAATTCTACCAAATGGTAAAATATATTTATGAGTTAATTTTTTTCCACCTTTATTGACATAGAGTTGACATATAATATTGTGTAAGTTTAAGTGTACAATGTATTGATTTTTAAAACATTTTATTTATTTATTTGAGAGAGAGAAAGAGAGAGAGCACATATGGGGGAGGGGCAGAGGGAGAGAGAGAATCTCAAGCAGACCTTGCGCCCAGCACAGAGACCGAGGCAAGGTTCGATCTTACGACCTTGAGATCATGACCAGAGCTGAAACCAAGAGTCGGACGCTTAACCAACTGAGCCGCCCAGGCACCCCAATGTGTTGATTTAATGCACACACAATATAAATGATTAACACCGTAGTATTAGCTAACACCTGCATCATATCACATAATTATTATTTCCTTTTCATGGTGAGAACATTTGGCAACATCTCCCTCTTTCCCCCACTCCCTTATCCCTGGTAACTGCCATTCTAGTCTCTGTTTTATGAGTTCTGCTTTTTTAGATTCCATGTATAAGTGCTTTCATACAGTATTTATCTTCCTCTCATAATGCCTTCAAGGTCCGCCCATTTGTTGTATAGGGCAGGATCTCCTTTCTCATGACTCAGTAATTTCATCTCACACACACACACACACACACACACCACATCTTGTTTGTCCATTCATCTGTTAAGACAATTAGGTTGTTTCCATATTTTGGCTATTGTGAGTAATGCTGCGGTGAACACGTGAGAGCAGATAACTCTTTGCCCTCCTGTTTTCATGTTCTTTGGGTAAATACCCAGAAAGGGGATTGCTGGATCGTAGGGTAGTTCTATTTTTAACTCTCTGAGGAACCTCCATACTGTTTTCCACAGTGTCTGTACTGATTTGCACTCCCACCAACAGTGCACGAGGGCTCCCTTTTCTCTACATCCTGGCCAACACTTGTTGTTTCTGATCTTTTTTGTTCTGACCATTCTGACAGGCGTGAGGTCATATCTCATTGTGGTTTTGATTTGTATTTCCCTGATGATGAGTGATGTCAAGCACACTTTCATGCATCTGCTAGCCATTTGTGTGTCTTCTTTGGAAAAATGCCTATTCAGTTTCTCTATTTTTAAAACAGGGGTATCGTTATTATTTTTGATGCTGAGTTGTATGAATTCTTTATATATTTTGGATATTAACCATAAAATAATTTGCAAATATTTTCTCCCACTTAGTGGGTTGCCTTTTCACATTGCTAGTTTCCTCTGCTGTGCAGAAGCCTTTCTAGTTTGATGTAGTCCCACTTCTTTATTTTTTCCTTTGTTGTCTTTGCTTTTGGTGTCAAATCCAAAAGATCATTTCAAGACTGATGTCAAGGACCTTTTTTTCTATACTTTCTTCTAGGCGTTGGGTTAAGAACTCAACATGATAGCAATTCATTTTTGTCCTTTAATAACTCCAGGTGTTGTCATGTTAGAAAAGTCATTCTGGGAGAGTAGCATCATTTAGCTCCTTGTTAAAAGGCAGAAAGAGAGCATGGCTTTCACAGGAAGACCATATGTATGAAATGTGCTTCAGAAAAGATTACTCAACCGAAAACAAGCTGGTTCTGAGATTAATGAATGAATCAGACGAGGTTTCTGAAACGGCTAGTCAACCAAATTCGAGCCAGGGACTTGAACCTAGGACAGTATTCCATTTTGCAGAGGAAGAATTGACTTTGGGTAACCAGTGTACATAAACGAACACATGGCCAGAGGTGCCATGTTAAGAGTGGCAATGCCAACAGAGACTGACCAGAATGGGCAGAAAAAAGACAGTTGAGGGAAAGGACAGATATTGCAACAAGCAAATGCATAATGACCTGGTTTAGCACAACATCCCATAGAAGATAGATAAAATCCAGGATGCCCAGTTAAATTTAAATTTTAGACAAATCATAAATGGTTACATAGATAAAGATTAGAAAGAAAGACAGAGATAGGTAGATGCGCCTCTAATATTGCATAGGACATACTTATACTAAAAACCAATTCACTTGTTATATGAAATTCATATTTAACTAGACATCGTATATTTTTATTTGCTAAATCTGATTACTCTAATCATGCATAATGTCACCATAAATCACACAGTTCATAAAGGGATAATTTCTGCACTAAATGCTTATGGCTCAATTTTTTTAAGTGAGTGCTTGGAATTTTTTTTAGTGAGGGCTCAGATTCTGGAATGTCCGTCCTAACCTTTCAGAGCTTAGACCATTAGGAAACTTTCTTGAGCACTGAACTGAAGTCGAGGTCTTCAAATCCCGCAGCCCCTGAAGATGGCGTTCACTTAGATTTCAGCCACTGGGTGAAATGAGAGATTTAGGCTGGTGAGGCTGCAGGTAAATGAATACAATGTATCTCATGGAAGCAGCATTTAATAATATTAAATTGCAGCGTTTGAATTTGACATTTAAAATAGTTGAGAGCAGTCTTTGACAGACTGGGTCAAAGTACCTAAGCAGTACAGATTAGAATGCACAGGATATATCTTAATTACTTTTTGCCATTCTTGTTTTTAAATGCTAATGCACAAAACAATGAATACATATGGTGGTTTATTGTAATTTGGTTAATTCTTTAACTAATGGTGAATCTGTTACACTTCTAGATCGCAGTGTGCGGTGATCCAACGGTGGCAGTAAATGGAGAGCACAGCACAATCCAACGGAAGACAGAGCTCCACATGGCCCTTTAGCGCCTTAGTAGCCACAGCGACAGCACGACTCTCCCTCACTTGTTTTTGTTTGTTTGTTTGTTTTGTGGTTTGGTTTGGTTTGGTTTTGTAAAAAAGAGGGCTTTGTTTTTTAAGCCTTTTCAATATTTTGTTAAGCTCCTCGTTTCTCATAAAACAGAAAATGTCTTCACAGAACTCGTCTAGATCATTACAGTAGCTACGTCTTTGTATTATAAAGCATTTCAAATGGAATACTTAGATTGTGCAAATTTTAATGTTAAAATTGAATTACCTACATGTGGTTTCTCGCTCTTATCTCTACTTTTATGTTATTCAAAATAGGAATTTTACCCTAATACTAATGAGTGTTTTTTACAGTTTTCTCCTCCTCTGTTCAGGGTTTTTTCCCTTTGGATAGCACTTGTAACTACTATAGTTTTACATAATAATGGGAAGAAAATATATAGAAGGTTTTCACAGTTTATATCTAGTAACTATTGATGGAAATTTGTTACGTCAGATTAAAATGTATCAAAAATCGAATATTCCAAAGCATATGTCCTTAGTGGACTTTGAATATCAGATTTATAGATTCTTGAAAGGAAGTTCCCCTTACATTGACATCCTATATATGTTGTATATCATCATTTTGTATATTTTATATATGTATAAATTTTCAAATATACCTTGTTTAATGATTCTATACTCCTATAAAATAACTTTGAAGGTTTATGGAATATTTGAAGGCATATGAAATGAGTGACTCCATCATTTCATCACAAAACCTAGCACATAAGTCACTTTAATCACTGTTTAAACATTTGATAAAATGCAACAGACCTGAACACCTATTGTGAAGAGTTTGGGGTGAAGGCCAGCGGTATCTAAAGTAACTTGCTCCTGTGCTATCGATTAATCCCAGAGGCTGCAAAAATAATGAACTTATGTGACCCAGGGACCACACTGAAGGCCCATTTACTTTCTTTAGCTTTAAACATACAAATTTAGACAAATGATTGAATGTTCCATCCATCTTTAAGGAACCACCAAAAGCTGCCCAAACCACGCTCCTCCATGCATGAAAAGCCCATAGATTGAAACATGTATTCACATTTGTAGAGAATGCTAATGTTATGGCAGAAAAGAGATGTAAATTGCATGTAAAATGAAGGGATTTTTTCAGCTGACTTTGGATGAGTTCAGTAAGAACAAGTAGAAATTTACTTTTTCATTATCCCCGTAAATACCATCCTACTTCTTGGAATAGTAATTGGATTGGGACAAAGGAAATGTGGTTCCTCTCCCAGATTTCCTTCCTACTGCTGGGAACTGTCCCTATGCTCCTGCCTCCTTCACTAGATATGTCCCTACTGTAAGATTCAATGTTGACATTACTTCCTCTAGGAAATTTCCTACAGCTTTTAACCTGGGCTACAGTCTTAACAAACCCGTGATGTCTTATATTGTTATTCTCTATCACACATGACCCTTTGTAATGATCACACCATATGAAAATTGCCTTCTACAAAGGTCAGCCTTCTCTCATCCATGTTTCCGAATCAGCAGCACAATGCTCATTTTATTGTAGGCACGTAATAATTTTGAATAAATGAATGAGTATAAATCAGTCTAGCAGAATTCAATAGACTGTCTGGACTGTCAAATGCAGTTTAGTAAAATAGTCCTTAAGAAGAGGTAGCAATAGGGAAGAATAAAATTTTAGAGACCATTATGAATTTTAGGTCACAACGGTTGAAGATAAATGTCTTCTTCTTTATTCCTTTATATGAGGTCAGGGATGAGCTTACTTTACTAAGCATTATGATAGCCGAGCCTAATCCTGTGTAATATCGGACAAATCTTCTGACAACTCTGAAAAAAGCTTCTGTTTTTGTAAAAAGAAGACATTTTTTTTCTTGTAAATTTCCAGGTTTCTATTGTGCAACAAAGTTACATGATTATGAAAAAAGTACCTTGGGGCACCTGGGTGGCTCAATTGGTTTAGCATCTGACTCTTGGTTCTGGCTCAGGTCATAATCTCAAGGTCGTGGGATTGAGCCTCGAGTGGGGCTCTGTGCTCAGCTCGGAGTCCGCTTGAGATTCTTCCTCCCTCTGCCCCTCCCCCTGCTCTCTCGTGTTTTTTTTTTTTTCCCCTCTCTCTCTCTCTAAAATAAATAAATAAAGTCTTCTTTTAAAAAAGTATCCTGATTTGTAGGGTGGAGAATTAAGCTGAAATCAAGAATATTGCTACAAAAATGTATGATTATATATGTAGGAAATACACTGGTTAGGGTCAGTCTGCTGTAACAAAAAGATGCAATATGATACAGCACAAAGAACAAAGAAGTACATTTCTTTCTTTCAAAACAGCTCTGAAGTGAGTGAGTGATGAGGGTCTGTGGAAACAAATCTGTGCCCCTGAGACACCCATCAACTAGGACTCTGTTAGAACCTGGTCTTCCCAGGCTGTCTTGTGCACCCCCATGGTCAGGGCTGGGTGTGGAGTTCAGAGAGGACAACTAGGAGTTTCTACCACTGAAGGGGAAAACATACTAGATCTTTTAATAATAAGGTCAGAAATGACCAAATGGATTCAGGGTGCATTTGATCTGGATCATAGCTATACCCTTTTTGATCCATTCATCATTACATATACACTATTCCACTGTTAAATACATTACAGCATACTCACATAACCATCACATTGATTTTGAAAAACATAAATAAATTACTAATATGATTGTTAATAGATTAATGGTAGATTGCTAATTTTAGAAAACATTATGGAATTCCAAACAAAGTACATATTATTTGGTAAGAAATCATATATGTAATAACTGGAAAGATATGCCCTAAAAATTAACAGTGATTAACTTTTGCATTGGGAGATATTTCACATTCTTTTTTTAGCTATCAATATTTTCTAAATTGTCTATCATAACAACAAATTTTTTGTGATATAATTAAGAAACAATACATATCCACATGAAGAAAACGTATACAGGCATTCTGCAGATACTACAGGAGAAATGAAATGTAAGTACATTCAATTTCAGCTGCCATTTTATATATGACTAGTCAATTATGGTCAAAAGCATCCTGACAAGCTTATGGCATCTTAAAAAAAATTTGCAAACACGTAGATGAAAGTAGCAGACGTGACTTAAGGAGCCATCTTGCTGCTATGAGATGTGCTATTATTAGAGCAAACACAAGCTGTAACAGATTCCCGGACAGATTCCCGAAGCCCATAACAGTGCATATGCATCTTTCTCTACAAACACACTGAAGCAAACTGTCTACAAGAGTGTGGTGTTTAAAACGTAAGCCTTTGGGGCGCCTGGGTGGCTCAGTCGTTAAGCGTCTGCCTTCAGCTCAGGGAGTGATCCTAGAGTCCTGGGATCAAGCCCTGGGATCGAGCCCCGCATCGAGTCCCGCATTGGACTCCTCTGCGGGGAGCCTGCTTCTTCCTCTCCCACTCCCCCTGCTTGTGTTCCCTCTCTCGCTGGCTGTCTCTCTCTCTGTCAAATAAATAAATAAAATCTTTTAAAAAAATGTAAGCCTTTATTTCTCATCTAAATGGCTTAGTTTGTTAAATATGTTAGTCATCGATTATTTATTTGTCTGGAGCTCCAACATCTGCTAATTTGTGAACTCCACCAAGGGAAACAAGGGAGCAAACTTTTTATTGTCGGACATTCTTAACGTTCTCCATATACCCTTTTTAATTATCCGGGTCAGTTATTTTTCTTTCCAATACCAAAATAAAAAGTGCTTAACAAAAGTTACTTGGCCTTAGTATCAACATTCTGCTTTTTTTTTTTTTTTAAATTGAAAGTTGTTATCGTATATCCATAAACTTAAGGTAGAGCAATTAATTTCAGGGAATTTATGACTTAAGTAAACCCCGTTTGTTTTCTGGCCTTTCCTCTCCCTGAGAGAGGAAACAGCCTTCTCTGGCCATGGATGTAACCAGAAAGTTTGCTCCTACGTCCTTTCTTGACAGCGTGTTTCTGGAATGTCCATCGAGTGTGTCCAGTGCCCCAGCAATCCCTAAGCAGCAGCGTGGCTGCTCAGTTTACCTGTCAGACTTTCATAAATTGAATTGAGAAGGAAACAAGGAACGTTTGGATAATTAGTCTCTCACTAGTAGAGCAAGCATCCTGAACTTTGTATGGGTTCCCCTTGCCCCCCAAGTGCTATGCAGTTGGAATGGAGGCAGGTACAGGTGAATGCTCGGCACACAAGGTGTCCGAGTCATAGCTGAGAACATTAAGGTTGTAAATCACCAGTCTTCCCCCAAATCTGCCTAGTTTCTGTCCCCTCGGAAGACATGATTTTTGTTATTCTGGTCAGGAAATCAAGGTGAGATGTGGTCTCTGTCTCTCAAGGCCCCGGGCTATGAAAACATCCTGGAGAAAGTAGTGTGAGCCGGCTAGAGAGGCCACGGTGATCTCCCAGCACGGCACATCCTGTCATACCGTTAGCCACAGAGCACCCTCTGCTGGGATCGGCCACTGCCTGGGACTCTGAACCACTAAATTTGTCCAGTGAATGACTGTAGGCTCGGAAATGAGGTGGACCAGCTCTCCTTCCCTTTGCACGTCAATTCCATCGAGCTCCGTGAGAGAAAGCATCCCCGTGTCTGCAGGTAGACACTAGGAAAGCACCGTAGGCAAAAATAAACTCACTATTTTGCAGCGCCTTCTGCCCAGTCTGTGGCAAGATGACTGAACACTTCTGCATCATACAAGTGTCCCTGAGGAGAGAACAGGTGTGCCACGAGTGCAGGTGATAAAAGGGTTGTGGCACATTTTATTCATACATTTCAGTTGTGCATCCGGAGAGCAGGCATGAGACAGCGTGTGCCACAGGACTCCTGGGGACAGGAAAGAGGGGCCTCCTGCATCATTCTTCAGCCACGCACAAACTGCATGAGGCAAAAAACATCCCGGACACTCCTCCTCCTCGTGTACTCATGCAAGGTGTTCAAAATTCAAGAAAACTTGATTTCCATACTCCGCAGATAGAAATATTCCGAATAATGTAACAGTGCCGGTATAGATACTACCAACCACTGACTGCTTCAGAGAATATAGATCATTTTCTGAAACCCACTGAAGTGCAGCCAAGACGGTGGTTTTGAGCCGGGCAGGTATTCTCTCAAGATGCATCTATTCCGTTCCTGAAAAACGTTGAAATTGGTATTCATGCAAGGAGAGCGCAGATGGAATTGGAAATTCAGATACCTGCATCGTCACAGTTCAGATCTCAGGTTTAAGAACAAAATTTCAAGTAATCGTGTGAAACAGCAAGTGTGTGAGAAATATACAAGTGGGGACAAGACAGTTTCTGGAAACACTCAGAAAGCATCTTCTGAAAATGCCCGGGGCCAGTGTGCGGGATCACCCCAGGGGAATCTCAGCGCCACTTCTGACCGGGAGTCAAAGAGATCTCTGTGCTCTGGCCTCTCGCCTGGCCGCCTGCCTAAGAGAGCAAGAAGAGTAGGGACTTGGCGACAACATCACCACCACCGAGGAGCCCACCGAGCTGGCACTGTTCAGAATCTGTCTGTACTTCCACTCACCTCGGTTGAAAGTGGGCGTTCATTTAGTACTGTGAGTATTCAGGATAGTGTCTGAAGAAGAAATTAGCAAGTGAGAATGCTAAAATGGTTTACTTTTTGCCTTTAATACCAAACTTTTAAAATGTCCCCACCACACTATATTGTAACACTGCTTCACAGTGTTCAGACACATTTCCGATGGATTCCTGGGTCTCAAATGTTCATCCTGTGATGGTAATATTTTGCTTCAGTCTTAGCTTTGGCCAAATGCAGATTTTAACCCTCATTCATCCCGCATTTGGATAATGTGGTTTCATTGCACCTGTACAGATAAGGGTAAATAATACTTAGAAATACAAACATTTCTCCTTGAAGGATTAGAGCAATCTTAGAAGTGAGTTATAATGCAGGAAGTTTACAGACTAAGGTTTTGGCTAACGTGGCCTTTCTTTGATCTGAGTCCTCACGACAATTTTCCCTCATCCTCATCTGACTTTTTTGTTTTCAGTTTGGAACATACGTCTTAAGCTACCTTTTCTTCAAGCCCGTCAGCCTAAAACTCCAATCCCTTTTCCAAAATGAGAAATCCCCTCCCTGGAACGTCCTTGTAGGGGCTGTGCAACGGCCCAAATTTGGGCTATGCAAATCAAGAAATGTGTAACACTTAGGATGTATGATCCTCAGTTTCACAGTTCCTGCGGGTGGAAATGGGTTCAGAAAAATGGACTCCTGCGCTCATCCCATGAGTCAGAGAAATAGGTTTCTTTAAATTCCAGTGTCCCTTTCAACAGGCCCACCAGTGGGAGCTATAGGCCTACTAATCCTTCACTATCCAAGTCGTAAAATAATAACCTATTTAAATAATAACTTCTCTTACAAGGACAAACTTTGGTGTTTAAGGGACAGTGACATGCTACTCATAGTGACCAAATGTACTCCTTTGATAAGGGGCCTTCCCTGTCTTTGACATCACTGTGTCCTCACTGAAGGTTACTTCCTATTCCTCCCATAGCCCAGAAGAATTGTAAGGAGGCAGAGGAGGCTTTAAAATCATGTTTATTGGGCTCCTGGGACACACTCTCAGTTCCTGTGATTATGGACCAGCTCAAGCAGGACCTGTAGACGCCTGCTTAGACACCTGCACCATCAATAATAGATCTCCCAGCACACAGACACACAGGGGGCCAGCTGGGAAAGAGAGAGGAAGGAAATTTGGACTTGGTTATTTCAGATCATTGTCTGCAAGCAGAGTTCCCAGCAGGGAAGTGAGGGGTTTGTAGGTTTCCTGATGGAAGGCCACAACTTAACGATCTTTCCATTTCAGAGCCGGGGTTCCTGCCCTGGGGATGGTCCAACAGAGCGGGGTCCTGTAGACTGTGAGCACCTGGGGCCAAGGAGGGGGTGCTCCCAGACTGAAGGAATGGACAGCACAGATGCCCAGCGATGGAGGAGAGGGCTGCAGAAGGTGATGGGAGTGCACTCCTCTGTCCCCAGAGAGCCCCACAAGAGGCTGTTCTGCAGAGAGCTTATCAGGTCTCTGGCCCAGGCCCCCGAAATGTCCCTGTGCTCCAGGAGCACCGGGGGTCTGGGGCAGACCCACCTGTCACCACATGTTTCACTCATTCATTCGTACACTCAACAAATGATCATCGCATTTACCATCTGGCACCAGAATAGGTAACAAAACACACATTCTCACCGTCACCACACTTACATTGGGCTTTAGAATTCTAGGTGCTAGAATATGCTTCCTTCACTTTCATAATCTACTTAGAGCTAATGTCCTTCACCTCCTATAAACAGGGCAAACCTCGCTCTCACGTGTGGCCCTGCAATTACCCCATCATCTTTCACTGTGTCTACCTACTTTTAAAGTGCAAACGACAACAAATAATTTTTATTTGTAAACATTTATATTGTAAAGAAATTAAGAAGAAAATATATATATTCAGATATTTGTCATTTTAACACTCCTTTTCATTATTAAGGAGCCAGGTTTTCCTCTGGTGTCCTTTCCCTTCCAAATATATTGTTAGTCTTTCCTGTATTTAGTTTTTGTTGGTAATTAATCTTATTTTCTTTTATCTGAAAATGTCTTTATTTTGCCTATATTCTCGACTTGTGGATTGACTGTTTCTATTTTCTTCCTCCTATCAGTACTTTAAATGTGTTATTCTATTCTTTTTCTGGTCTACTGTTCTGCAGTTACTGTGGTTTCTTGAGAAGTTCATGTCATTTTGGTCAGTTTGGTTCTGTAAGTAATGTGACATTTTTCCTGGTTGCTTTCATGATGGCCTCTTTGTCTTTTTCTTAACAGATTATTCACGTGGCTAGGCATGGTTTTCTTTGAATTTGTCCTGTTTTGTGTTTGTGGAGACTCTTGACTTTTTATTTTTACTATTTATTTATTTTACATTTTTAGCTTGAATTTTTAAATTAATGTATTTTACAAAGTATGGAACATTTGGGGCCATTATTTCTTTACAATATTTTTCCTGCCACATTTTTTACTCTGCTTTTCTTCTGAGACTCATTAATTATTAATCTAGGCATTAAGCCATTTGCTATCATCCCATAGGTTTCTGAGTCTCTGCTTCCTACCTTAATGTCTTTTTTCTTTCTCTTCCTGTAATTTCTGTTCACCCGTGAGTGAGTGACTTTCGTTATGTCCATTTGTTACTGGCCCATCTGGTGAAATTTTTATTTCAATATTTAATTTTTAATTCTAAAATTTTATTTTCATTTTTTCCACTATTTTATTTCCCTGAAGAAATTTTATACCTTTCTACAATTTATTTTGAGTGCATTTTCCTTTCTTTACTGAACATATGATAGAATTTTAAGGGCTTGTTCAGATCATTCCAACATCTGCCATCTGGTTGGCTTTTGTTGATTGCTCTTTTCTTTGAAAATGGGTTACATTTTTGTTGTTGTTGTGTGTCAGGTTGTTTTGAATTATATCCTTAGAATTGTGGATATTATGTTATGAAGACTCTGCACTCTGTTTCCTTCTTTTGAAGAATGTTGATGTTTTTGTCTTAGCAGGGAGTTGACTAGACTTGCATGAAGCTTTCAAACTCTGTGGATAGAAGTCCGTACCTCAGTTTCACCATGTAAGCCTTCGTGAAGCACATGTGGTTCAGAGGTCAACCAGAGACAGGCGGGGTGTTCATGTGCAGAGTTTGGGGATTCTTCTCTAGCTCTATCCCTCCAGCATTCCCCTATACCTTGGCAACCATCTGCAGCTGCCTGGGCTTCTTTCTTTGGTTTTCTTCTAGCCAGAAAACAGAATTTCTGTCAGAGCTTCAGCTGCCTTTGTCACACCCTGCGTAGCTTCAGCCTACCTTCTGGGCAAAGACCAAAAAACAGAGCAGGAGAAGTCATTGCCATGCTAACTACTTCTCTACAATTTGACTCCCTCCACAGTAAACTTGCTTTTCTTTACTCTCTAGAATACTCAGATTTCTCCAGAATTTATAGGTTTTATCTGGTGCAGTGTTGGTTACTGGAAGTAGAATCTCCTAACTTATGTTTTTAGAATTGTCACTCTGTCGGGGCGCCTGGGTGGTGCAGTCGTTAGGCGTCTGCCTTGGCTCAGGGCGTGTTCCCGGCGTTCTGGGATCGAGTCCCACGTTGGGCTCCTCTGCTGGGAGCCTGCTTCTTCCTCTCCCACTCCCCCTGCTTCTACTCTCTCTCTTGCTGGCTGTCTCTGTCAAATAAATAAATAAATCTTAAAAAAAAAAAAAGAGTTGTCACTCTGTCTTTTCTATTGAGGTTAGACCGATAGAAGAGATGATTGAAAGCCAGGGACAAGGGCGGCATTGAAGTGGTCCAGGCCAGAGAGCTCGGTGGTTTTAATCTGTGATAGGTACCGATACTTCCAGAATATGTTTTAAAGAATGAACTAATAATAATCGTTAGCAGATTGAGTTATTGGTGTGAGGAGGAGAGAAATCAAGAATAACTGCAAATTTTGGTCCTAAATATTGACTGAGATGAGGAGGACAGCCAAAAAAGAGTAGATTTTCAGGGCTGGTATAGAATGAATTAGAATTTTAAGTGTTGATTATGCTATTAGATATCAAATTAGAGATAATAAGTGGAATAGTTAAATATGTCTACCTTTCTAGAGAATTGTTCAATATACAATTCTCAGCATTTTTGAATTATGACTACACAAACCTAATGCTGTAGAAAATTCAGCAGATGAGGATAATTTTGGCATTCCTGCATTGTAGCCATCATGCATCGGAACTCGTTGCCATACGTCAGTGCTGCATGAGCCTGTATTACATGTGTTCATCATGAGACAGGATGTTTTACTGAGTAAAAGCACAGGACTTTGACCCATGTTTCCAGGGTTTTTATCCCCGTTTGCAATCACTGGCTATGTGACCATATGTTTGGGTCTTGGAGATCTACTTCTATCCAGCAAACCACCGCAAAGCTTACTGGCTCCAAACAGCAAGAATTTTGTTATTTCTCATGCTTTGGTGTGTTGACTAAGGCTCAGATGGATTTCTTTTCCTTGTTGTGTTTGGGGTGCCTTACATAGGTCTAGCGAGATGGCAGTTGGAGCAAAAACATTAAAGATGGCCTTGTTCTCATCCAGTCCCTTGGTGGGAGAACTTAAAATCTGGGCTCAGCTCAGCTTGTTCATGGACAACTGGGCTTTTCTCTCTCCAGATGGTTTTTCGCATGGTCTTCCCATGTAGGATCTCCAGTAGCATAGCTGAGCCACTCACACGTGTGGCAGGGCTCCCCTAAAATGCAAAAACAGAAGCTACTAGGTCTTTCTGAATGTTGTACTGAACTGTTTCAGGGTCTGTTGAAGTATTATATTGGCTAAAGTGAGTCACAGCATCTGCCTAGAATCGATACACGCAGGGATCTAATAAACGGTAATTTACTGGAGTGACCGCATCAAGTTACCTAACTCTCTGTGTCTCAATGTATAACATTTAATCGAGAATGTTCCCGTAAATACTACACAAGGGTATAGTGAAAATCACAAGAATTAATTTATGAAAAGTACAAAGATTAAGGTATGGCACGCATCTAAAACATGTTCATTATTATTATTTATTTTTAACTATTCAAAAATATCAAGCTTTGTTCAGCTTGGTGCTGGAGTATATTGTTTGCCACCTGACAAATTTTTCTGTGGTCCACAATGCACCCGTAATATTGCATTTCCCTTGTTCATTATGTTTTATGTATGACTTCTGTCTACTCCCCAACGTAAAACTAATGAAAGGAAAGCTGTTTGACACGACTGAAGGCATCGTATCCTCAAAACAAAAGGCTCTTTGGAAGGGATTTCAAAAGAAAACTTCCAAATACATTTCTTATATTATTTTTAACCTAATTGATTTCTTCCATCATCCAAGCAACTTTTTGATAATGCTTTATACAGCTGGATTCTGGACAGATTTTATCAGAAAATGCCCTTGTGCATTTGTGGCTCTTGACTTCTTTTTGTAGGGGGTTGAAAATTAATAGGGATCCTTCAGGCATCAGCGTTCAGATAAAAAACTGAGTAGATGGGAAAGGCCTCTAATGCTGGTCTCTTCTTGGTTCCTTCTGAGAGAACATCTGTGGACACTGAGGACATTTGTGGCAGGGGAAAATAGAGTAGGAATGTTTGTACCTCTCAGCTCATTTCCCGGAATGGAGGGTGGTGATTAGAAGCTCTCCTACTCCTCTCTTCTCCCCTGACAAGACTGACTTCAGCCATTATTCCAACAGAGGAGGTTGTGCTTGGGGATGCAAGACCTGAGGCCCCCTGAGAGCTTCTCTCCAATGTCTCCCCTCTTGCTTCAGCCATCAGCCCAGTTTTTACCTATTTTGTACGTTTTATTTTTGTGTAAGATTTTTTTAAATAAAAAAATACGAACCTAAGAAAATAGTTTGGAAACTATTTTTTTTCAAAATCTGTTGTAAAATTTAATTATATATTCCTATAATTAGGATTAAAATGCCTTTGGTGGGGTTGAGAGAATTGGTCAAGAGGGATGGCATCACAGTATAAATTATTTGCTTTCCTAATACCATATATCGAGGCGAAGAATGGGGAGTTTGCGACAAGGACAGAGAGAACTTATGACACTGTAGAGTCAGGCAAAGCAAGGAGATTCACACTGAGAAATGTGTTATTACGCAGAGCAACATGAAGGGTTAAGTTCTTGGGAGGTGCCAGAGTGGATATGTGAAGATGTGAATTGCATGGTGATAAAGATACAGCAATGATGAAATTACTGTAAAATTATGCCTTGGGTTGGTCATATTCCTATTTTCTATATTCTCTGAAATGATGTGGCTCCTTAAAATACACAGGCTGTAGCTCATGACCGGCCCCTAGCTAGTCTGTTTGGCCACCAGAGGGTACACGTGTGTTGGGGAATGTGTGCAGCTATGGGGAGATTATGATTGGACTCACCAAGTGACTATGTGAGTACGATAATAGTCAGCTGGGGCACCTGGGGCACAGCACCATAGACTTGGGGGTTTGAATAACAGGTGTTTATTTCTCACGGTTCCAGAGGCCTGGACATCCGAGATCAGAATGTCAGCATGGTCAAGGTCCAGGGAGAGCTCTCTTCCCAGCTGCCCTCTTGATATATTGTCACATGGCAGAGGGCAGAGGAATAGAGAGACAGGGTATTTCTGGTATCTTCTCGTAAAGGTGTTAATTCCACCATGGGGCTCCATCTCCTGACCTAATTACCTCTTGTTGTGGTTTTGTTTAATTAACTTTTGTTAAGTAGAACCCTGGCATATTGGACAGTGAGCCATGGTTCAAAAAAAGAACACAGGTTAATTGAAATAGAGAAGTTTATTACTCACAGTTCTGGAGGGGCTATGTAGGGAAGTCAAGGCAGGGTTCAGGAGAGAGCACAGTGGGACATGGGTACCTGCCTGCGTTGGAGTTCCTAGGCTCTGGCCAGACTGATCAATTCAAACCCAAAAACAGTGGGGTTTTGATAAGCTTCATGGTGGTCTTATGTAAGGGCAAAGCCCCAGGAGGAGGGGGAGAATGCTCATCACAATGGTGGTTGGTGATGTCATACCAGGAACTTATACTCACCGATCACTCTGGGTTCATATCCAGGGCATGAGCTTAGCTCCAGTGACAGTTCAAGGTCACCCAAAGTGGATGTGGAGGCCACGATGTTATGGAGTAGTTTAGCTAAACTCTTAACACCTGTCAAAGTTCTGGTCTCTGAATACCATTACAGTGGGGGTTGGGGCTTCAACAGATGAACTCTTGAGGGAACACAGTTCACAGCAAGTGCTTATTACATGAAATACTTACTACTAAAAAACAAAATTCAAATGAATCAACTTTACAGATCTTCCTGGTTTTACCCAATGATTCTTGAGTTGGACGGCATCCAATCTAGCCGATAGAAAGGAGCTTCGAGGAGCTATTCAAAATGAAAGACTTTTATAGACAGATGGGAACAGAAACAAGGAAATTATATGAAGCAAAACAGCAGGTTGGTGATTGCAGGGTCACTTTCCTCATAGGGCATGGCAGGGGTCTAACTAGTGCTGGTCAGCCAACTCCTGATTGACCGGTTTAAGATTCCATTTCTGGGACAGCCAAAATCAGAATGAAGTCTTGGGCTTAGCGTAAGTGACTCTACTTGGGCCTGTTGTCTCGTTTTTAACAACGTAGACAATGTTCTATTTCCCTCATTGACTATTTAGAAGACAGAAAAGAGATTTATTCTTTATGCTTCTTACAAGGAAGACATCCAGGGATATTTTGAGGGATAAAAGGCAAAATGTCCAAGTGCACATACCCCAGTGGTTTACTATAGATAATGCTCCTAATCATGGTCTAATCACTATAGCAACAGTCAGCAGTGGTCTGAAATCTCAGAAAAGAAAAAATAAAAGAAAGGAAAAGAAATCCACGGACTAATGGTTACCCGGCTTTCCTTTTATGAGAAAAATAATAAGTCCCTGAAGATGAGATTTATACTTTGAATATTAGGAGATAAAATAGTAAATATCAGAGGCATAAAGAGAAGCACGGCAGGAACCTCTTCTTTTGCAGATGGCGGGAAGTCATGTCGCATGGCCGTGCATCAGTCACCGCATGCAAATAGGGTTGTGGTGCAGATTCTTCTGCAAGAATCTCAGGCACAATCAGTGCACTGTGGAGTTTTTGTTCACCACCAGAGCAACCACGGCAGGCTCCCCAGATATGTCACTTTCTCCAGGACTGGCCCCTCTGTGCTCTATGCAGGTTTATTCCTCATGGCACTGACATGCTGGTGTGGAGCCAACAAGGAATCCTCACTCATCCAGGAACCCCCCCGCCCCCCACTTTGGGCAGGTGCTCCACATGTGCAGGAAGCATTTGGAACTGCAGTTGCCTGGAATGATATAGTCAAAAAAGAAAGGCTTTTATGACACCAAATCTCTGTTCTTACTACCCTGCATAAACTAATTAATTAAAAGGGGACATTTGGTATTTGACTCGGTAAGTCATTAACACATCTTAACGGAAGAATTTTATCTCTTGAGCAGAAAACAGAGCCAATATCTTCTTACAAAATACTTGTCGTGACAGTTAATTTTGCGTGTCCCCTTGGTTGTGCTGAGGAATGCTCAGAGCTGATAACACGTGATTTTCGTCTGTGTTTGTGAAGGTGTCTCTGAGAGAGACATTGGAATCGCTCATCATCAGATCTGGGGGGGGCTTGAGTAGACTTGCTTAAGCTCCCTCGTGCATCTGTTCCGCTCTTAGACACCCGTGCTCCTAATGTGGGGCCTTTGAACTCAGCCTGGGACTTACACTCTCTCCATCCGATACCCCCAGTTCTCAGGTGTCAGACTGGGCTCGAATTGCACAGCGGTTTTTCTGGCTGTCCAGCTCCCAGACAGCAAGCGGCACCCATCTTAGCTTCCATAACCACCTGAGTCAATTTTATACTCAATCTCCTCTTAGACGTGTCTGCATTTATGTATATAATATCCATCCTATTGGCTTGGTGTCTCTGGAGAACCCTGACTCACACACTTATGGAGCTTAAAGTAATTGAATCATGAGAACTTTTCCCAATTATTATTCAAAACCCTCTGATTACATTTTGATTCTTCAAAAAGTAATCTCCCAAATCTTTTCTTCAACTCGTGCTACCTTCCCATCCTGCCTTTCTGCTGCCTTTAAGGTACGGGATCAGGGGTGTTGAATAGTTCTGAGTGATGGGCAAGGAGTGAAAAGAAAACCTGATTTCTTTTGTTTTGAATGGGGGTTTCCTCTCACTTGTAAGCATTGTGCACACACACACACATACACACAGGTTTTAGAGAGCACACCCAATTATTTTATATACTTTGCTGTTATAATTGGATCTAGTAGAGTTTGCTGGATTAAATCATTATTTATCTACCATCTAATTATATTTATTAGAGTTCCAGAGTTTTGAAATGTGTGGAAGAACATTGCTGCTCTTCAAATCATAAGCATCGTTGGTGAGTATCCGCGATCAGAGTTGGGTACCAATAACTCATCCATCCACATGTCTTCTTTTCATTCCATACCCAAACTAACTCCTTTCCTTTTATTTAGTTTTGTTCCAAACCAAGACCAGATTTTTCCATTTTGATCCCATGATATTTCAGACGGATTTGGGGGAATCAGGGCAAGGTCCAAGAGCATAACTTGAAAGATAAGACCACATTTTATAAAGCACACTCATGCGGATCAATGACTCTATATTTTCTCTCCATGTTTAATGGAATTAGAAATTATTTACTTTCTCATTTTCAGGCATTGCTTAACAGGTTATGAGTGTGTGAGGGTAGGGACTTTGTCTCTTTGATTCCTTGCTGTATTCTGAGAACCTAGTAGAGAGCTTGGATTGTACTCGGTACTTATTATGCATTAATGATTGATCGACAGTCTGACGACTCTGTGCAGGATAGACTCAAGCAAGGTCCTGGGGGCCTGTGGTGACTTTGCTGATAGTGTGAGTAGGCGAGGACTAGCCTTCTAGTTGGATCTTGGTGGTGTAGTCTGAGCAGTAGCCTGTGGAAGATGCACCTGCAATTTCCACTGCTTTTTCTCTGCAATTGGGATAAAACTAGCATAAATAGAATTAGAACCAAATGTATTTTTTTAAAGATTTTATTTATTTATTTGACAGAGAGAGACAGCCAGCGAGAGAGGAAACACAAGCAGGGGGAGTGGGAGAGGAGGAAGCAGGCTCCCAGCGGAGGAGCCTAATGTGGGGCTCGATCCCAGAGCACCGGATCATGCCCTGAGCTGAAGGCAGACGCTTAATGACTGCGCCACCCAGGCGCCCCAGAACCAAATGTATTTTTAAACATCTAGTCAAATAATGAAACTAGACAATGATCATCAATGGCCACTAATATCACACACACACACAAAAAATGAAACAACCGCTTAATAGTTAACCTCTTGAGTGATAATACAGCATCAGAATGACACAGTATACCAAAAATGAATCGAGGGTGGGAGGGAGGGAGGGAGGGAGGAAAGAGGGAAGGAAGGAAGAAAGAAATCTAACTACCAATTCAGAGAAAATACAAGGATGGGAGAATATATAAAACCATACCACGCAGGGGCATTAAGTAGCAAAATCCAGAATGTGGGAACACCACAGGAAAGATGACCCAGGATCTTTAATAAATAAGTTAAAACAGAAAAAAGGGAGAGAAACATATATGTTAAAGAGCTTTCTGAGATGTAGGCAGACGCTCATGCATGGGCTTTCTTTGGAAACAATTGGGAAAATCTGAACTCTGACAGTGTATCTGATGGTATTAAGTACTTATAGTTTATTTTTACTTTTAAAATATTGAATTTATGTTTTTAAAATGAGTCTTTTCCTTTAAAAATAAGCACATAAATATTCAAAGATAAACTGTTATGATTTGTAGGATTTACTTCAAAACAATCCAGTTTAGAAACATAAGACCGTGAATTTTTTTTTTTTTTTTTTTTTGGTAGCTGGGTAATGACGATATAGGAGTTCATTATCCTACTTCTCTAGTTTTGTTTGTGTTTGAAGTTTTTCCATGGGCAGAGGGGAACATGATATTAAAACTATAATTGTCAGCATTACTTTTAGGCGGGAAAAGTGTGGTAGGAGCTTAGCTGTATAAGAAACAGTCATAGCGGCGCCTGGGTAGTGTAGTTGTTAAGCGTCTGCCTTTGGCTCAGGGTGTGATCCCTGCATTGTGGGATCGAGCCCCGCATCGGGCTCCTCCCCTGGGAGCCTGCTTCTTCCTCTCCCACTCCCCCTGCTTGTGTTCTCTCTCTCGCTGACTGTCTCTCGCTCTCTGTCAAATAAATAAATAAATAAAATAAAAAATTAAAAAAAAAGAAACAGTTATAAATATGTATTTATTGTCTAGGCTTCATGAATAACGATTTTGGAAATGGGCAAGTTTCTTTATTATTAAAATAAATAACTGCTCTGGAGATTTTCATGTGTTGCCAGAAAATTGAAATTAATTAAATCTTAGCCTCCCCATGTAACATCCAGTTTACAGAAAATGCAGGGGCAGAGGAACACTCTAAATAGCAGCCTGAGTATTCATCTGCAGAATCCACAGCGAGGGGACTGGTTTTCAAATAGAAGTTAATAAATGTGGTGGTTGTGGGGGAGAAACAGCTATCAGATACAATATGTAAATACTATTCAATCCATTCAGATACTTTTCTTATCTGTGGGAAAAACAGGAAAGGAAGGAAGCTTGGAGACTATTGTTTTCATTTTGATTATAATCATTCTAACCTTTAATTACCTTGTTTTTCCCTAAACAGAGACTTATTTATAATCAATTTTTTACCTACTGAGCACTCTGACTTTCAGTAAGCCATATAACACTTGGTGCTGACCACAATCTAATTTCGGTACTAGGTTTTCCCCAGGGGAATAATATGCAGCATTTAAATAATAAACAGCCTTGTCTGTTGCCCAGGAGAACACAGGCATTTTTCCCCCACAACATTCCCAGGCCTTTGGGAAAATGCCTGGCACATAGTGGGTGCTTAGTAAATATTTGTTGAACAACTGCATACATTGAAAAATACATGAATCATCTCAAATGAGAAGTGGTCCTTCCTGAGCCTGAGTGCCTTCTCATAAGACTCCTCCGTCTTCATGATCTGTGGGTCAGTGTGACAGATGCTCCAAAGATGTCTTAACCCCGGGGGGGGGGGAGGGCAGCATATGCTCAAGCCGGATGCCCAGTGTGCAGGCAAATGCTGGGCGGTAACTAGGAGTCCACTGCCGGGACTCAGGAGGGATGGGAAGTACTACCAGCAAACTCTCTCCTTGGGTTTCCTCCCTGTTTGTACGAGTGCAGTTCTAGCTTTGTTGAAATAGGAGACAGAGTAAGGTGAGAAGCTGACAAACGATAGTTAACTGGCTCAGTGATCTGGCATAATACACGGTTGGAGAAACCAAGTAGTTGGTAGGAATAAAACACATTCTGTGTTCACAGCAGAACTGATGGAGTACTATGTGCATGAGAAGTTCTGCTGTGTTATACAGTTTGCCGGGAGCCGTGTGTGCTGGGGAAATACGGTGAGATGGCGTTGAGCTCTGAGTTCTGAGCCACCTCTGCCATCCTCTCCCTGTGTCACCATGCACGCCTTCTCCCCTAGCCCAAGGTCCTCACTATCAACAAATAGAAGGTTGATGGAAGTGATAGCCTAGGCTTCATTGATCCTCCATTCTCTAAAACTCACTCTCCTGAAAATTACACTTACATCTGTCAGTGAAAGTAGAATACAGAACTTTTTGCCTTTTAATGACCATTTAAAGTACTTGGCCCACAGAAAAGAAAGTAGGTTTTTCCCAACAAAGTTGAACTTAAAGATCACATGGTATATGGTGAAGAACATTAAACATTGCTATCCTGTAATGTCTCGCAGCAATAAAAGCAACATGCATTTCTTCATGTGATAAAATTTATGAAAGACCAAAAGCGCCCCTTTCAAATCAGATGCAAAGAGGAGTTTGCTTTTCTTAAGCTTTTTTAAGCTGACAACATTGTCTTGACATGGAGGAATCGTGAAAGAAGATGAAGAAGACAATGGGGGAGAGTTGCATTCTTTATCTTATTGTTAATAAGCAACCACCTGTTTATTAAAACTCCCTTCCAGTTTAATCTAGTATAAGTGGCTTTAAAATAGGACTTTTCCAGGTACAGCTTTCAGAATGTCTAACTGCTGTCTTGGAATTAATATGTCAGTAACACTAACTGAGTTTTTCAAATGCTCAGAGGTCCTTAGGAGCTGACTGATAGAATATTAAGCATTTGAAGTATGTGATGCAGTCCCCTTGGTCTGATCACTCCTGCTGACCTAGATGACATAAAACAGTTTGTTGCTGACTTCCTGACTTCACTGCAATTCCCTAGAAGAATCCAACAAACACCACTTGTGTTTAAAAGAGATGATTGTGAATTAACCTTGAAATAGCTGAATTAAATGAAATGGCATAATCACTAGCCAAATTTCAACTCTGGATCATTGGCTCCAAAATCATTAAAGGTAGTTGTGATTCAAATAAAAGTCACAATATAGATGCTTGTGGAGAAAATTTGACTTTTGTTCGGTCCTTGCAATAATTTACTATCTGATACATAAGTTTACTAAGAAAGAAAAACATATTTGTTTCATAGCTCCTTAAAAAATGTATTTCTGGGTTTAGGGCAGTAAATCATTTGCATACAAACTCATTGTAATTCCACATTTGCTTACAGTATTTCTCCATGAACTGAAAAATTCAACGTTAGGGCAAGAATTTTTGCAAGTTTCTTACACTGAATTCCAAAATTTAAGATTTGGGGAATAAATTAGTGATCATTATATCAAGCTCACTTATTTCAAATATGAAAAATGAAAGGGTTAATATGGATGAGTGAGTTGCCTATGGTTGTATGTACCTAAGTACTGAGGTTTTCAGACATGACAAAAAACAAAACAAAACAAAAAAAAAACCTAACCTTGAAGAAGTCAGGGCTAGTCCTGGTTTATTCTGATCTTATATCTCCCCTAGCCAGACAACTTATTCTGATATCAGTTCACCGTCTTCCAGATGATTATCTTTTCATTGTCCCTGAGCCTTCTCCCCTGTTCCTGAAGCCTTGTGGTTTACTGCACAGACCTGGGACTCTCCTGGCTTGGGTGGTGTCACATGCTAGCTATGTGACGGCCAACTTACCTGAGTTCTCCGTGACTCACTTCCCTCTTCTGCTCAATGGAAATAATAATAGACTTGAGCATTAAATAGATGAAGGTATGTAGAGCATTTAATACAGAGCCTGAAAAGTGACAGACAGTAAAGAGTTTAATGGTGTCACAATCATGGTGTGGTCGCGATCTTCATCACCGATTTTTACTTATGAGTTATCTCCAAATAAAGCCTCCAGAGACACTACCTTGCTTTAAAATATGTTTTTAAAAATTCTATGCCTCTCAGTTTGACTAATGTCAATATGATCCTCCCAGTTAGGGAGTCATTAATATTTCCTGCCTTTTCCCAAACTTTGACTACTGCTTCACTAGCTAATTGAATGAATAAATATTGCTGATGGTAGTTCCTAAATCTGTACTGTCTACTCATTTCTTTCCGTCTTCATTTACACAGTTATAATCCAGGTTCCCACTGTCACCTAGTTGTATTTTTCTAAAAGTTCCTAATTTAGTTACAGGTCTCCTATGTTACCCACTGAAATCACTCTCTGTTACATTTCTGGAGACGTTCACCAAAAATGGGAATGTGATCTTTTCACTTCCCAGCTTGAAAACCTCCAATATCCTTTCTTTACTTACAAACCATAGTCCACATTCCTCAGGATAATTTGTACCCTAGTTGTCCACAATAGCATTATCACTCAAATGATAAGGAAATATTTTTAGCTCCAAGAACACTTTATATTCACTTATACTTCCGTAACACTGCTGCTTTTGGTTTTCCTCTTCGCTTGTCTACCAAATGCATCTTATCCATCAATATCCTCTTCAGATACCTCTTCAGTGCTATACCAACACCCACCAAACAGCGTTCAAGATAAACTGCTCGTTCTCAGGTGGTATTTATGTCTTCCATGTTATCCCTACTCTTCTATTATAATATACTTTAATATTTGTTCACAAATCTGGCTTTCTTAATGTTAAAGAAAAAAAATATTTTGACCCATGTTAAAAAGGTAAGGAAGACTTTACTCAGAACTGTTGAAGCAGGGGAGAGAAATAGGGCTCAACTCTGAATACAGCAACACAGTTGGGAATTTGAAGTCAACAAGTGGAGCTTGAGGGTGAGTGGGGTGCAGGGTGGGGGTCAGTGAATTGTTAAGAGGAGACACTGAGGATAGGATTTTGGCAAAGCAACTTAAAGGGATTTTTGCTGAAGGCAGCCCAGAGTGATCACTTATCAAAGATGGGGAATGAAGAATTTGACCAGATGTTGAGGGTGATCAGATATCAAGGGGATTCTTGCTAAAACTGGGCTATGTAGATCGAAAGACAGGATGCGGGCCAAGCTTGAGACCTATTAAAAAAGAGGGCTCAGAGAGGCCTGTTCAAAATTTGGTCAAGGAGAAAATCTGTCAGCTTTAGACTGAGATTTCCTTTAGGAATGGAGTGTGTCCTTTATCTCTTTATTATCATACACCTAACACAGTGGTTGATAAACTGTAGGTGCTTAATAAATGGACTGAACCTCTTCAGGTAAGGTCAACATTTGGAATCTCAGCTATTTCGAAGGCCAGTAGAAGAGCTTAGAGGATCTATAACATAGGGAATGAATTTCAATCATATATCAAGTTGACTTCAAGCTCAAGGATACATCACAGTTCTGCTTCCTCTTGTTTGCTTGCTCATTTGTTCTTGACCAGATGTGGCCCTTTACAAGAAATCACTGTTTACAGTACACTACATTCTAGATTGACTGAATGTTTGTGTGAGTTCAATCTTCATCGTCCACTTGAGGCCATGGTGAAATTGATATTAACCTTTTTATCTGGTATTAATTTCCTTTTTGACCAGATATTTTTGCTTCAAGACTTCTTAGGCTTAAGACAATAATTCAGAAATAAGGCATCTATGTTTAATTTTTAGTTAAAATGGTTTTGATTGAGGCACTGTTTCCATAAGTGCACAAATTATAAGCATACAGCTGAATTATTTTTACATATGCATATATCTGCGTGAACACCATGCACATTAAGGAACAGAAACATTTCAACACTATGGTATGCTTCCCTGTGCACGGACAGGCAACATCACCGCCCCTAAACACACCACAAGGTCAGTTACTGTTTTGACCTCTATCACAACAAATTAGTATTTCCTGCTCTTGATGTCCATAATGATAGAACGAATATAGTTTTTCATCTTGAATCTGGCTCTTTCATTCAATATTATTCTGTGAGATTCATTCATTTTGTTGCAAGTATATTCTTGTATGCTTTTGAGTATATACCCAGGATGGAATTTCTGGGATGCAAGGCATAATACATTTAGGTTTAGTTGAATGTTTTAATTTTTTTTTATTCTACCATCTAGGTAGGGCTTTTGGCACAATGTCCAATGGATCTTGTGATCTTGTTTCCAAACCTAGAGAAAAATGTGCAATATTTTCCCGTTACTTGAATTTTTTATAGATACAGTCTATTGGATTAAGTAAGCTTTTTGGTCTCTTTTGCTGGATTTCTTAGTGCACTTATCTCAAGAAAGTATTGAATTGTGCATCTCTTCCACTGATGAGAGAATTTTTGTACTTCGTTTTTGAAATCTGTGAATTACATTTATTTTTTTAAAACCTGTCACTACCTGAAAAACCAAGTACTGCTATAGGAACTCAAAGTCTGAGGTGCACTAAAGGTAATCATAGCAACACAGTCCAACTTCTAACTGGGTTAACTCGGATCACCCTCCACTCCCACACCCGAGCCCTAAGATCAGCCAGCAGAAGGGAAGATGTGCCTATTCCAGGCATGAAAGCTCAATGACTTGACAAACAGTAGCAGAGATGAAACACATCATTGCCAACTTCAGTAAACTCAACACAGCCAAGAAAGGAATTAGAAACTTGAAAGCAGGGGCGCCTGGGTGGCACAGCGGTTAAGCGTCTGCCTTCGGCTCAGGGCGTGATCCCGGCGTTATGGGATCGAGCCCCACATCAGGCTCCTCTGCTATGAGTCTGCTTCTTCCTCTCCCACTCCCCCTGCTTGTGTTCCCTCTCTTGCTGGCTGTCTCTATCTCTGTCAAATAAATAAATAAAATCTTTAAAAAAAAAAAAGAAACTTGAAAGCAGGTCAATAGAAATCACACAAATTAAAATACAAGATGAAAAATGAGTGAGGAAAAAAACAATAACAAGTCAGCATTCAAGACCTGCGGAATGATCCTGAATCTTCAAACCTATAAATAATCAGAATCCCAGAAGAAGAGGGTGATTATAGGGTAGAAGGAATATTTGAAGATATAATGGTGGGGAATTTTCTAAAATTAATGTCAGGCAGCAAACCACAGATCCCACCACTTCAACAAACAGGATTTTCTTTAAAGGTCATGTCATATTCAAACTACCTAAAAAGCAAAGACAAAAGAGAACATTTGTTAATTGTGTTTCATTTTTCCTATTTCTTCACTATTTCTGCTGGTTCCATATTTCACTGAGAAATTTATGAAACCTTCCACAATACTTTTTCTTTTAGCATTTTTAAAATTTTAAAAATGTATTTTAGGCCATGCTATTGTATGCATAGGGATTTAAAATTTCTCTCTATTACTGATGGATTGTCCCTTTTATATTTGTCTTATATTATGAAATATA
Source organism: Ursus americanus (assembly GCF_024610735.1). NCBI lineage: Eukaryota > Metazoa > Chordata > Mammalia > Carnivora > Ursidae > Ursus > Ursus americanus. The sequence goes on from NC_142132.1 coordinate 72,968,488, forward strand.
CTTCTGAATCTATTTTGGTGATTTTTGCTTAAGGTTTACTTTAATATCACTGAGCTACATGAGTTTTTTCTGTAGTATTTGCACAGAATATCTTTTTCCATTTCCTAATTTTGAAGTTTGTGTTTTCATACTTAAAGTTTGATTCTCATATGATAGTGAGGTTTTTTTCTATTTGGTCTGAAAATCTTTGTCTTTCAAGTGGCGTAGCAATCTTTTACCATTTAGTGTAATTCCTGATATATTTGATCTATTTAAATTTTTTTTCTTTATTTTTCACCTCTTCTGTGTTTCTTTTTACCTCCATCTGGATTAATCAATCACTTTAGTATTATTAAATTCTCCCCTTAATTTGTCATATATTCTTTTTTAAACTATTGTTTTAGTGTTACCTCTAAAGGTAATAACAAACATATTTAACTTATTAGATCCACTATAAATTAGTGTTTTTACAAGATCTCAGATGATGAAAGGATCTTACAATATTTTAATATTTGCCATGTTTTCTTGTACTTAAATTCTACATAGATGGAAATCTCATACGACATTGTCGGTATTTTAGTCGGTATCATTTAGATACACCTACATATTTATTCTTCTTTTCTTTATTAATTTCTGCATTTCCATGTTTCTGTCTAGTATTATTTTCATTTTGTCTGAACCATTCCATCTAGTATTTTTCTTAGTGGAGGACCACCGTCAGCGACATTGCTCAGTGCATGTCTCCCTGAATATACATTCCAACGTTACCAAAATCTTCATAATATTTTTTAAGATGTCACCAAAAGAAACTCTGACTTTAGGTTTTTTTTTTTAATTTTACATCTATCATTGGGATCAAATGAATGATCCTGAGTCATGAACCAGTAATACCGTCTTTATTTTCTCAGCCAAGGAGTCTATGAATTGTTTTTTTAAAAATATCAGGAACAGCTCATTGGATCAGCTCCTAAGGAAGAAACCAAAGAGATACACACGTTTAGTGTTTACTTGAAATAGAATCTCACTCTAAAATTATGTTCGTTTTTATTCATCCCATGAAAGATGTCCCTTTATTGTCTGTCTTGCATGGTTAGTGCAGAGAATATGCCGTGATAATAATCTTTTTCTTTTTGTCTTTTGTTTTCTGCAGTTTGAATGTAATATGCCTACGGATGGATGCAGAAGGTGTGGAACAGTTTACGTGCGTGTGTTTTTGTTTGTAGTAGTTTTGACGTCTCTTTAGAGTGTGGAGAAGTTGTGTTTGTGTGTATTGGGGGGTTTAAGTGCTTTAGGTGAAAATCCTTTTTACTTCTGCTCTCTTACACACATAAAACCACACAATATATGTTCTTTTTTAAACTATCACTATATTTAGGAGATTTTTATGAACTATTACATAAAATCCCTATTAAAGAGTCTTCTCATATTATTTTATTTTGTGGGTATTGATGCGCGCTCTCAACATCCAAAGGAGTTGTCACTATTCACTGTGTGTTACTACACGCCAGGCTCGGTGTTAACAGGTCAATCTTGAAGTTACTATACGGGGTCATTGTTAATAGTCTCACTGTTTAGATAAAATGGAGGCATGCATAGGTTTCTTATTTGTCCACAGGCCACACAGCCAGTAAGGGGTTGTGACAAGGTTCTAGTCCAAGGTCCATGTCGCTGCAGAGTCCCTGCTGTCCATCAAATAAGTGGGAAATAAACATCTGTTGATTTGAATAAATATTATGTATTGTTGTGGATGGTAGAATCTTGTTAAGTTTCCTTTTGGAAAAAAAATACCGTTATCTCAGAGCTTAGTTGGAAAACATCAACAAAAGAATACGTCCCATGTCATTTGTGGAATGAAACTATGAGAGCTGGATTCTGGAACTGATTATTTTTTATTAATTTATTTTTTCTGATGCCTGTCACAGTGGAGGAAGAGATTGCCTCATATCTGTTAGTTGGGATTTTTAGATGGAAAACCTAGGGCCTGTAAAACAGCTCATTCTGCTTGATGCAAGATAGAGATTATGCTTTGTGGACAGTTTCCTTATACTTGCTATGAGATTTTCAGTATTAATAGCATGACATTGTAGGCTTTATGATTGGAATAATACACATTTTTACAGTAAAAACAGCCTTCTGTTACAAAACAATTAAAACTTGGAGGAGGACGCATCAAGTCTTGTATAATTGATTGTTTTGAATGAAGTCAGAGATTAACTTACAAAAATCTTCTTTATTTGCATTAAATTTGGTCCTAGAATATTTTTGTGAGGGTTGCTACATCTGAACACCAAAGGAAGTGATTTTTGAGGCTGTTCTGCCCTCTGATGTATACTTACAACGTGTCGCAAAAGTCGGTGCTGACATTTCACTACAGAAAGTCGTGACATTTGTGTTCATCTGTGATACATTTTGTTTGGGACTTGGTGGGAGAGAGTCTGAGCGCCTTGCATGTGGTAGCACGGTGTCGTGATGGGAGTTAGAGTAGAACAGGGGTTCTAGGGGCTGCATAATTCGATTGAGGTAAGAGGGGCAGAATGACAACATACGTGTGAATTATCGACACCATTATGACAAAACTCACAATGTCAGCATATCCTAAACCAAACTGAAAGAGCCCTATGAAGGATGAGAATTATGGTGATTTTTAGGTGCCAGCTCGATGGACCACAGAGTCCAGACATGTAGTTAACATTTACTCTGTGTCATCTGTCAGGGTGTCTCTGAATGAGATGAATACTTGAATATTTTACTCAATAGACTGAGTGCAGTAGATTGCCCTCCCTAATGTGGGTGAGGCTCATGCAAGCATTTGAAGGCCTGAATTGGATACAAAGGTTGGCCCTTCCCCAGGAAGAGAGAACTCCTGTCCATCTTCAAGCTGGACATTAGTTTTATTCCTGTCGTTAGACCCAAACTGAAACACCAGCTCTCTGTGGGTCTCGAGGCTCCTGGCTGTCCTGGTTCTTGGGCTTCCAGACTCAGACTAGATTATACTATCAACTCTCCCGGTAGATCTTGAATTTGCCTCCATAATCATGTGAGCCAGTTCCTTATAATAAATCTCTCCCTCTCTGCCCCCTTTGTCTTTCTACAGATATATATAGATGCAGATAGATAGATCTAGAAACATATGGATACAGATACCCTGCTCTATCATTTGTTTCTCTGCAGCACCCTGACTAATAACTGTGTTAAAAAAAAAAAAAGTTGAGGGCAATTTCTGTGGAATTTAACCAGATATTTGAAGAACTCTTGGAAAGAAAAAACAAAACAAAACAAAAACCCCCAAACCAGGGGTTTGCCATATTGCCATAACCCTCACTATTGCCATTACCCTCATAGGCCAGCATTATAAATGTAATTCTGGACTTACTTCATTATTTAAGAATGAAGTCTTTAATTTTCAAGTGTTTTTATAACCATTTATTTATATACATTTAATTTAATTATGTACATTTTTGGTGTGTATGCATGTGCCTGTATATTTATTATTTTTAAAAAAATCCATGCATGGATTATTCCCTGACATGAAGTATGTCTCCTGATACTTTTGTTCCCTTCTCCCATATAATCCCTTAGAGAAGTCACAGCAAAAGACTGCTATCAAAAAAAAAGCAATTGGTGTTTTAAGCCATAATCACATAAAAGCATCCTCTGCTGCCACGGGCTCCGGATTGCAGCCTGAAGGGTCCACCCCTGCCTTCCTAAGGTCTCAGAAGCATTGCCTCCCGCTGTTCCCGGGGCTGAGTCCCCCTCTGCCCACAAGCCCAGCTCACACTGACACCACTGAACGCTGAGTGTCCTTCCTTAAACTCCCTTGGGTTTCCTGACCTGCTCTCTGTAATCAGCAGGGAATTATACCGGGTGGAGAAACTTCAGTTCTTTCTGAAGACAGTTACTGCATGAGGTGAATTTAATTGACTGCAATCACTGTTGATTTAACCTGAGATATAAGACGTCCACTGGTACTATCATGTACCCCACACAAAGGCGGGAGAGACATGGGTCTGCAGGACAGCCAGTCAGGGTGACCGGTCATGCTGTGGTTACAGGAGTCCTTAGGTCCCCAGGACCAAAGAAAACCAAATGTTCCATCTTGCTCACACCTCGAGGGCATCGTCGGCTAGCTAGAGGTCCTCCTCCCTGTTTTCGTGATTCTCAGAAGAAGGCAGATGAAGTGTTCAGGGTGCTGAGACAGAGAAGAGGGGAACCTGTGTCCTAGCTCCTAAAACTTCCCCCCAGGAGAGGTGGATGGCCCTTTCCGCTCATGTTCTATTGGCCGGAGAGAATCCTGTGGCCACACCTAACTTGAATCAGGTCAATATTTGTTCACAAGTATTTTCCAATGACTACTGAAGTTATGTACATATTAGTTCCCTTTCTAGATGTCTTTTCTGAGGATTAGTGACTTCGGGTAGTAATTTATATTCTGCAATTTCATGGCAGTGATTAAGTGCACATGGTAATAACCTTGTTAGAGGAGAATTCGGAGTCTCTCCAGTTACTACGAATGTCCATTTCAGCCACCAAAATCTTCATTAGAGTTCCCCTTGGAGTTATTCTGGTTTTGATGTTGATTTTTAAAATGTGTGAGGGAATCCTCTGATTTGGGATTTTAATGATAAAGATGTATTAATTGTCTCTGTAGAGACTCGTGAGCAGTTCGCTGTACCAGTAATAATCACGAAAAACGCATCAAGCTTAATCCAGTGGACAGTCTCCTCCTGAGTCATTTCAAATCCCAGAGAAAACCTCCATGAGGAATGGCCGTTGCCCCTCAGTCTCTTCATTCTCCTGGTTTTCCTTTCAGGCCCTGCTTCCTTTGTGCAGCATTATCAGACCACGCTGCTAAAGTTCTCTCACGGCTGCCAGTGTTCATTCTAACAATCCTGCGTCCCCAACCGCAGACTTAACTGGAGGCGTTAGCAACACCCATCTGTGACTTGTCAGTGGGCAGACAAGGTCAACTCTCTTTCCTCCCGTGCACTCTGAGAAGCGCCTGCTGCTGCCTTCTCGTACTTCCTGTGCTCCCCTGTCGCCTCAATTCCTTCCACCATGTCTTCTCTGCATTTCTTCACTTTTTTACTGGAAGAGCGGTTTGCGTATCGTGAACATGATCTAAAAAAACACTTCCCTTCCCTTGCTTGACCATCCTAGACTCTGAGACAATTGCCAGGTTGCCAGATGAAGTACCTTGCCTGAATGCAAACATTTTGGGTCTTCTTTTTTTTCTTTTTTTTTTTTCAACACTTCACTGACTATTGTGGGGAAGCTCTGTTTGTTCTCAAGCTAATGCTATTGACTTATTAAAAATACTATTTAATCTAGCTATTAATTTGCAGATGATATTAAGCACTAGAATTTTCCATGATATTTAAGTCATTTTCCTTAGCTCCCAGTCCTAGAGAATCTTTGGAATGTGTTTTTCTTTTTTTTTTTTTTAAAGATTTTTTTATTTTATTTATTTGACAGAGACAGCCAACGAGAGAGGGAACACAAGCAGGGGGAGTGGGAGAGCAAGAAGCAGGCTCCTAGCGGAGGAGCCTGATGTGGGGCTCGATCCCAGAACACTGGGATCACGCCCTGAGCCGAAGGCAGACACTTAACGACTGCGCCACCCAGGCACCCCTGGAATGTGTTTTTCTAGAATCCTAGAAACTACATCTTAATAAAGCTATTGAAGGTATTCTTACGACAGCACTGTCTTCCAGCCAAGTCTGTTACCCTGGGGGAGAGTCAAGTCACCCTGTGTCTCCTGTTGTGAGTGAAGAAACAAAAACACAAGTAGCAAACTATAGAACCCAACTTGTGCCTTAGACATAAAGAAATTGAGATACAGAGAATTTCAGGGAGCTCCCTTAACTAGGATCAGAGGTATGAGAGAATTTGGGAATGTGATGTTTGAGTCACTGAGTATTTACCTGAAAACTGATAGGATAACTGTAGTATTGAATTTTTGTTTTTTGGGGTTTTTTTTTTTGTTTGTTTGTTTTATTTTAGAGAGAGAGAGAGAATGAGCTCATGCACGTGAGTGGGGGGAGGGGCAGAGGGAGAAGCAGACTCCCCACTGAGTAGAGAGCCTGATGAGGGGCTTGATCTCATGACTTTGAGATCATGACCTGAGCCAGATCATGATCAAGAGTCAGTCACTTAACTGACTGAGTGACCCAGAAGCCCCTGAATTTTGTTTTTTCAGATAGTTATTAGGAGGCTGGAATACATTCAACAAGAGTTCTCATATAAAGTGATTAGTTTCTTGGCTTCTAACACATGCTTCCTTGCCATTCAGTATAGTTGAAATACTAGTCACATTAGGGAAGAACATCACTGCTGTGGTACAGCATAGACAAAAGCCCCACAAAGTTAAATAATTTGATTTTCATGAGCGCTGGAAAGTAGGAAGAAATACGGTTAATCAGGATGATGGTGATCCTTTCATGCAAGTTCTGAGGATGTGTGTGGGAATTGGAAAAGGCCTTGGAGGGAGAAAGCACCAGCTCCATTGGGTGAGTGGGGCTGCCTGGCTGGCACTGCTCTCCACAGCCACAGTCAGAGACACAGACTGAACAGAGAGGGACACAGAGTGAAGAGGGGGAGTTTTGCTTTCCTGAGGAAATCAGAGAAGATTTCCAGAACAAAGGAAGAGGATGGAAGAGGATGTGTGTGCCTCTGTGAAAAATTGCTGGAAACAGATGAGTTTGTCACAAAAGCCCCAAGAACGGAGTAAAGCGTGTGGGACTGGAGAACTCGCTGCTGCGGCCAACGGTCAGAAAGCTCAGGTGCCGAGGTCTGGACTCCGTGTGGGACGGGCCGACGGGAGCAGGATGCCACGGGCTACCACTAGCTCAAGCTCACCGGGTTCCCTCAATCAGATGTGCCTCACTCCCAGGACGGCCATTGTAGGAGCATAGAGGTTTAGGTTCCACTTTCAGGGTACAACTGATTGATTTCTTACTTTGCAAAGAAAGGATCTGACTACTAAAAATAGTTTGAAAGCCACTGATCTGCGACCTGCCCGAGATTAAATTGTCACTGGCCGCAGAACTGGAAAATGGAACTCAGGTTTCTGACTCCAAGCTCAAAGTAGGTTTTATCCAATTATCTGAGATTTCTTTTTATCAGAAATATTTTATTTTAGAATAAATTGGAAAACAGATTGACATTATGAAAAAAAGGACTAAGTTTAGATTCAGAATGCAAGTTCATTTTTAACTTTCAGCATTTCCTCGCTGTGAGGCATGGAGCAGAATAGCTGTAATTGTAATTTCTCCACGTGCAATGGGTGTGTCTAATTGTTAAGAATGCCAAGCTTGCACATTTAGTTTGAGGGCCAGATGAAGAATGTATCTGAAATGCTCAGCACAGTGCTTGTGCACAGTAAGTCCACACCTGAAGGTTTCATGCTTTGTGCATTTGCAGTGTGTTGCTTTGCATAGATGAAAAACTAATGTCCCGCAAGAAAGATAATCCCCACACTGAATTCCAGGTCCTGACTTTTGACTAGGACCATAGACATTATCCCATAGATTTCTTTTAGGACATAATTTTCCTTTAAAAAATTTCAAAGAGGAGTTTTCTGACAGTCAGGCTTGAGATGAACTTGGGTATATTTGTATCAATGAACCTTCCTTGAACCAGCCGACTAAAAGAATGTATGAACAAAGGAATATAAAATGCGATATAAGAAATCTTGTAATTATTTTCAGTGATTTCTTTGCACGGATAGAATATTAGCAAGAATCTCTAGACACTAAGAGGGAAGCAGAGCAAGAACATTGAATTGAATGCTTACAGTATTCTTGTTTACTGGTATGCTTTTATGCATTCATTCTACCCATTAATTTAATCCATCATTAATACATTCAACAAATATTTATTGTTGCACTTGTGGTTTTTTGTTTTGTTTTGTTTTTTGTTTTTTTGTTTTTTTAAGTGAGAGAAAGCAAGAGAAGGGAAGATCAGAGGGAATGGGAGGGAGAGAATCTCAAGCAGGCTCCATGCCCAGTGTGGAGCCTGATGTGGGGCTTTTTTCCCACAACCCCGAGATCATGACCTGAGCCGAAATCAAGAGTCAGACGTCCAAACGACTGAGCCACCCAGGTGCCCCGCACTTGTGTTTTTAAAAAAGCAAATAAGGCCTCTGCTCTGATGGAATTTATGTTCTAGTTCTAGTCTATAGAAATGAATGAATAAGTAAAAAGAAAATATATACATGCTATGTGGCGATTAAAAAGAGGTGAACGATCACATAGGGAAGAGTAGGTGCTGGTTTTGATTGCATGGTGTGGAAAGACTTGTTGGCAGAACAGAGTTGTATGAATCAGTTTAGTTTAATTCCTGTAGAAAATAACCTCAAATATCAACAAGGCTCATCTCTTGCTCATATCACAGTCCAGTGTAAGTTGGAGGTAGCTCCATTATCTGACTCCAAAGCCAATGCCACATCTATTATGTTTTTAATATGACAACTTTCCATTTCCAGATGCCAAGTTCATCAGTTAGGATTCACACAAAAAGAACTACTGTGGATATTAGGAAATAGGAATTTATTCGAGGAATAAGAACTCACAGGACTGTGGGATAAACTGTGGAAATAAAGGTTCAGACTGGTGAGCTGGAGGTTGAGACGATCGTTAACCAGACTCCCTGATGCCAGGCACGTCCAGCTGTCAGGGGCACCTGTGGGAGATGGGCCTTGCACTCTTGTTGCCCTGCACTCAGTTTTGGCAGCAGGACCAGCAGGTGGGATGAAATCTGGAAGCTGAAGGGAGAACATATAGCTGCTACTGGCTAGGCAATTCTGGATCTAACATGATGACCTTCAAAGACTAGTGACTGCTGCTTGAATTCTCTATTCCAGAATTTGAGCTAGTGTATCTTTTTGCTAACTCAAACCTAATAGGATGCAGGGAAGGGGATTCTGGGTAACAGTTCCCTCTTATTCACATTGACACAGTACAAAACCTTCCTAATGACGGTCAGGTCTAACATATTGATAAACTGAAATGGCTCCAGAGCATATGGACTGGGATGGAGATAGAACCTTAGAATAATGTCCTTGGAGAAAATATTGAAAGGATGGCAGAAATGAATACAGGCTTTAGAAGACCTGAAGTTTTTACATTTCAAGAGAAACGTTCTACTACTCTCTTACATTTTCCAACTGTACAAAAATACGTGATCATGTGTGCAATTCCTGCAGAACGCCAGGTGGTCTTGGAAGGAGGTCACGCAGAAGGAAGTCCTAAAATGTCCGTCTCATTGCTTTACATTCCATCTGATGTGGAAACACAGCACAAAGTAAACACAACTGTACTGTTGGGAGATTCTTATAGCTTACCTTGAGTTCTATTGTATTAACTCTAAGTAGACTGTCCTAAAGTTAGAGACTCATGTTTTACCTCAAGGGAAACCACCGAAAATAGTAATATGAGGAAGGTACAGCTAAAAAACAATGGATGCATCAACAGGATATAAAATATATTTAATTAATACAAAATAAGGTAGAAAGGCAGAAATAAAAGAATGGAAAAAATCCCCAAGAAATAGGTAGATAATAAAAAATGTCCAATCTAAATAAAAATTGCTTATATTAATATTAAATATAAATAACAAAATATTATAGCAAAAACATCCTAGGAATCTGGTTATTAGAGTAAAACTATAATTTGTTTATAAGAAGCATGCCTTAAGACAAAGATAGGTTGAAAGTAAAAGGAGATGAAAAGATATTTAATTCATGACCACAAAATCATAAATAACTTTTATTTTCAGAAAAAATATATTTTAATAATGGAGTTTTATAAAAAAAAGTAAGCTTGATAAAAATGAAGGATAAATGAACCAAGAACTCTTATTTATAAATATATATATATGCAACTAATATCAGTGCATGAAAATGTATGAAGTATATACTAAAACACAAAAGGAGACGTTTTATGTTTTTTTAATCTGAATTTGAAATTTTAGTACCCCTCCTTCAGAAATTGGTGGAAGAATTAAAAAATTCAGGAAGAATGTGGAAGATATTAGTGACACTGTATAACCAATTGTCCTAAATGACAAATGTAGTGCATTACCCTTCATATGTAAAATATACATTCTTTTCAAGGAATCTTGGTAAGTTTACTGTTATATACCTTTGGATGGGCCCCATAAAACAAGTCTTAATCTATTTCAAAAGACAAAAATTTATTAATAAAAATAGAGACTACAATATAAGATGATGTCTAGAAAAGACCAGGCATGAGAAATTAAACAATATGTTTGGAACTCCTGATTCAAAGAATAAATCACAAAGGAAATTAGATAGTATTTCAAAGTGAGTGACAGTAAAATTTAACATTTCAAAATTTTGAATATATAGCAAGAGCAGTTTTATATACTTAATGTTATTTTTAAAAATGCTAACCAACAGTGACTTTTTTCTTGAGAAGGTAGAAGATAAGCAAATTAAAATAAGCAGAAAAAAAAAATTAAAATGTAAGAGCAGAAATCCACGAAGTAGAAAAGACAAAGGAAAGAAAAAAATATCCAGGTTAAAAGTTGGTTCTTTGGAAAACTAATAAAATTGATAAAGTTAATAAAATTGATCACCAAAAAGATAAAGCAACAAAATTACCAATATCATACATGAAAGATGGGAGATTTCAACAGACCCTGCTTATATCAAGAGTATGGAAGTGTTATCATAAATTTCTATGCCAATAAATTAGGCCACTTAGGTGAAAATGACAAATTCCTTGACAAATAAACCTTACTGAAACTGACTCAATGTGGGGAAGAGACAACCTTCATGCATTGTTGGTGGGAAAGTACATTGGTGCAGCTATTGCGGAAGACAGTATGGAGATAACTCAGAAAATTAAAAATAGAACTACTGTATGATCAAGCAACCCCCTATTTGGGCATGTAGACAAAGGAAATGAAATCAGGATCTCAAAGAGATGCCTGTGCTTCATGTCCATTGCATTATTATTCACAGTAGCCAAGACATGAAAGTAACCTAAACATTATCCATAGACAAATGGAAAGAGAAAATGTGGTGTATGTGCAGCAGAATACTCTTCAGGCCCAAAGGAGAAGGAAGCCTTTCCATTTGGGACAACATGGGTGAATTTGAAGGATGTTGTGCTGAATCAAACAAGGCAGACAGAGAAAGAAGGATACTGCACAGTATCATTTTCAAGAGATATCTAAAATGGCAAACTCACAGAAGCACAAAGTAGAATGGTGTTTGCCAATGGCAAGGTGGTGGGAAATGGGGAAGTATTAGTCAACGGCTATAAAGCTTCAGCTATGCAAGATGAGTGAGTCCTAGGGATCCGCTGTAACGCAGTGCCTACAGTAAAAAGCACTGTATTCTATACTTAAAATTTTGCTAAGGGAGCACCTGGGTGGCTCGGTTGGTTAAGAGTTTGATTCTTGATTTGATCTCAGTCAGGTCATGATCTCAGGGTCGTGAGATCGAGCTCCATGTCAGGCTACCCCCCCCCATCTATCTAAGAAAAAAAAATGCTAAGAAGGTAGATAGTATATTAAGTATTCTTATCACACACAAAATAATAGTAGTAATCATTTCATGGGTATTTCGCCAAGTTGTATACATTAAATATGTACAACATCTAGTCCATCAATCATATCTCAATAAAGTGGTTTGAAATATATATGATATATACATACATACAAATATATCTGTGTGTTGATAAAGTATATATATAAATATATATGTACATATGTTATCTTTAAAGAGCTTTACAAAAATGAAAACAAAGAAACCCTCAAGAAATAGGCAATTTGAATAATACATCATCTATTGAAGAAAAGAAATTTCTTTCCAGAAACTTTCAAATCAAAAAAAAGTCAGGCCCTGGGGCGCCTGGGTGGCACAGCAGTTAAGCGTCTTGCTTCGGCTCAGGGCGTGATCCCGGCGTTATGGGATCGAGCCCCACATCAGGCTCCTCCGCTATGAGCCTGCTTCTTCCTCTCCCACTCCCCCTGCTTGTGTTCCCTCTCTCGCTGGCTGTCTCTATCTCTGTCAAATAAATAAATAAAATCTTTAAAAAAAAAAAAAAAAAAAAAAAAAAAAAAGTCAGGCCCAGAAGGTCTTACTATTGAATTCTGTTAAGCAGGGAAGGAATAAATGATACCAATCAACACTTTTTACAAACACTAAAATAGAAGAAGATGTAATACTTTTGAGAAAATTCCTGATATTTAAAAATTATAAAGACATTACAAGAGAAGAGCTTATAGACCAGTTTACTTAGACCAATGAACTTTAGAAACAAAAATGTGTATTGAAAATAAATTCAGTAAATGCATAAAAATGCTACCATCTTATGATTGATGGAGGTTATGCCAGGAAGGGATGGTTGGTTTGACATTGAAAATCCAATCAACGTATTACCAATTATTAACAGAAAATAGAGGAAAATAATATCATCCCAATAGATTTTGCAAAAGCATTTGACAAAATTTAATACCCTTTCATGATAATTTTTTTTAGAAAACTGGGAATTCAAAGAAACTTCCTCAATCTGATAAAGAGCTTTTATACAACATGCTGAGATTAATCATACATAAAAATAAGACAGTGAATGTTTCCCACATATGATTAACTAAGGAGTGAATGTCATTCTTACTTTTATTCACCACGTATGAGGTGTCCTTACCACCACAATAAGCTAGAAATAGAGGAAAACATTTTGAAAGGGAGAATAAAGACTGTACATATTCACAGATGACACGGTTGTTTTTATTGTATTATATACACTATCCTAAGAATTAGAAAAATTACTGTAACTAGTAAGTAAACTTAACATGCTCTCAGGTACAAGGTCCATTTCCAAGAATCTGTTTTACTTTTATACGCCAGCAATGAGTAATTTAAATATAAAATTAAAATAACCATATTTATTTATTTATTTATTTATTTATTTTAAAGATTTTATTTATTCATTTGACAGAGAGAGAGACAGCCAGCGAGAGAGGGAACACAAGCAGGGGGAGTGGGAGAGGAAGAAGCAGGCTCCCAGCGAGGAGCCTGATGCGGGGCTCGATCCCAGAACTCCGGGATCATGTCCTGAGCCGAAGGCAGACGCTAAACGACTGCGCCACCCAGGAGCCCCAAAAATAACCATATTTAAAGCAATATCAAAATATGAAGCAATTAAGAGAAAAATCTCTACACTGAAATGGAGAGATATACAATGGTCACTGATATGTTATGCAAGATACTGTTTTCAATACTTAAAAGATTACAATCCCCCCAATTTAATCTATAGATTTAATGCAATTCCAATCACAATTCCAGCAGACTTTTTTTTGTTTAATTGAGAAGCTCATTCTGAAATTCATAGGGATATGCAAATGACATAGAATTGGTAAAATATCTTTTTAATTGGAACATTTGTACTGTCTGAACTCAGGACTTAACATGAAGCTAGAATAGTCAAGGCAGTTTGGTATTTGAATTATCTAGACAGATTTTTTTAATGAATTATTTTTAATGACTACACTGAAACCCCATCAAGTAAGTAGAGAATAATATACATATATTGAGATTTTCTGAATTTTGGCTATTATAAATCATATTGTACCTAACAATTTCTGAGCATAAATCTTTTTTTAATTGCATACTTAACATAAATTTCAAGGCTTGGAATTACTGGAAACAAAGCTTTCATTCTTTGATGCCAAGTTGCTTTTCACAACAGTTATTCAAACTTTCATTGTCCTAGCATATTTCAGAATAATTGAATCTTAATCATTGAAGGATTATAAATAGAACAATAACATACTCTCATTTATAATTTAGGAGAGAAAAATGAGACTGGGGACAGTAAATATAGTTAGGAATTGATTACATTAGACAGTGCAGGAAATAATGTGAACCGTATGCCGCAACTGAGCAGCCCTTGGCATCCATTCATTGTTTCTACAATTACTTAATAAGTATTTATTGGTCACCCAGTCTGTGCCAGGCAGTATGCTTGATATGGAAATGATTTAAAGCCTAGACCTTACTATCAGCTTAAAAACAAAAACAGGAAGAGCTTATATTTGAGATTTAGATTTAGGAATTCAATGTAGGTACCTGGAGACTTTTTGAAGATCGCATTTTCTGGTTTGATGAGTATGTGTACGGTAAGGTTCATTAACAACCACATTTCTTGTTTTTGTTTTTTTTCCTGAATCCTTACACCCATCATTTCACTTGAATAACTCTTAAACTCTTCCTGCAAGTGTCAGCAAAGATGTTTTTCCCTCATCAAGGCTTTATGACTCTTTTCCAACCCCCTACTGTCCTGTCTCCCAAGCACTATGTCTCCAATACGATACCTTTGCAAGAAGCCAGCTGCAAATCTTAGCAGGGGAGTTGCAAACCTAAGACTTGAATACATTTTTTATCTATCAGGCTCTCAATCCTCTCTGAAGAAACATTTTTCCCTAGGGCCATCTCTTCCAACTCCCCAGTAGCACCTCTCCATAGTGAGCTGTGCTTAATTCCATTTTCACTGGTCTCTCTCCAAGGCAACGATCTCCAGTTACCCTATCCTCCTGACAGGTTTGGGTAAAGCAATTATGCATTTGAATGGATCCTGAATCATGCAAAAAGATAAGCAGTGTCCAAATTTCATCATGTATTGATTCTGCCGGGTTTGCCCTGAAGATTGTTCAGAGAAACACAATTACTGTTGTTACACTTCATTTAAAAGTGCCTTCAATAGCATAAAGTGCTAAGTTTGAGAACCGATGGTCTTTTGGCAAGCTAGACCTTAATATACATTTTTAGAATTTTCTTACGTATCAACACTTAAAATGGAATCATAATTAGTATATATTTTTAAAAACCTGTTTGTTTTTAATTGGCAAGGAAGAAAACATTCTTCACTGTTCCTCTTAGATTATAGTTTTATTGTTAGAAAATGAAAAATCTATTTCTTTAGCTGATTTAGTTTTGATGGCTCTACATGATTCCAATAGTATGTAGTCTACTCTGTGATGGGTGCACACACAAATGCTTTTTCCAAAATGAAACTTTCTTGCTTGGTCATATACCATTCAGAAATAATTAGAAAAATGTATACAAATAACTGAGTTGGGACAATAATGCCTTGGTCTACTCAAAACCCTTTTTTTTATCTTTGATAATTATTTATAACATTCCAACACCACCTTATTTTCAGTTGAAAGATGATTAGGTGATGAAAATAGTAATTCTTATTCCTCAGAGAAAGGGAAATTATTTCCAATGCAATTTGGAATGTGATTACAGATTACATCATTTCTTGGTTGTTATGAGATCTATGAGAGCCGGGGTAATCGTACTTTTCCTCTGATTGCCCTAAGAACAGGCTGGTGTATCACCAGCCCACAGGGTCTATTCAGGCACCGCGACTGCAGCAAGGCAGGGAGTTCCTATGACATAGCCATACAAGTTTCCCGTAATAAACATGTGGTTTTGACCCAATGAAATACCTCTCTTCCTTTTTTTTTTTTCTGTGAATAGATCTCTGTTTCATTTCTGTATTTGTGGTAGAAAAATTGGGAAAATGCAGTGCTTGGATGGTTCAGTCAGTTAAGCATCTGACTACAAATTGATTTTGGCTCAGGTCATGATCTCAGGGACAGGGTTGTGAGTTCGAGCCCTGCAATAGGTTTCTCGCTCCACAGGGAGTCTGCTTGTCCCTCTCCCTCTGCCCCTGCCCCCCCATGCTCTTCCTCCCTCTCTCTAAAAGACATAAAATAAAATAAATAAACATATGCCTACCCTGATTCATTTGATGGAAACATTAATTTAATCATCTTGCATATAGAGAGGATTTGAATGGATCTGTGACAATTACTTTTTATTTGATAGCAAGTTTTCTGTTCTATAAATATCTCAGCAAGGGTGCCTGGGTGGCTCAGTCTTAAATTTAAGCATCTGCCTTCGGCTCAGGTCATGATCTCAGGGTCCTGGAATCAAGTCCCACATCAGGCTCCCTGCTCAGTGCAGAGTCTGCTTCTCCTTCTGCCTGCCACTCCCCCTGCTTGTGCTCTCTCTCTCAAATAAATAAATAAAGTAGTTTAAAAATATTTTAAAAATCTCAGCAAGATAAACAGATTATTATTTTATTGTAGAAAACATATTGTTTTTTACTGAAAGAAGACTAAAAGCCACTTCCATATGTAGTTGGTCAGTCAACGGTGGTTAACAGTTTGAGTGCTGACTATCTGGCATTAGATGCTTAGCACAGGACCGAAATGCGGGAATCAAGGAGGGGGTGCCTAGCACTACCTCTCCCTCACTTATTCCAGAGGAGCTGACAGATGCCATTAAGCTAGGGCATCTAGGTTGTGGGATCACAGTAAGAGGTTGGGGAGACTCCTCCAGGACATCAGGAGGTCTGAAGGTCAACTAGCATCTGTGCAAAGTTTAAAACAGGCAGGTGCCAAGTTGCAGGAGGTAAGAGGGAATCAGAGA
This sequence comes from Ursus americanus, assembly GCF_024610735.1. Taxonomy (NCBI): domain Eukaryota; kingdom Metazoa; phylum Chordata; class Mammalia; order Carnivora; family Ursidae; genus Ursus; species Ursus americanus. Next base: position 72,984,938 of record NC_142132.1, read on the forward strand.
GTTGGTCAAATTGGGTAGGTAAGGGGTGGCCACGTCAGGTGAAGAGGCAGTTATCAAAGCTAGAAGTGTACGTCTGTAGGTCAGGATGAAATGGCTGGAAATGTGGGGGTCTGGTACAATCCTGTGCAAACATACATCTGCCGAGACTGCTAGGAATGGAGGCCATCAAATGGGAGCACAAGGTATGGTGGGAAGCAGACCCAGAAATAAACCTGTGCAGATGAATATGGGCCCATGGAGGAACTGGGGCAAAGATTTGAGAATGGCTGGTCCATCATCTCTAGCAGAGCTCAGGGGAGAAGGTACTGATGGGATGAAATGAGCCACGTCTGACCCCAAGAGGCAGGCAGCTGAGTGTAATGCGGAATGGATTTTGGACTCTGCCGTGAGTGGACAGCGAGTGCCCCAAACTGTGTACAAGCAGAAGCCAGCGTCCCGTAAGCGAGCAGGACAGAGCCGTTGGCTGCGTGCCGCGCAGGACGGTGACGCTGGGAGTAGCTTAGACAAGCAGGGTGGATTTAATCCCATAACAGAAGTTAAAGCCTGTTCCCATCCTTTCCCACAAGATAAAGAGTAACCGTCCCTCAACTTGATTCGAGGAAGATGTGGCGTCTCCTGTGTCTGGGATTTTTATTTCGTTTCTGTGGTAGCAACATGATAGGAAGAGATCCCAACCGTATTTCAAGTGACCTGTGTGGCAGTTTCAGGCTAAGATGAGATCCTGCCATTCAGGGCTTAAATGTATTCAGACGGCGACAGTAGGTCTGCATGGACTTGCTCTGTGAAGCCCCAGACTCCTCTGAACATTTCTGTGTGCACTTTGTGTTTTATCCTAAGAGATGAGTTTTGTGCTTGACTCGGGGTGTGGGTGTGCATGCTCGTTTTTCCTCAGCGCAACAGCTATGGTCCAGACATGGCGAGCCTGTCTGCTTGGACATGCTCCCTCAGGAGTAGCATTAGTGCTTAAAGACAACAACGGGGGGCGCCTGGGTAGCGCAGTCGTTTTAAGCATCTGCCTTCGGCTCAGGGTGTGATCCCGGCGTTCTGGGATCGAGCCCCACATCAGGCTCCTCCGCTATGAGCCTGCTTCTTTCTCTCCCACTCCCCCTGCTTGTGTTCCCTCTCTCGCCGGCTGTCTCTCTCTGTCAAATATATAAATTAAAAAAAAAAAAATCTTAAAAAAAAAAGACAAGGGGAAAAAATTGTTTTTAAATGCTATTATAAACAAATTAGAAAAAAACTGATTTGAAGATGTATTCACAGAACTATAGTTTAAAGCACTTTTACTATGCAAAGTAAAAAAAAAAAAAAAGCCTGAATATTATAAAAGGCCATTCAATATCTTCACAGATGCTAAAACAAAGACTATTCGAGGTCAAACTACACTGTTACATAGGACTATAAAAGTGAAAGGAAGCTTAAGATTTTAGCTTAGTTCTGGTTACCTAATCCTGTAAGTAAATGTAAATATGTAGGTATGCAGATAAGCTTTCATAAATATATTTGTACTAGTATACCAGGTTAATATGATCAAGAGGAATATGATAAGTAGTTTTAAAATTATAACGAATTTTCTATAACAATTCATATATGAACAAAGAGTCTATTTCCAGGTGTTCTATAACTGTGAGTAGATTATCTTAAGTAATGACAAACAGCCTATTTCAATTTTGCTCTCATAATTAAACTAAAGACATAATTAAGGGGCACCTGGGTGGTTCAGTCGGTTAAGCATCTGACTCTGGGTTTTGGCTCAGGTCATGATCTCAGGGTCCTGGGATCAAGCTCCACATGGGGCTCTGTGCTCAGTGCGGAGTCGGCTTGAGATTTCCTCCTTCCGCTCCTCCCCCCTCCCAGCCTCTCTCTCTCTCTCTCACACATAAATAAAATCTTTAAAAAAAGGGAAAAACCCCATAATTAAGCACGAAGAATCTAAAAAAGAAAGGAAGCAGCCTTTTGGGGTGTTAGCAGGAAAATGCTGTGAGTAGTGTATTATCCGCTATTCACACAACCGTTATTTTATCTTTGCTAGCCAGAGAAGCAACATCTCAGGAAAAGAATGTTTTCTCAAGATTTTAGTGGCTTCCAAAGGATGTGTATAAAGGACTTCTCTTGACTGCTTCTGGGACCTTATTGTTTGACTTTTTCTCATAGAAGTTGTCAAATTTGAACTGGATCTCAGAGGACCCTCTGAAAAGCAAGATGCACCCCTAGGACTCTCAGGGATGGCCTGCTCCAAGAAATCTGTCCTGACAGGCTCTTTCCTAAGGAAGCCAGATTAAAAATGGGCTTATTTTTCAATGGCTTGTTTTCTCTTAAGTCTGTCAGGGGGGTTCAACTGCTTTATTTGACTTAGAAAAATAGGCTTACAAAATAAATTTCCTGTTTAGGTCTCACATTTATTAGAAAAGCTATCTTTGGTTCGTTATATATTTTGAACTTAAGGGTGTTCAATCCCTATATCCTAAACAGAACAATGTGACTTTTCTTTTATGTTTTCCAAAGGGAAAAAAACCCATGATATTCTCTAAAGGAAGATCCCATGCATAGGCGGGTATCTGCTTTACATTTTTATCCCAAAGCCCATAGGTTAGAATCTTAAGGAATATCCTGTACTTGCGGGAATGAACAAAAGATGAAACAAGCTTGATTTAGACACTGATTGTGTCTCTGAAGTCAGAAACGTCCTGTTGCTAAGGAAGAATCACATGGTGTGAGCCCTGGAAGGAGCCTTGCAGGCCTAAGACATGGACACATCAGCCTGTCAGTGTTCGTAGTAGCGACTGGGAGTCAGGCTCCCGGCGTGCTGGTGTCCCCCCACCTCCTGCTTTTCCTTATGCTGTAGCTCAGTGATATGGCTGAGAACCCAAGCTGCAACATCAAACAGACGTGGTCTGAATCTTTTCTGTGTCACGTGAACCGTGCAGATATATTGGGGAAGCTATCTGAGCCTCAATCTCTCTGTCTGTAAAATAGGGATCATATTAGTCCATCTCATGGGATGAAGTCTCATCAGACACGGATTGTGCTTGACAAGTACCTGGTACATGTTCCGTAATCAATCGTTGGTGATTATTCAGTGCAGCACGTTTTATCCATTATTAGAAGAATATCAGTGTATGGCAATATTATCAAAGATGGAACACAACCTGGGCACGTGCTTGTGCCTGCATTCCCCTTGACGGTAGTGCAATCTGGATTATACCTTACAGTCAGTGATGGATAGAACCTCTTAGCACCATGCCTCTTAGCGAGAAAGCCGTTGTATCGCAATATTACGCATCGGAGCTAGCACCCCCACACGGGATCTGTGGTCACTGATGTTTAGGGGAGAAGAGTAAATCAGAGTTTCTGACTCTTCCAATCAAATGTCAAAAAATACAGATGTATTACCTCACAATTCTGTATGTCAGAAGTCTGAGCTGTAATTTAAGTAAAATCAAGGTAGCCATAGGGTTGTGGTACTTTCTAGACCCTAGGGGAGCATTTGTGTCCTTGCCGTTCCCGGCTTGTACAGACCACCCCCGTCCCCCAGCTGGCAATGGTGGGCCAAGTCCTCAGCGGGCATCATCTGCCTTCCCCTAATTTAGGGTCGGGAGATTCAGGATAACCCTGGCTCACCCAGGTAATCCAGGATCAGCTGATTAGCAACTAAATTCCCTTCTGACACATGGTGCTACGTTTTCACAGGGTTTATATTATTCTGCCTATCACACCAACTGTGGACAACTGAAACCAGGGGAGTCCCGGCAAACAGACTTGTAGGATTCTGGACGCGGATTGGTCACCAGCCGGCAAGTCATAGGGACTGCATCACCGCTGACGGGCAGAGAGCTGATGGTCCCTGACATGCTGCCAGCAGCGATCCTGTGGTAAGCTGGAAACAGGTGGGAGGTGGCTCATGACCTTGTGCCGTCTCTGGCCCTTGAGAGATAGTAATTATAAAGGCGGAGTACCATTGCTGCATCTGTGCAAAGAGAAAATGACGGATCAACATAAGCAAAGTGCGGAGGCGCAGGGCAACTTTCAGCAGTGACAAAGACCCCATCTCTGGAGCCACGGGGTTTCTCATGCTGAAGACCAGGCCCAGGTCTCAACTGTAAGGGGGGCATAACTTTAAAAAGGTAGTAGCGTCTTGGAAAATTACATACGCTATAGACTCAGGGCCGGAAGGGAGGGTATAGAGCCAGGTTCTTGCTGAGGCACCGAGTCCTTGCTCTCCTCGGGATTATCTGAGATGTAACAGCCTCCTCGTAATTAACATACTTTTGCTTAAGTCGGTTCTAATGCCTGCTACCATCTGAAAACAAAACATTCTATCAGCATACTTCCGATTTATTTTGTTTACCAGCCTTTGAATTGACAGCAGCTATCTGCCACCTCTGTTGTTTCCTACCTGAATCACATGTTCTGATCAGATCACTCCTTCTCTCCCCTCAGGGTGTGGATGGACTAGCATTACTCTATGGGAGGGGAAAAGTGGTTCTTTGTCAATCTGCCTGGAGGAGTTGCTGGGAGTGGGAAGACCTCTGCCATTCTGCTTCCCTAGCCGCCACTCGGGTGGGCGGACTGCTGCTTTCTCCCAGGCCGGGGGAAGAGCATGTCTCATTTTGCCAACCGCAATGGGCATGGTTGGAAAGAAATAGATCTAGATGGGAAGAGATGTTCTACGCATATTTGGAAACCAGTATCTTTTATAAAATACTGCTACAAGTATATTGTAGCTGTAAATCAAACAGGACACTGCTCTCTGACTTTGTCAAATGGGCATATCTATATGGAATGAAGTTTTATAAGCGTTGCCCTTTTTACAGCTCAGCAAATATAAATTCTTGTTTCTCCCTACAGAGTAAATTGTTTCCCAGGACTACCAGGGTTAGTGAGTATACTTTTATGGGCTCCAACACAAAGCTAGAATTATCAATGCAAAATGAAAACAGTGACAAAATAATTTAGTTAGGCCACTCTCCATTTAAGACTCAACAATGTGAACTCACACGTCTCCAAATTGCATATACAACGTCCTGTTGACATGTATAATTCATGATGCGGTCATTCTTTACATGGGTTTACAAAGGTAATAGCTCTTGATTATGCATTAGTTATTAGACCACTCGCATCTCAGGTAAGAAAACAAATTGACACACTGTAGAAATTGTATTATTGCTTTTTTTAATGAAGAAATAGACCTCTTAAACCCAAATTTATGATTTTCAGTAATGGAAGTAATTAAAGAAGCAAATGGCTAAATCTATAGATAAACACATAGAGCTGCTAGAAAGTTTTAAAATCTTTTTTTTACTGTCATTGGGTGAGAGAAAACAGACATGGTTTCTCAAGGGGTTTGATAATAGTAATGGTACATGTAAATACACCTCCCACAGAGCACTTTCCTTTAAGTTGAATAAAAAGAGAGTTTCTCCAAAGCCACACTTTAATCTAAGTTCCTTTAAGTGAAAAGATGAGATATTGTCAGTCAAATTCTACACGCTGGAAAAAGTATTTGACCTGAAATCAGGAACCAAGGGGACTAGCAGTAAAATAAAATAAAAAAGGAAACCAGTATTATTGGGGGAAAAAGAATACTCCAGGTACGTGAAGACGGTGGTCTTTTCCGCCTTTCATTAATGTCTAGCACACATGCACCTGGATCCTGAAATCATAGGCTGCACTACAAACAGCCACCATGCTTCTCAGACTTCTGTTCTGCTCCAGTGACGTCTAGTTTTCTTCCAGATTCTGTTGTTTCTTGGTAGGCTAGCATAATCTAAAAGAGGTCATTTATAAATTTGTTTTAAAGATTTCAATATTTCCATTTCTTGTGAGTGAATTGAGAAAATTTTTGGCATGTACCTATACTCATATCAAAATTGTAGTTTTGAAATTAGCATAAAAATATCAAGCTGTGGGGCGCCTGGGTGGCTCAGGCGGTTAAGCCTCTGCCTTTGGCTCAGGTCATGATCTCAGGGTCCTGGGATCAAGTTCCGCATCTGGCTTCCTGCTCAGTGGGGAGTCTGGTTCTCCCTCTTCCTCTGCCCCTCCCCCTGCTCATGCTCTCTCTCTCTCTGTCTCTCAAATAAATAAATAAGATCTTTTAAAAAAATCAAGCTGGATTTTACTTTCTTCCTTGTTTTTTTTTAAGATTTATTTATTTCTTTGAGAGAGAGAGCAGGGGGGAGGGGCAGAGGGGGAGACTATTGAAGCAGACTCCCTGCTGAGCTTGGAGCCCAATGCAGGCTGGATCCCATGACCCTGACGTCATGACCTGAGCTGAAATCAAAAGTCAGAGGCTTAAGCAACAGAACCACCCAGGCACCCCTACTTTTTTTTTCTTATAAAGAAATGGTCTTGGCATCTTCTCTAAAAAGCAAATCTGGCAAGAAATTTGGAGGTTCAAATGATAGGAATTTTGGCATTTTTCAGCTGTTTCTCCTCATGAAAAATGGTTGACAATTTGAGAAACTACATGTTCACTGCATCAAATGATAACAAATGTTCTAGCACTTCACACCTTCTGTGTTGCTCCCTGAAGATCCCATGTTTGTCTCTTTTTGCTACACTTGATATTTTGAATCTGTTGCTGTCATAAAAAAAATCCAAAAAGTATGCTCAGACACATTTTTAGTCCCTGTTGTACATTGTGTTGCATTACTATGATACACATAGAGGCAAGCGGTGCGTGGAGGGACCCCCACTGAGCTCTGCAGGCAGAGGGAACAGGAGGACATCTAGGGACAGGCGAGGGATGGCAGCGACTTAATGATTCATACGATGTGTCTGCTGCCCACCAAGTATTTTGCAGAAATAATGCACTGGGAGATAAGGCAATGCTACTTTAATTTTGAATTGGTAATGATAGTTCTTTCTGGTTGGCATTGAGATAACATGAATGAAAAAAAAATAGGAGACACTATAATCAAACAAGGCACACCCATAATATACTCTCATGTAAAACAATGGTAAACCAACTATTAATATTTTCTTAGTGTGGAGGTCCTGCTATACGTTACTATGTTGCGCTCGCGTGAACAGACAGCTCTCCATATCGTAGCTCACTTCCTTACTTTAGCTGGGCCAGATGCATTGGGAAGGGTTGGAAATAAAATTATTTGAGGCATGAGAATTTGGGGACCATAATAGTGAATACAGACTCCATTTATGTGACTGAATATACATAAAGATTGAAACTAAATACAAGAAATGATAGTATTTCAAAAGAAGAGGACTAAGATAAGCTAAACTGAGGCAGGAGGGAAGGGAGGCTCAGTAGACAAGTTGACCAAAGTAAAGCCATTTTGGTTTTAGGCTGACCCTTAACCTAAAGTCAGCAGATCATAAAAAGAATCACAAGATGCGGCTCATGGAAGACCACCAGACCCCATTCCCTCTGGCAGTAAAAGCCACAAAGGCTGGACATTCTTAAAATTGCTCTCTGTGGTTAATTCCACAATGTAAGACAGTGGAAAAATGAACCGTCCAATGTAAATAATAAGCCCAAAGTTAAAGCCTTTCCCTATATGGTTAACTAATTTTTAAAAAATTATAAAACCCTTTGTTAGAAGCAAAGAGGGGTCCTCTTCCCCATCTGGGAGGAGAGACCACTACTCTGTGAAGTCACTCTTTTCTTGTTTCTATACTTAATCAATCTTAGTCCCTTTCTCTAAATGTCTTGCTCTTGAATTCTTCTTGTGCAAATATCTATTTGGTGAGAGGCCTGTGGCCACCTTCCCTCTCAGGGCCTCAGCCCATCCAGCATTAAAACTATTCAAGAGACAAAATCCTCTTGAATCTTTAAGGGCTCAGAAAAATTGTTAAATCAAATTGGCATTACCTATGCTGTTCGTCCTATGCAAACAAGTTTTATATCAAAGTAATCTTTTCTCTTTCCATGCATATCTCTTTACAAAGTTCATATGTGTAAATACTGAGCTGGCAGAATTACGAAATTAATATACTTGAGCTGAATTAGAAATCAATTACATTTGCTAATTCTCATGAATCACAGGTCTCATAAACTAAGCATAGGAGCAATCAGCACTTAACTAAGAGACAATTCAGTTAAAGTCTATTACAGTTATTGCAAGGCAATGTAACAACATTTCACTTTGGAAATCATGGACAAAGAAAACAGGCAAGATACAAAGTATGAGGGGTGCCCGGGTGGTACAGCGGTTAAGCGTCTGCCTTCGGCTCAGGGCGTGATCCTGGCATTGTGGGATCAAGCCCCACATCAGGCTCCTCCGCTGGGAACCTGCTTCTTCCTCTCCCACTCCCCCTGCTTGTGCTCCCTCTCTCGCTGGCTGTCTCTATCTCTGTCAAATAAATAAATAAAATCTAAAAAAAAAAAGATACAAAGTATGAGATAAGCTGGGTAACTAAAACTGGGTCAAACCTAATTTCACAAACAAAAGAAAACTGTCCTTCAGTTAATAATGCTGTGTCAATATTTATTTATTAATCGTAACAAATAGAACACACAACAGAAGATGCCAGTAATAGAGGAGATGGGGTGCAAAGCATAGGAGAACAGTTCATATGATTTCTTCAATTTTTCTGTAAAGTCTAGAACTGTTCTAAAAAGTAGTTTATTAAAAAAAAAAAAAAAAGTAGAATTTTTCCCGACAGTCTGTTTGAGGTGTATGGTTCCTAAGTGAGAGATGGATTCTTGTATATTCTCCCACTTTATTTTTCTTCCTTTGTTTTGCTTATTCTTTAAATTTTAATATAAATTTCAGGATGAACTTCCTAATTTTCACAAAAATATTACTAGAATTTATACTGGCATCGTCTTGAATAAATAGATCAATTTAGGGAGAATTGCTATCTTAAAATATTGAGTCATCCCATACATAAATATTTTATATCCCCCTATTTATTTAGGGCTTTTCTAAAGACACATTTTATAAATATATGCTAAAATTTCTCTCAGTGATGTTTTATATTTTTCTACACAGAAGTCTTGCCGCTCTTTCTTTAGATTTATTCCTAAGCCTTTGATTTTCTACAATACTATTATAAGTTGTTTTTTTTTTTTTTAGGCTCAAGAGTTTCACCTTTATTTTTTTTAAATATTTTTTTATTATATTATGTTAGTCACCATACAGTACATCCCTGATTTTTTATGTAAAATTCGATGATTCATTAGTTGCGTATAACACCCAGTGCACCATGCAATGTGTGCCCTCCTTACTACCCATCACCAACCTATCCCATTCCCCCACCCTATAAATATTTAAATTTCATTTTGTGACTATTTGTTGCTGGTAATAGAATTACACTTTTGTTTATATTGACCTTGCACCTCACAAACCTAAAAATTCCCTTATTGATATTAACAGTTCTTCTATAGAATACATAATTTTCTGCATATATATTTCTTTTCACTTATCACATTTCTTATGACTTCCTTATTAATCCTTATAATTTTATCTATTTTCTTTGCCTTACCCTACTGTCTAAGATATCCAGTAAAATGTTAAATAGAAGTTGAAATTGAGCACAGCCTAATTTTATCCTTTTTCTAGGAGGAAAAACTTTTAATATTTTCAGTTCTTTAATTTATTATGATAGTTGCTGTAATTATTTTGTGAATACTTTCATTAGGTAAAGATTCCATTTATTCATAGTTTAAAATGAACTATTTTTATTGTAAATAGATACAAAATTTATTGAAATTCAATTTCTACTTCTGTTGAAATAATCATGATTTTCTACTCTATTATATTTGATTGTTTTTCACATTGTATGTACTTGTATCTATATATATTAATATACCAGCCTAGAATTCCTATGATAAATTTCTCTTGTTTGGTTTAGGATATTTATGTTTAGTTTCTTTGGAGAGATTGACTTGCAATTTTCCTTTCCTCCAAATCCTTGTTAGGTTTTATTACTGAGATTATACTGATTTTATATGATGAATTAGAGACTCTTTTTTTTTCTTTCTTCTACTTTCTTTGAACCTTATTTAATTTTTCCCCAGCTCGTTGAGAGGTAAGCATTTATTTTCACCTTTTCATCAAATACACATATTAATTCTATAACATTCCCTCTAAAGACAATGGTAGCTGTATTGTACAGATTTTATTACATGTTTTAATTTCAATATAAACAACTTTCTGATTTTCATTTTCTTCTGGGTAATTTAGTAATATGTAGCTGAATTCTAAACAGATGGGATCATTTTACTTATTTTTAAAATTGTTTCTTAGCATAATTTCATTATGGTCGGAAAACATAATTTCTGTGATTTCATAGTTTAAAATTTTACAAGACTTGCTTTCAGGGCACACACAAGGCCACTATGGACAACTATTACATATGCAGTGGAAAATAATGTTTACTATGGTGATTTTGTGAAATATTTTTAATATATATTATTAGATCAAGAAGTAATTGTGTTTTTCAAACCTTCTATAGTGTTGCTAATATTCATTTCCTGTCTTTCTATGAGTCACTAAAAGCTGCACTACTAAATTTTCTAAGATAATTGAGGATTTGACTCTTTTTCTTTTCTATTTGTCAATTTTTAAATACTGTGTTTTGAGAAAATATATATTGTAGGGAAGGAAAAATTCATCCTCTACCCTTTAAGTTCTTCCAGCTGGACTAAGAATTAAATTTATATGAGACAGGTTAACAGGAGAAAAAAAACAAAATTATTACCTGGGCAGGGAGGACCAATAATGAAATTGATACCTAAAGAAATGATTAACAGGCAGTTTTTACACATTTTAGACAAAGACAATAAATTTGTAAGGAATTGACAGGAGAAAGAAAGCAGCTATTTGGGGGCTTAAAATAGGAATTCTAAGAGGAATTTGGGCTGAGGTTGCAGATTAGAAAAAAAGTAACAAGGTTTCTACAGCTTTCTCAGCTATAACGTCTCTATCTCTGGTGTTAACACCTTTTTTTTTTTTTTTTTTTTTTTGCTTCCCTTACAGGGAAGGTATGTTTCATAAAGGAGATTTAATTCCTGCTTTAGGGGGACAGAGAGAATAGAAGTATTCTTACACTCACTATTTTTTTTCTTAACTTATTTATCCATTTTTTAATTCAAGTATAACTTAACATACAGTGTTATAGTAGTTTCAGGTATACAATAAAATGATTCAACAATTCTATACATTACTCATTGCTCATCAGAATAATCCCTTTGTCTGCTTCATTCATCCCCCTAATCCCCCAACTGGGAACCACTGGTTTGTTCTCTGTATTTAAGAGTGTGATTTTGGGGGCACCTGCGTGGCTTAGTCATTTAAGCATCCAACTCTTGATTTCAGCTCAGGTCATGATCTCAGGGTTGTGAGATTGAGTCCCCTATCAGGCTCCATGGGTGAAGTCTGCTTAAGATTCTTTCTCCCTCTCCCACTGCCCTTACCCATGCTAGTGCTCTCACATGCCCTCTCTTGCTCTAAAAAGAAAAAAAGAAAAGAAAAGAAAAAGAATCTGCTTTTTTGTCTTTTTTTCTTTGTTTTGTTTCTTAAATTCCACATGTGAATGAAATCATATGGTATTTGTCCTTCTTTGACTGACTTATTTCTCTTAGCATTATATACCTTCTAGATCCATCCATGTTGTTGCAAATGGCAAGATGTCATTCTTTTTTATGGCTGAGTCATTGTATATATATACCATTGTATATATATACCATATCTTCCTTACCCATTCATGTATCGATGCACACTTGGTCTTCTTCCATATTTTGGCTATTGTAGATAATGCTGCAATAAACATAGGGCACATATTTCTTTTTGAATTCGTATTTCCATATCCTTAAGGTAAATACCCAGTAATGGAATTACTGGATCATATGGCAGTACTATTTTTGATTTTTTGAGGAAATGCCACACTGTCTCCCAGAGTGGCTGCACCTGCTTGCGTTCCCACCAACAGCGCACAAGGGTCCCCCCTTTCTCCACATCCTCACCAACACCTGTTGTTTCTTGTGTTGTTGATTTTAGCCATTCTGACAGCTGTGAGGTGGTATCTTATCGTGGTTTTGATCTTCATTTCTCTGATGATGAGTGATATTGAGCGTCTTTTCATGTGTCTGGTGGCCATATGGATGTCTTCTTTGGAAAAATATCTTTCAGGTCCTCTGTCCATTTTTAATCAGATTATTTGTATTTTGGGTGTTGACTTATATAAGTTCTTTATATATACATAGTATCATATATACTATGCATAGTATTATATATACAAACTTCTTATTGGATATATCATTTGCAAATATCTTCTTCCATTCTGTAGGTTGTCTTTTTGTTTTGTTGATTGTTTTTTGTTGTTGTTATTGTGCAGAAGCTTTTTATATTGATTTAATCCCAATAGTTTAATTTTGCTTTTTTCTCCTTTGCTCAGGACACATATCTAGGAAAATGTTTCTGTGGCTGATGTCAAGAAGATTACTGCTTGTGTTTTCTTCTAGGCGTTTTATGATTTCATGTCTTACATTTAGGTCTTTAATTCATTTTGAGTTTATTTTTGTGTGTGGTGTAAGGAAGTGGTCCATTTTTATTCTTTTGCATGCAGCTGTCCAGTTTTCCCAGCACCATTTGTTGAAGAGACTGTCTTTTCCCCATTGTATATTTTTGCCTCCTTTGTCATAGATTACTTGACCATAAAAGCATAGATTTATTTCTGGTCTCTCCATTCTGTTCCATTGATCTATGTGTCTAGGTGGAGAATGTTTGCACTGGTTCCCACAGGTAACTGTGTGTTTATCCCAGAGGGCAGGGGAGAGAAATGGTGCCCACCAGCTCTTTTGTTCTGAGAGAATTCTCCCAAATATCCCTGCCCCTCTAGTGCAGATTCTGAGATTAGCAAATGAATCTCCTTCCCATATACCCCAAGCACTTTTCAACCTGCTGCTTCTCTGCTGTATCTCTGCTGTGGTTTTTAAGCTGGCTCTTAAGAGCAGGACTTAGTTTCCTATTATTCTCTAGCTCTTCCAAAGCTGAGCCCACTGATTTCTAAAGTGCTAGGTGTTAAGCTCTGCTGACTGTAAAAACTTGTGAAGTCAAGCCCCACTGGTTTTCAACACCACATGTTATGGGGACTCATCATCCCACTGCAGATCCCCCAAGTCTGGGTACCTGAAGTGGGTTCTGCTCCTCTCCTTTCCCTCCCATTTGGCTCCCAAAAGCATCTCTGCCTCTTCTCCCCCTTTAATAGGACCTCTTCTCTATGACCAGCTGTGGGAAGTCTGTTCCACCAGTCTTCATGTCATTTTCTGGAGTGCTTCAACTCATGGGGCTGCTCTCTAGGTGTGTCCAAGGGCAAGGCGAGCTTAGGATCCTCCTACTCTGCCATTTTTCTATGCTAGCTGTTTCCTAGGTAGTTTTTATTTGAAATAATCAGTGTGCCAAAGTGGCATGTTGGCATGTTTGGGGGCAGCCTGCCCTTGACCCTTACAATATTTTACATATATACATATATTGTATACATAAACATGGACATGTAATATATATACACACTATACACACACATACACACATTTTTCCTCCCTACTAGATAGTCACTTTTACTATTCTGAATATCTTCATTTTTCTCAGCTATTTCTTGCTTTAAAGGCTTTGAAGCAGGTGTGAGCTGCACGCAAGCATCTTTCTTCCTTCATTATATCACCCAGTGTCCTTTTATAACATTAGATGTGTCAGTGGTGGAGAAAGCAGCATCTTTCTTTATTTAGTAATGGTATCGTATATCTTTCCCTATCCTACTTTCACATTTTCTGTGTCCTAATATTTACATCTCTTAGAAGTATCATGTTGTTGTTGTTTTTTAAATCCATTCTAAAAATCTTTATCTTTTACTAGACTGTTTAATGTACGTTTAATGTAGTTACTAGTGTTTTCTGGTTTAAATCTACTATTTTGTATCATTTTCATGATTTCGTACTGTTTAAAGCATTTCTTCTTGGCTTACCATGATTTGTTATAAATTAATAACTTATCACTTCTCAGAAAATTCAAAGTCTTTGAAACCTTTTACCCTGCCTGTCTTCAAGCAGTTTCCTTATTTTGGTATAAATTCTGTATATACTTACAACTCACAGATGTTCCTATTGTTTCTGAAGTCATTATTAACTGGATCAATCAACACTTTAGACTTCCTGTTGTGCCCACATCTCTGTTTCCTCTGGGATTATTTTTCTTTCTTTTGAATAATACTCTTTATATGACATGTAATATGGGTCTACTCATGTCCAATTTTCTCTATACTTAGGATAGATGTAGAATTCCTGGTTGACATTTTCTTTTTCAGAACTTTGAATATATAACCAAAGGCTTTTTAGTTATTATTGTTTCTGTGAGAAATCAGCTTAGTATTTTTGTTGTTATTGCTGTTGTTTTTTAAGGTAATATATATACTTTAGATTCAAGTATTGTTTTTAAAGATTTTATTTATTTATTTGACAGAGAGAGAGACAGCCAGTGAGAGAGGGAACACAGGCAGGGGGAGTGGGAGAGGAAGACACAGGCTCCCAGCGGAGGAGCCTGATGCAGGGCTCCATCCCAGGACCCTGGGATCACGCCCTGAGCTGAAGGCAGACAGTTAACGACTGAGCCACCCAGGCACCCCTAGATTCAAGTATTTTTTGTTATCTTGGATATTTATCAATTTAGGATGCTATGCACGAGTATACTTGTCAAAAAATTTATCTTTGTTTTTCACATTACTTCTGTAATGTGTTTGATAGTTTTCATTAGTTTTGAGACAGAGAACCATTTCTTAAAATACTGCTCCAATTGGATCTGATTTCTTGTCTCCTTTTGGGACTACAATTCCATGTATCGGGGGTCAGCAAGCTTTTTCTTCTGGAAAAGACCAAGCAACATTTAAGCTGTGTAGGCCTTGTAATGTTTCTATCACACATTCTCTTCTAACTCATTAAAAATGTTAAAAAGCATTCTTACCTCAAGGGCTAAATATAGTCCACGTGCTGAATTTCTCGGTTTTTTTTTTCTTACTTGTTTCTGAACAAATCTTGTGGTTTTGATGACTTTTATTATTGTTAGAATGCCATCCATTGTTTATAAAAATGTAGAGATGATGAAAGCTCTCCACAAAGTGGGTATAGAGGAAATGTACCTCAGCATAATAAAGGCCCACAGCTGACATCATACTCAACAGTGAAAAGCTGAGTGCTTTTCCTCTAAGATAGGAACAAGACGAAGATGCCCACTTTTGTCACCTTCATTCACATAGTATTGGAAGTCCTGGCCAGAGCAATTCAGAAGAAACAAACGAAGACTCAGAAGAAAGGGTGGGGGGAGAAGGAAAGAAAGAAAGAAAGAAAGAAAGAAAGAAAGAAAGAAAGAAAGAAAGAAAGAAAGAAAGAAAGAAAGAGAAAGAAAGAAAGAAAGAAAGAAAGAAAGAAAGAAAGAAAGAAAGAAAGAAAAGGAAAGTCATCCAAATTGGAAAGGAAGAAGTAAAACTCACTATTTGCAGATGACATGGTAGTATATATCTAGAAACCCAAAAGACTCTACCAAAATAATGCTAAAATCAATAAATGAATTAAATAAAGTTATAGTATACAAAATCAATACAAAAATCTGTTGTATTTCTATATACTAATAACTATTAGAAAGAGAAATAAAAGAAACTATCCCATTTGTAGTTGTAGCAAAAAGAAGAAAAGACCTAGAAGTAAATTAAACCAAAGAAGTGAAAGACCTGTTCTCTGGAAACTACAACACACTGAGAGAAACTGAAGACGACACAAATAAGTGGAAAGATACTCTGTGTGCTTGGATTGGAAAAACTAATATTGCTAAAATTGTCATACTACCCAAAGCAGTCTACTGATTCAATATAATACCCACCAAAATTCCAATAATTTTCACAGAATTAGAACAAACAATACTAAAATTTGTATGAAACCACAAAAGACCCCGAATAACCAAAGCCCCTGATTGTAGTAGCTGTTAGTACCTTACCCAGATCCTAAGTCATCTCCACTTGGCTGTGCAGTGTTCTCAATTATTTCAGTAATTCCCCTGGGGGGCTCAGTCAGTTGAACATCAGCCTTTGGCTCAGATCATGATCTCAGGGTCCTGGGATCGAGTCCACCTCAGGCTCCCTGCTCAGAGGGGAGTCTGCTTTCTTCCTTTGCCTCTCCCCCCACTCCTGCTCTCCCTTGCTCTCAAATAAATAAATAAAATCTTTTTTTTTTTTTTTAATAAATAAAAGGCCTAACACAGAATTGACTGAGTGGTGGGATCACTCTTGAGAACTGGAGTCCTTTAGAAGACTTTAACTATGGGGAAGAAAATAAAACAACATCCATATCAATATAATATCAGTGGAAGAAAATAACTGGAATAATAGAAGCAAATAATTATCCAAACCTGCAGAGGATTCTGAATTTTCTGGAATATTGTCCATTTGTATTCAATCTCTTTCAGCCATATAACTCGTGAAGCTACACTTTGACAAAAGTGCTCATTCAAGGACATTATCAGTAAAAAGGTAAATTTTAAAAATTTGTAATAGCAGCAAAGTTTCATTTGATCAAACTAGCTCTTCAGTCTTTTGAAACATAGATGAATTTTGCTCATGCTCTGAGAGTTGAGTCAAACTCATGCACCAGAATAAAAGCATTGATTAAATTGATGTTAATATGAACGGCAAGATAGTGCCATCCTGGAGAACCTTACATTTCTGCTAGCATCCTGTTAATGAGGTAAAACTCCAGCTGGTATGTTTTTTTATTCAGCTGTGACTAATTATCTTCCTCAATCATATTAAAATATTGAATGCAGATTCATTTACAGTCACACTAAAGTTCTAGCTTTGGCATTAGAATCCAAATAAGAATACTCACAACTGCCTAAGTGTCATGACACTCATTCCCAATGAATGAGCAAAAGAGCCGGTTGTACACAGAAAGGAATGTCTTCTGAGTCCTCCTAGATGGTGTCAGGCATAATACTCCTGTGTGTGTGTGTGTGTGTGTGTGTGTGTGTATCTGTGTGTGTGCAATTCTCGTGAAAAATCCAGGGAAAAAACAATTTTTCCTGAAACATTCACATGGTGAGATCTTGACTTTTAAATTATAATCCTGGTTCATTTAAAAGGCTACTACTGATCCCTTTGAAAAGCAGTGCTTTGTGCATCAATTGCCTATTGTTAAGTATGAAGAAAATTATATATGCGTGTGCATATGTGCGTGCGTGTGTGTGTGTGTGTGTGTGTGTTTGGGTGGGACTTGGGGTTGGAGGCTTTCAGAAGGACACTAAGGTGGCATGCACTTCTTATTTAAAGTCTTATTTTGAGGTATTTAATGTCATCTCATGACTGCGTAATGATTCTGATAATGTCAAAGCCAAATAGTTATGCTTAACAAAAGCACACACTCCAGCTGAACTAGAATTGAGTGTTGCCTAAAGGCTGACTATTTTATTTGGCTCTACATAGAATAAACACAGAAATATGTCGGTCTTTGAAGATAGGTTAGTATGTTTGCAGAATACTGATTCTTTGGATGTTATTTCTTAATTAATTTTTTATTGAGGCATGATTGACATTCAACATCATGTTAGTTTCAGGCCTGCTGCATAATGATTCAATACTTGTATATGTTGCAGAATGCTCAGCACAGTAAGTCTGGTTCACCCCTCACCACACAGTTATAGAGTTTTGTTTTTCTTTGATGGGAAACTTTAAACTCTACTCTCTTAGAAATTTTCAAATATACAATACAATATTATTAACTAGGCTTGCCATGCTCTCCATTACATTCCCCAGATTTATTTTATATGTGGGAGTTTCTTTGACTCCTTTCACCAGTTTGCCCACCCCCACCCCCACTGCTGGCAGCACCGATCTGTTCTCTATATCCATGAGCTTGCTGTTTCGTTTGTATGTTTTACTTAAAAAAATATTTTTAGATCCCACCTATAAATGAGATCATATGGTATTTGTCTGTCTCTGACTTATTTCACCGAGCATAATACCCTCTGAATATATCCATGTTGTTGCAAATGACAAGATTTCATTCTTTTTATGGCTGAGTAATATTCCATTGAGTGTGTGTGTGTGTGTGTGTGTGTGTGTGTGTATTCATCTGTTGATGGACACTTAGGTTGTTTCATACCTTGGCTATTATAAATGATGCTGCAGTAATACGGGGGTGCATATATCTTATCAAGTTAGTGTTGTTTTCTTCAGAAAACTTTGTTTTCTATCCAGAAATAGAATTGGACCATATGGTAATTCTGTTTTTAATTTTTTGAGGAACCCCCATACTGTTTTCCATAGTTGCTGCACCAGTTTACGTTCCCACCAACAGTGCACAGGGTTTCCATTTTTCCACATCCTCACCAACACTTTGTTACTTCTAGTCTTTTTGATACTAGCCATTCTGACAGGTGTGATGTGGTATCTCATTGTGGCTTTGATTTGCATGTCCCTGATGATGAGTGATGTTGAGCATCTTTCCATGCATCTGTTGGCCATCTGGGTGTCCCCTTTGGAAAAATGTCTATTCATGTCTTCTGTCTGTTTGTAATCATATTGCTTTTTTTGTTTTTGCTATTGAGTTTGTATGAGTTCTTTGTATATTTTGGATATTAACCCCTTATCAGATATATGATTTGCAAATATTTGCTCTCATTCAGTAGGTTTCTTTTGCTGTACAGAAGCTTTTTGATTTGATACAGTCCCACTTATTTTTGCCTGTTACTTTACTTGGGACATTACCTCTGAAAATGACAATTACAGTAGTTGATTAGGATGGTGTTTCCAAGTCTTCTTTAGTAACTTGTCTTATTGTATAAATTAATAAACAGTAGCTTGATAATAAAATAATTTTGAATAATATACCTTATAGATATAACCCAGTAAATACTGAGATCAGCCTTCCTGACTATTGGAAATAACAAAGAAGGGGTATACTAGCTTCTGAAATTTATTTTTTTTTTAAGATTTATTTATTTATTTGTTTGAGAGAGAGAGAGAGCACAGAGGCAGAGGGAGAAGGAGAGGCAGATTCCAGGCTGAGCAGGGAGCCTGATGTGGGGCTCAGTCCCAGGTCCTGGGGGTCATAACCTGAGCCAAAGGCAGACACTTACCCAACTGAGCTACCCAGGTGCCCCTGAAATAGTACAGTTTTGTTGGTAGTTGTGATCAATTACTCTCTCTCTCTCTTTGCCTGAGCAAGGTTGTACCCAAACCAACCAGGGCTGGAAGCACAGTATGTGCTGATGTTCAGGCTTGGTGCTACCAAGCAGTGAGGAGATGCTGGGACATTAGGGTGGCAGTTATTCCGGATGCATTATATCAACAAACCTGAGCACAGAAATATGCCTACCACCCTTTTTCCTCTCCACATTAAACACTCCTTAGCTTTGGGATAGTTCAAGGTGAAAGATGAGGATAGAAAATTGATTTTTCCAAATGGAAGATAAGTTTTATACATCATTACGTTAAAAAAAAAACACACCTGTTCCTTTAAGAAAGAAAACCTATAAGCTTTGAAGGAAGAACGTAAAAATCACATCAATTCATCTGGAGATGACTGTAATTGTTTTTTTGATGGTCATCTTTCCATTCATTCTTTATGGGTGTAACAGACACATTTATACATTTGAGTAAGTGAGATCATATCAAGCATTTGAAAATAATTTCACTTTTAAGATATAACCACTATATTCTTTTTCACTGTACTTGTTACATCTTCTTTTTCTCACTGATGGTGACTTGTTTCTCTGTGTGTTTAACAATTTTCAATTGTAAGTTCATTTTAAGCATGAATTATTTTTCCATCTGCTGAGATTCTTACAAGGAATACTGTTAAAGTTTCCCCACAGAGATTTTGAATTTGTTTGTTACAGGTATGCCCATCACTCTATGCCCATCACATCCCTGCACCAACTTAAAAGAAACATCAACATCCATATTTTAAAAATACTATCTTAGATGCACCTGGGCGGCTCAGTTGGTTGAGCATATCTGACTCTTGATCTCAGCTCAGGTCTTGATCTCAAGGTTGTGAGTTCAAGCCCCATGTTGGGCTCCATCCTTGGTGTGGAATCTACTTAAAAATTTAAAAAGTGAAGTAAAAATAAAAATACTATCTTAGTTTAGGATGTCTCTGTCCCTTCCAGGTAAGGTAAATGTGGACTTCACATCAATGGGAGATGAAATTCCCATTTTTCACAGGGTAATATTTAATCCTCCTCAGATCCACCATGAAAGTGTCCATCTTAGTTTAGATACCTCCAGAACCCTGAAGTAAGGCCTCAAATTCAAGCAATCACTCTGGGAGAAGATGCCAGGAAAATCAGCAGGGCGTGTCAAGAGAGGTAAGGAGGAGAGAAGAACCAGCCGGTTCACCAGTGTGGGTGACTGGAGCTCAGTCCTGTGGGGACTTGGTGGGGAAGTGTGGGACCGTCAGGCAGGTGAGTGAGGAGACAGGTGCATTTGTCTACCAACTCCCCACTTACTACAGGTTGGGTGTTCTCTAGGGCCTTTCCAGCACTTCCAGGATGGATAGCTGACCTTGTGTGCAGCTCAGTGCTGGGGAAGATGTCAGGCAAATCGTTACAGATGTCAGCTGTCAGAAGTCTCCTGTGCACAGACCAGTGCCAAGGAGAAATGGATGGTTCATCAGTAACATCTGAGGAATCCTCCTTGTCATTTCTCTGGGTGAGTGGGTACAGTGATTTTTGTCTTCTTTCCATTGGATTTAAAGTTATTGGAGGACCTGGTCTCCTACCCCCATGTGGTTTTAAAACCTAACCCAATCTTTTAGCCGGTACAAGGTTCAACTCACCTTCCCAGGCTACTGCAATATCAGCTCACCTGCTTACTGAGTGGGCTTTCAGCTTTTGCTTTCCGTCTGGCACTTAAAGATTTATTTCTTTCTTGTTCATTAGGCTACAGATTTAAACATATATACATATGGAGAAGCAATTATACTTTATCTAATATATGCAGATGTTTATAGTGAGGGTTTGGTACCAGCCTAGTTCATCATTTTGCCAGAACTAGAAGTCCCTCATCCTTTTGAATAGCTACTTAAACGATCTTGCAGCAGAAAATGTATTTAATCATTCACGTGGTAATAGGCATTTACTTTTCTTTCCAGCCCACCCTTGCCCCTACAAACATAGCCCCAAATAACATGTCTTTGCATGTAACTTGAATAACAATGTTTTTCTCTTTGGGATAATATCCCTGGAATAGTATTTGCTTGGTTAAACGTCTTTTACATTTTCAAATATTGATAGAATATTACTTTACTGAATTTAAAAAAAGGGTTTAATAATTTGTATTTACCCTAGTGATACATGATGAAGGAATTAACACACCATATGGATATCAGCAAATATGTATTGTATAGGTGTCTGTGTGCATGCTTTTCTGAGTACTGATATAAGCATTTTGATTCCTCAGATCCTTGATGAAGGAGGTAATTTATATCATCCTTTTTAAAAATTATTTTATTTATTTATTAGAGAAAACATGTGAGAGAGAGAGAGACAGAATGAGCAAGGGGGAGGGGCAGAGGGAGAGGGAGAATCAGGCTCCCCACTGAGCAGGGAGCCCAATGCAGGACTCGATCCCAGGGCCCAGGGATCATGATCTGAGCTTACCTGACTGAGCCACCCAGGCACCCCATCATCCTCCTTTTATACAGAAAAGAATTATAAAATTAATAAAATGAAAAAGAAAGCACATAAATAGAACAATAAATCTAAAAAGTGTGTCTGGCAAACCAGGAAACTTGAGATTAAATGCACCATCATTTAGACTCAGAGAAGAAGAGATAAATCCTTCCAAATGAAACTAACTCAATGCACACGGTCATTCAGGTGCTGGGTACGAATCCTCAGGGAGCCATCACCTGGGGTCACAGCTGCCTGGAGATATCAGGAAGGAAATGAGGACATGCTCATGAAATCGGAAGGTGATAATGCTGCCTCTCAAAATGTCAGTGTCAACGTCATCTTGGGGATGCTTGAGTTCACAGGTTTCGGGGACTGTTGGCTGGATGGTCTTCCCTAAAACCAGCCTGGCTTATCTCTGTGAAAATGAGCTTCTCTTTCTGACATCTACCAAATGACAAACTCCCCCAAGCCCTGTGTCACCCCGGCTGCTGCATTTGCGATCTTCCTACAAGAACACGTGAGAACATATTTTAGACAAAAATGACCAACTCTGGTGACTCTCTGATTTCCTTTCAATACGATACTGTTCCCCTCTTGTTTTTAAATAGTAAACACAAGATCGCATTCTGTTTGAATAAACTGTAACAAACTCGTGATACTTTAATCAGATATTATCAATTGAGAATTTTTATTTCAAGCAGAGACTGCATTGAGTTTCTTGACTGGATAGTATTTATGGAGAAAAATTGGTTGAATATATAACGAATGTAAAGGTTTATGAGGGCATATTTATGACTAGCGGAACAAATAATTTTCATGCACTTCAAAACCACATTTTATATAAATTATTGATGTATTAAAAAAACTCCTTTTTAAATATTTTAAACAGATTCCAAAAACATTGATAAAATAGTAGTCTTTTTTCTACTTTCTATACACGCTTTAAGGTTGAAAATAGATCTTTAAAAAATGAGATTATTTGCTATTCCATTAAGAATTCTAATTAAGAAAATCTTAAGTATCTGAGTTTGAGAAGTGAATTTTGGCTTGCGTGAGAATGCTGCACTTACATCCAAACAGAGTGCTTGTAAAATCAAAATTTCTTGTGAAATTGTATACCTAGCAGTGGGCTAACCACTTTACACATCTCAGCTTTTGTAATCTGCACAGCAATACTAGTGGACGGAAACATTTATTACAATCTTCCCACAATTTTACAGTTGAAAATGGGGTCTAAAGAGATTTATTGATTTATATAAGGCCGTATAGCTTCTAAGTGTTGATAGCAGACTCTGAGTCTGGGTTTCTGAATCCTTGCCCAGATTCTTAACCACCATTTAATAATAGAACTTCCCTTTATCATCTTTAAGCTCCTCATGCAACTCCAGGGTCAAGGGGATGAAGAGAGAGAAAGAAAGAAAGAAAGAAAGAAAGAAAGAAAGAAAGAAAGAAAGAAAGAAAGAGGAAGAAAAGAAAAGAAAAGAAAGAAAGAAAGAAAGAAAGAAAGAAAGAAAGAAAGAAAGAAAGAAAGAAAGAAAGATTGATTTAAGTCAGGCTTTAATACACATTAAGAAGGAATAGCATTGACTAAACAACCCGACCTGATTTACATATACAAACCAAAGCCAAATTATGTTTAATCAATCCTTTATTGTCTATTCCTACTATGTAACAGGTATTGGTATACATAGCATATCGGATGGAATTAAACGCTATGGAGAAAAATAAAGAAAGGAAGATAGGAAGGGTTGGGATGGGATGCATTTTAAATAGGATGGTCAGGGAAGTACCTCAGATATAAGCAAAGATCCAAACAGATAGGTAATGTTGAGATCTGTATTCCTATCCATCTGATCCATCGAACTGTTATTTATTAAATATGTAATAGGTGCCCACTTCTGTATTAAACTCTTGGGACACCATGATCAACACACACCAGTAGGATCCCTATGTTTGGAGAAGTCACCAAAATCCATCAAATATTTATAAATAAATGTAAAATTAAAACTCTGACAAGCGTGATGGTCATGCACACCGAGGTCAGAGAGTATCAGACTATCTCAGTGAGGAACAACAGGTGCATGGGGCCTGTTGCTGGGGCAGTAATGGCTTAGTTGAGGGAACAGAGCCTGACTCAGCTCGGGCGCTAGAAGCTGCAAGAAGTGGACAGTCAACAACTCACTCATTACCACCCAACCGTGGAGCACATTTCCATCTTCTTATCTCAAGGAAGATAGAAACCTACCTTCTTATCTCAGTCTTACATTTTCCACATGAGGCAGATAGAACGGAATACCAGAGTGAACCCATCTATTAGTCAGAATTTCAAGAGATTGCCCAAATCTTAGAGCCAGAATTGAATTCCAGAGCTGGGCATGTTCTCTGAGCTCAAGCCAAGGATTGCGTTTGGTTGCGTGTTTTGAATTTTTTCCCTTGAACATAAACAATAATAGTTGACTGTGCGCCTAAAACACACAACAGATACACAATTTCATGTTTAGTCTGGAATTGACAAATAAG
This sequence comes from Ursus americanus, assembly GCF_024610735.1. Lineage (NCBI taxonomy): Eukaryota > Metazoa > Chordata > Mammalia > Carnivora > Ursidae > Ursus > Ursus americanus. The sequence goes on from NC_142132.1 coordinate 73,009,078, forward strand.
ATTTCTCCTCCTAGGATTTGGGGCTGGCACTTGTATGGTTTTTCAATGATAGCTCTTAAGATGAGAAATTGTAGCACATTCATATTCATATATAAGTAATTAAATTCTTCAGAGTATCAGTTTTTCCTTTTCTTTTAACTTCTTTTTTTATTTATTTACAACCTTTTAAATTGTTTTAATTCTTCTCAGACTCAGGAACCATAATTATTTATGGTCTATAAATCTGAATCTGTCCCCACATAGTGATTCATGTATATATGTCCTAGAGGTCGCCCCCAAACTGCCCTTCATATTTATTGAATTATAAACTATCTTTAAGGATTGACAGAAACATTTACAGACATTCTATAAAAAGGACTTGGTAATAAGACAAACTTGGGCTTGCTTGATAGTCTCCTTGTGCAGGTGAGTTGTAAAAATTATTTCCTGGAGAAGTTTATGTTAGACTGCCAGTTTTAACTTCATGGGGATTGCTTCCATATGTGTTGTCTAGAAGATTCCCTCCCTCGCTTCATGTCAGGCAATTCTCTCGAATTTCAAGATAAAGTTACAGGGACTCAGAAACACATGCACACATATGCCTGAAATGAATTCACATCGTCTCTAAAAACAAATACCCAGAATGAAACGAAACAACGTTCCAATTACAGTATATGTATGGCTTTGCCATTTTAGGAAAATTTAAGCTTCACTTTCTAAATCTGTATAGTATAGTTTCTACAAGCTAGCTTTTACTAGCCTATTTTAAAGAACGTGTAAAAAAAACAATAAAATGTTCATGAGTCTCTGGCTTAATAATGAATTTTTTTCTTAGAATGTGCATTGTAAACATTTTGCTCACCTTTAATTTTGAATAATATTTTACATATAAATAGTAGCTTATATATTTATAAAATATTTCATATAAGCTAATTTTATATATTCATGAAATATTGAGTAATATATACATAAGTTTTATATGTATATTCATTCTATCATGGTGGCCAGTTATGTGGTTCTCTGTTCCCTACGTTGTGATGTGCACCTCAGTACTATCATTGTTTTATATGTCTTGCCCTTTCAGATAATCTCAACAGTGTGCATTTACATGGTCATCAATAGCATATTCCCTTGTATTTGTTATATTATTCTCAAGATTTTTTATTTTCTGATCAAATAACTATTTTTAATCCTTTGGGTTAAACATATACCACTTGAATATAAGATTTGTTTACTTTATTTCAATGAGGTTTTCAGGGACCCTAAATAATATGGAATTCTTCTCCATTCCAAATTATTGAACTGCTTTGCTATCTATCTGGTGCATCTAGCTGTCTGTTGTGCTCTTGGAATGTGAAAGTACCAGACACTATGATACAGGAAACATTTCGATTTAGGACTCACATATAATATCCTTCACATACAACAGAAACACTGCAGAAAAGTACTTTAAAAGTCCCAGTGAGGATGTTAAGTTTTTTAGCGAGACTGTGCTCTAAAAATAGTATATATGAAGAAAACTAACACATTTAGAATCACAATATATGTATGGTTAAGTTACAGAAAATCCAGAGAAAGACAAATATTTTGAGCCGATGTTCTCACATTCAGGGAAAGTGCATTTGTGAGGCATAGGAAAGTCTAAGCAAATTTTATCTTTCAGCGTAAACCGATAGTCTTGTTTATTAATATTTATTGAGTGCTTACCATGCATCAGATACTGTCCTACATATTGAAGATAGAGTAGTGGTCAAATGAAGGATTGACTTTGTTTTGTAAATGAAGCTTACAGTACAAAATATTAAGTCGTGATGGGTAAGTGGCTGATGAAATTTCAGTTATCATTAAGCTTAGGCACTTAGAAGAATTCACGAGTGTGCTCACTGCAGCATATTCTAAGTCCTGGAGGCCTTCTGTATGTTTGGGGCACTGAAAGAAATTTAGTGTGGCTAGACATCAAGCGGAGACTCAATGCATGAGCCTCTGCAAGAACCGATAGGCCAGAAGAAGGAATTGATTTCTTTTTGGGGGAACAAGCAGAAGCTATGAAAGATTAGGATGAAAAAAAAAAAAAAACACAACTATGACCATTCCTTTGAGAAAAGGCTAGATTCAGATAAGAGAAAATGTGTAGATACCTAGTGGGAGGGTATCACGGTTGGCAAAAAAGAGAGGAGGACGGCTACTTGTGAATGGGACACCGTCTGCAGATTCCACAAGTATTTAGGAGTTAGAATTGACAAAATGCAATGACTTTTGATATGGATAGACAAGTGAGCAGGAGGATTCAGGAACAATATCTGGGTTTCTGGCTGATGAAGATGTATGGCAGTTCTGCTAATTGAAAACAACAAAACCACATTTAGACTAGCAAGTGCTCGTATTTGTCCAGGTTATGTGTCGTCGTCTACATAAATATGGTCTGGCTTGGAACTTGTGGAAATGTGGACTCGATGGGAAGCACACTGCGGAAGTGACCATGACAAGGTTACTTTAGGACAGACGCTAGAGCCAACAGAAAAGAGGACATCAGAAAAGGTCTAAAGAACTGCAAAATTTTGGCTGCGGTTCAGGAAGGGCACCTGGACAAAGATAAGGCAGAAGTGGTAGAAACATTTAAGGAAACGTCACAAGGCTTGTTGTTTTAGTTTTAAAAAGAAAAATAAAGTACTTTAAATAAGGAACGATATAAAAGACATTCATGGGATTAAGGAAGTAGTGTCAGGATGTTACTACAGGCATTTTGTTAATAAGCATAAAGGATTAGAAAAAGAAACGTAAAGACATCACTGTATTTTTCCTACGTTTTCTAATCATTCCTGGAATACCATATTCTATATGGTATGTCTGCCTTTTAAGACAACTATTAAAAATTAGAGCAAGCCCAGAAAATGGAAGAAAATCTGAAAATCATATACAGATGGAAGTATTGGGAACAGTTAGATTGCAGAATAGATATATTATAGAAAATATAGGTGATATTTTCAAATGTTAGTAGAGTTGCATTGTGCAAGAAAAATTAGGCTTATCCATGCAAACATAAGGAATCTAACCAGCACTCAAAAATTGTTCTCATAGGGATGTGGCCTGTGATTCATATAAAGGAAGAACATTTTTTACATTTAGCATACTTTGGGTAAATGGGATTTCTAAACAAGACAAACTTTATGCAAGGGCTTTTTTTCTTTAATAGAATAAGGCATTGGTTTGAGAGAACAGTCCAGCTTTCTTGATTAAAAGTTAACACATTATTGCATTTTGAAATATGATCCAATATGAATGTCCTTAGAAGTTGCCACACAAAAATTACTACAACAACAACAACAACAACCAAATATCAGAGTGCAATTTTTGCTGATACTGTTAGTTGCCAGAATATGGTGTAATTCAGAATGGCAAAATCAAATGCCACATAATTTAGGTTCTGCAGAGCTATTTTTTTCTTAGAGAGAAGATTGCCAAATAAAGCATCATTCAGAATGTGTGCCTTTTCCGTAAAAAGGATTCCCAGTTTGGCTGGTGGTGATTTCTTGCTCAGAGCAGAGGTGGAAGTTCTGTCCCCAGTGGCCATGGTGGAGGCAGTTCCTTTGGTGATCAGTCCTGTGACATATCTTTGTTTGTCTTCTCAGGAAGCCCAGCCTAGAGTCTGTGACCTCAATCCCGCAGTGATTCCATAATCCATTTAGAACCCCAAAGTAAATTCCTTCCTGCTTATGCTAAACAGAACAAGCTCTCTCCACCTAATACATCTTCCATATTATATTTAATGGCACCCAGAACAACCTGTAAGTATGAGTCAGCTCTTCTTCAGAGATACTTTGTTGGGACAGACAGATATTTCCCTTTGATCATTGCACATGAATTTGCCTGATTTTTTAAAAAGATTTATTTATTTTAGAGAGAGAGAGAGAGAGTGCTCCAGAGCAGGGTGGGGGAGAGGCAGAGGGAGAGGGAGAAAGAGAATCTCAAGCAAAATCCCGCTGAGTGCGGAGCCTGATGCAGGGCTCAATCTCACGACCCTGAGATCATGACCTGAGCCTAAATCAAGAGTCCATCGCTTAACCGACTGAACCACCCAGGCGCCCCAGAATTTATCTGATTTTTGACCTAGAAGAACACATATTTATTGAAATGCAAGCTGGTCAGTGACTAAACTAAGACTAGAAGAAAATCTTCACTGCATGAAGATAATGAAGTTTGCTTACAAAAAGTCATGGTCTTTAATAATAATATTTATTGCCTTTATCTTGTTATAGAAACAGTACATTGTCGTAGAATATTTGGAGTCAGGTGTGCTTGAAAATGCAGTCTCGGTGCTGCAGTCACAGACCATCTTGCCATGTGTTTCTCTCCATTTCGAAAAGACAGACTAGGGCGCCTGGGGGGCTCAGTCAGTTAACCGTCTGCCTTCAGTTCAGGTCGTGATTCTAGGGTCCTGGGATCGGGTCCTACATCAGGCTCCTTGCTTGGTGGGGAGCCTGCTTCTCCCTCTGCCTACCACTTCCCCTGCTTGTGCTCTTTCTCTCTTTCTCTCCCTGACAAATAAATAAATAAAATCTTAAAAAGAAGGAAAGAAAGAAAGAAAGAAGAAAGAAAGAAAGAAAGAAAGAAAGAAAGAAAGAAAGAGAAAGAAAGAAAGAAAGAAAGAAAGAAAGAAAGAAAGAAAGAAAGAAAGAAAGAAAGAAAAAGAGAAAACAGAACAGTTGCATGAAGTGGTGGCTATTGTTCTCAAACAGGTCAGTTACATTATACTAGCCACATTGTCAGTGGTTTATCAACCTTAACTCTCTTCATACTTAAGTCCTCAGTATTCCTACTTTTTCAAGAAAATTAACTTCTGTATAACAATGTGTACTGTCTCTTTTAGATAGAAACTCGACCACAAAATTCAGAAAGGGATATTGTAACTTGCTAGTGAATTACTTATTTCCACAGTGTCACTAGTAATGTTGCCTTGTCAGTATTATGATGAGAAAAATTCTGCAGGGAATACTCTTATTATGCTATAAATTTCAATGTTATTTCAGAATGAATAATTTGATTTCCAAACAAAGCTTGAAGCAATGACTTTTTCTTTAGGATGGAATAAGGCTTTGGGTAGGGGAAAAGCTCTTTGACTTTCTTGATTAAAGGTTAACAAATTACTTGCAGTCTTGAAATATGATATCCACGGAATGTCCTTAGAGGTTGTCACATGAAATTACAACGAAAAGGTGACAGTGTGCTTCTTGCTGATAGTGCCAGTGACTTGATTCCTTTTCAGCCGCGTGAGGTTTCTTATCTCTTGGGGCAATGATATGCTTCCGTTTATACTGCAGATCCTCAAAGCTGACTTTCTTCATGTTTCTGAGGGAGTGTCGGGGAGTTACCCGAACGAAAAATCACAGAAATACTGCTTCTTCCAAGAGTTGTTTTGGCAATTCTCTGCTGTATCGGAAGAACTAACCCAAGGGACAAAGTTCTGTCAAAATAGTAATGTCATCCTGGAAACAAACAAAAGCCTAGATCATTGAGTTCCAGCCACGTCTGTGTGACCAGTATGATGATTGCTGTGTAATATGGTGGCAATGTTCTAGAAAAGGTAGTCAAAATCAATATAACGGAGACCTTGATTATTTACTCTGTGGTTACAGATAAAAGAAATTAATGATTTTTTATCAAATTATTTGGAACATTATCAGTGAATGATTGCCTTATCAATTTAGTGACCACTGATAAGCAAATGGGAAGAGAGGCCACTGTGGTCTCTGCCCTTTTTAGTTCACTTGGTTTGTGTCAGCAAATATATTAATCAAACAACACATTTTACAACCTAAATGGTACTACTGTTACCAACGATGATGGTAATAATTATAGTGAAGGAAATCTGCTGTACAGATAGAGAACATTCCCCAGTCACTCTTGCATGCTTATCCCCTGACCTGATCTTCACGGTGGCTCCATGACACAGGACAAGGCAATGGTGAGGAAACTGAGGTCTAGTGACATGAGACAAAGTTCTGCAGGCAGAACAGTGGGGATGATATTTAGACCAATGGGGTGCATGGGTGGCTCAGTCAGTTAAGCATCTGCCTGCAGCTCAGGTCATGATCTTGGGGTCCTGGGATGGAGCCCTACGTCAGGCTCCCTGCTCCGTGGGGGTCTGCTTCTTCTCTCTCCCCCTGCTGCTCACCCCGCTTCTGCTCTCTCTTTCTCACTCTCTCTCTCAAGTAAATGAATAAAATCTTAAAAGAAAAAATAAAAAAGAAGAAAGCTGTCTTTATGGACAGACTCCGAATCACCAACCCCACAGTGACTGGTGGATACATATACACAAAAATGTCATTGATTACTTATGCAAAAAAATAAGCCTTGTCAAGTGAATCAGAATGTTAAATTCAGCCTCTCCAGCATATTCGCTCTCTGCAGGGAAAACACATTGGAAAAAAAATCCTTAAGAAGTTTAAGTAAAGGATAATCAATTAGCTGATTTAAGTATCTCCCAGGTACAATAGCCTCACCTGTGCAATCTGATAGCATGAACTGGATTAGCCAGAACTCCATACACCTTGAACAGCACTAAAATGGGCAGTCAACAAACTCTCGTGTTCTCTCTCTCTTTTCTGGCTATCATGACTGGTCGATTTTCTACAGTCACACTTTTTCTCCTTGGAGAACATAAATCATCTTTCCGCATGGCAATCAGTGAAATTCTCATATCAGAGGGATTAAGATGCTTAGCTTTACCAAACTCGTCCATTATTCACTTATTCACACTATCTTGTTTTACTCTCACTTTTGGCTAATCCTGTATTTTGGATACACATTTTATTCATTTAGGTTTTAGAGTAAGATCTGATTCTGGCTTTTGTGATCCTCTCTGTGTTGACGAGATTCACAAATGTCTCAGAATATTTTGAGAAGCTGTAGGTATGCACAAATGTTTATATTGATATATTCCTATAGATACATATTTTTATATAGATAGATAATTTCTAAGGAAGTCAGAAAATACTCATACAGTTAAATTGAATGAATAACACTTTTGTCTCTGCAGTGGGCCTGTGGGTATACATATCACTTTTTTTATATTGACTCAACTGGAGTTATTCAATTAGTATGTGAAAACTTATTCATAGTTGATTCATTTATTGAAAAAAGTGGTCTTCGGCTCAGTGATAATTACATGCTGAATTAAATTTTTTCTTTGGTCCCTTTCCCTCACCAAGCTTTAATTAGACCAGTTGGAGAATTTGAAATGCAAAGGGATGTTGTGTAGTAAAAGAGGCAAACATTTTTATGTAGTACACACTCCTGCCTTGGGATTCTCTCTGCTGACGGTTACTTCAACTTAGCTTAGCCAAATAAAGACATTTTCCTTTGGAGAGATGCCATGTAGCTGTCTACTAAACGGCTTTTTATTTTTATATATCAAAATGCCTCTTTGTTTCAACATTGGCTAGCTGCACAAATGTTACTACTCTTGAATCACTTCAAAGTAGAGTACTACCAAGGGCACCAAAGGTTTACAGTAATAGCACCAATAACTACTATTAATTAACCAAAAAATGGGATTTCACATATTCAATTTATGGAGGAGACTTCAAGCTGGTGTCAAACCCGTCACCATTTCCTCCTGGGCACATAGCCACCCACATTTTTAAGACTTCATTGAGGTTAGGAATGGCCAAGTGAGAAGCTTGCGCAGTTAACGATCTCTGATGGGACCTGAGACACTGCTTATACTCAAACTGCCTTCTCCGAAACATCTCTGTGGACTCAGGTGAGTGAGAAGCAGACGTTTACGCTGTCCTGTGACTGAGATTTCAGTCAGTGTGGTCGTTATTACCTTAAAGAGCACGTGGTCTCACACCTTGTCATTTAACTTACGAAGGGAAGATGCTGAGATTCATTTAGGGTTAGTGAGTTTCCCATGAATATTAGGCTATTCAAATGCAGATTTTCTCACTCAAAATTGTTATCATTATTAGTACTCTTGTCATTATTATTTTGTCATTTGCTGTATTGTCAATCATGGTGATCTTACACAGTATTTGGAAATCTAGTACATGGGGTCAGAGAAATCCACATTTATAAGGATTCCAATGCGTAGCAGCTGGAGGCACTTGGGAACATTGCTTAATCTTGCCATTTTGTCCATTTGTAAAATGGAAGTTACAATAGTTTTCCCCTTATAATGTTGTAAGGATTACATGACAATATTTAAGGTGAAGGCTTACCAGAATGCTTCCTATACAATAACTATAAAGAGATTGTCTGATGTTAGATTGGAAGTTCTCCAAACAACGCGTGATCTGAAAACTACCTTCTCTCTCCCTACTTACAGACTCTTTTTGTCCATCTTCCCTCATTTATGCTAAGCTTTTTGTTTAAATTCCTGGTTTTTAAATTTGGGTACATATCAGAATGATCTCTTGAGCGTTCCTCCTTTCTTATTAATAACCACTAAAGAAAAAAATAAAACACAAAATTAAAAATAGAACATCTTATGTTAAAATACATGTAAATGCAGTAGGTGATAGCATCCATAATCTCATATAAGTTACACTTTAGTTGGTAGGACATGACTTGTGGACAAAAGGTAGAATTTAAGGTTTTGAACTGGAATCACTGTGATAAGATGAGCGTGGGCTGCAGACTACCGATATTTCCGAGGTGCTCCTGTTTATCGAGGTTATGATTAGGTTAGAGACCTACCACATATTTTTGAAGTTGAAATGAAAAATACTGGAGGAAATGGAAATTAACAGCAAATAAGGACGAGGTCAGAGTGACCCGGTGGGCAGGGTGTCTATCATGACCACTCTGAGGAAGGCTCTGAGGAAGAGAATAGAAGTGAACTCACATGGCTAGGCTTCAGGTTTGAACCAACACCAGTTTACTGAGCCTAAGCAGGACCTGTTGTCTTTCTGTGGGGCGTGGTGAATGAGTTGGCCAGGTAGCCTACATAAAGTAGGATAAGCTAGGTGCCTCGTACCTGCAAACTGCCTCATCCCTCTCACCTGGTGATGAATTCAGGTCTGGAAGATGGTAGAACTCATTCTCACTGTATAGTAGCTTTTGTGAATTTCCTTGGACTTCCTGCTTTTTCCCCAAAGACATAAGCCAGGTAAAGGGCTTGGCACTGGTAAACAGGAATATTAGTAACTCTGACCTCACACCAGCCTCCTCTCATTCCTCACCTCATTGATAATGATGGCTCGACAGGTCGGGGTGTCTTTCCAGTTCTTCGGCTAAGTATTTCCTCAGGCAAGTCGTTCATGAGTATTGATAAGTGGATGGGAGCCAAGAGGGTCTCAGAAGAGGAAGGAAAGCTGTTTATTGGGCACATACAGTATGCTCTGAGCTTTACCATTTGTTTTCATTAATCTGCACAATTGCCCTACTATCACCCCTGTTAATATGAGAGAGGTGAGCTACCTCCCCAGAACCCCATGGCAGGTGGATGGGAGAGCCCAGGACTACTTACATTTTCAACTCCCAAATCTGGCTCAGCTGTGCATCTGGAGGCAGGTTATTTAAAATTTCTCTCGGGTTTCTTCATCTGGAAATTGAGAATGATGACAATACGTGTATCATAGAATTTTTCAATCAGGTCTGCATAATTTATTCTTGTAAAGGTCTTCAAACAGTGCGAGGCATACAGTAAGCCGCATCAGCTACCATGTCATTGCTATGCTGCGCCATGTTTCCTACTCACTCCTAGACCCCTGAAGCCTCCTGTCCTCTTCCTCACCACACAGGGAGTAAGTTTGATCTCAATCTGTTTGTTTTGCATTTGGTGAGTGGGAGAAACTAATGTATGTTAGGCTCTCCTCCAGGCTCCACACATAATCTTTCCTGGGTGTGTTTCCAGCGTCATTCTGTTGACATGTCACGTATTAAGTACGTAGGGTGGGTATCAAAGGCAAACTTAAATTCCTAATTCCTCCTCCTTCCTTCCCCTCTAGTTGTATTCAACTGCTTTCCGGTTTTGGTTCTTTGGTTTGTATCAAATTTTCTCCAGCTTCCAGAATTTTGCATTTGCTGTTCCCTCACTTTTGACATAAACTCTTCCAGGAAGTCCTACCTTAACCCTCTGAGCTTGGATTAGTTTCTCCACGTCTGTTGCACTGAGTGCTCACCTTAAGGGCAGGGACTGGATAGTTGTCTTCAGTTTCCTAATCTTACATTTTTTTCAATGAAATTAATATATAAAATAATTATATAAAATACTATAATTAAAGTTAATTCAAAGTAAATGTTAATACATAAAACAGTTTAAAATAAAATATTTTAAAATATTTACAGAATACTTTAACTAAACTCTCCTATAGATTCTTTTCTAAATAACCTTTCTAAATAAGAAATATGTATTTTCAAAGGACAGTAATCTATTTTCACGGAATGTATCTGAGACTATTGTGCTGTGTCAAGCTAGAAGTACTTGTATTATAGAGATTTCCACATATTTAGTAGCCTACTTGGTAAACACCATCTAGATAGTTCTAATTCTTTAAATATACAATGAAGTATATTGGTTTAATTGACTGTACCTTATTCCTGAAGACCTACAAATAGAAAATTTTAAAGAAGTCTATAACATTCATTAAATGGTAAAAATCCCATTTTTTTTCCAAACTGGTTCTTTCAAATACAGTGAAATCAAATTTTAAGCCTTTTCAAATAATAATAACTTGTGGATTCTGCATAAGCAGCATTGGTTTCAGTAATACAGGTAATTTTGTTAAACTTCTGGCTTTGAAAACAGAGGCATCTCATGACATCATGTGTCTTAGCAGTTGTTAGATTAAGAAAAGCACCATTTGGGGATTCAGAACTGGTGTCTGGTATCAAAATAAACACAGCAGGGGGGCGCCTGGGTGGCACAGCGGTTAACAGCGGTTAAGCGTCTGCCTTCGGCTCAGGGCGTGATCCCAGCGTTCTGGGATCGAGCCCCACATCAGGCTCCTCTGCTAGGAGCCTGCTTCTTCCTCTCCCACTCCCCCTGCTTGTGTTCCCTCTCTCGCTGGCTGTCTCTGTCAAATAAATAAATAAAAGCTTTGAAAAAAAAAAAGAAAAAAAAATTAAAAAAAAAAAATAAATAAATAAACACAGCAGAATCATCATGCCGGACGCTAAGAGCTCCTGATGAGCAATATTTTTACAATGGAGCTTGAATTTCTCTGAGAGAGATATTGAAAGATAATTTGTGGGAATTTTGACATAGACTTTTGATACCATTTGTGATTTCTGACAAAAATCCAAATTCATTTCAAAAGTTTGGATTTATTTAAAACTGTCCTCGAAATAAATGATTTATGGGGGCACTGGCTAAGGATCAGGTTGAAAGGATTTCTTTTCCTAACACGCTGGCGCTAATTGTATCGTGAGCTACACTCAGGTATCCCCTGATAGTACCCCTTAGATTTTGAGTTTCTGAAATGCTGAATGTCTGTTCAAGAAGATTTGATAATTTAGGATTTTTTAATAAACAATTATTAACCAAAATATTTGGCCTGTAACTTCTGAAGCAAACAAAAGTAAACAAATGAATTAAGTTACAAAAGACAGATTCATATCAGTCTTTGAATTTTGTGCCTACTTATATTAAAAAGTGGTTAACTATGTTAAAATGGTTGAGATTTTTTAAGGTAAAAAAGTTTAATCATTAAAATTAATGATAAAAATCCTTGTGTTTTTTCCCCAGTATTACATTTTCATTTGATGAATAGTAAAAATAGAGCTCATTACATCAAATACTGATGTTGGAATCATAACACCTAGAACCAGTGTCAGTGAAACTATGAAAACTCCTGAGGGGAGGGGGTGAGGAAGGAGAGCCACCAGTTTATTAACTGTTTCTTTATATAAATGTAATTGTTGGGGAGGAAGAATTTCCTGTCCCCTTCAAGATCATTCTAGCTGGACTAAGAATCAAATTAACATGAAACAAATAACAGGGGAAAATCAAATATAAGTTTGTACATACAGAGAAGCCACAGAGACATGGAAATTCCAAAAAAGCAGACAAAATGAGGTGTATATGTCATTCTGAACCAAGGAGGGGGTATGGGTCAGGACTTCAAAGGGAAGGAATGCAATTCGCAAGATGAAAAAGAGTAAATTTTGGTCAACAAATGTCTGCTGGAAGCCCAGAAACAAAGGGACAGAGAGGACATTGATCCAACAGGCCTGTCCACTATGCCTAATTCACAGTATAACATAGTTATCTATGGTGCTAGTTCCTTTTCTGGAGCAGCTTCTCTATCTAAACTCATTCCAGAAGAGGAAGTAAAGAGCTTTTCCTGCATCTGCTGGGTTTCGATTGTTTTTTAACTCAAAATAATCTCTACGCCAAGGTGGCCCATCTTTAGGCTGTATGCCCTTAGCCCCAACGATAAAGATTCAAGACCTTGGTACAGCTCGTCTACTCAAGGAGAGCCTTTCTTTTAAAGTAATGACATAGGAAATACTTACTTTCTGCTTTCCATTGGCACATTTATTTATTTATTACACAACCCAAAGGAATTCTCCCCATCTGGGGTATAAATAAAAATGCTATTGCCTACATACTTGTATTTTATTCATAATGACATCAGTGCAGCAATCCTCAGATTATCTGAATAATTTGATACAATATCATAATAATGCATACTATACTCACCAAGCAAACAGACATACTAATTAGGAAATTACATGTGATAGAACTGTAGCCAACATTTGGAATTCACAGCAATAGAATCTGAAACGCTGGGGGCACCTGGGTAGCGCAGTCGTTAAAGCGTCTGCCTTCAGCTCAGGGCGTGATCCCGGTGATGCAGGATCGAGTCCCACATCGGGCTCCTCCGCTGGGAGCCTGCTTCTTCCTCTCTCACTCGCCTGCTGTGTTCCCTCTCTCGCTGGCTGTCTCTCTGTCACATAAAAAAAAAAAAAAAAAAAAAGAAGAATCTGAAACGCTGGATCATTAATTTATAGTTGGGTCTGTTTTCCCTTTCTGGCATATGTGGTCACTTGGAGGAGAGAGACTTAAAAGTCTCTCTTTACCCTTTATTAGCCTCTTCATGGCTGCTAGACTTTGGGAAAGTCACAGTATATTAAGAGCTCGAGAATAAAAGCAGCAATTTAGTGACTGGATGAAAGGAACAGAGGCAATGAGTGCTTGAATGATCCCCCTTCTGTATGTACTCTAAATAGTTTTTCTTGAATATTTTTCAATGATGGGAAATTCATTGCCCCCAATGTGAACTCATTGCATTCCAAAATCTGTTATTATCAGTTGCTGCACACTCCAACACCTCTTTTTTTCATTTTTTTATTATGGTAAAATACACATCACATAACATTTGCCATCTTGACCATTTTTAGGTGTGCAGTCCGGTGGTGTGAAGTGCGTTAGTGTGGCTGTGCCACCGCCTACACGCAGGATTCGTCTCCTCTAGCAAACCGGAAACTGTTCCATTCCCCCTTCCCCGGGACCCTGGCAAACAACGTTCCCCCTCCTGTTCCGATGATTTGGACTACTTTAGATACTTCATATAAGTGCAAACGTACAGTATTTGTGTTCTTGAGATTTGCTTATTTTTCTCAGCACGATGTCCTCAGGGTTCATCCACGTTGTGGCAAATGTCAAAATGTCCTTCTTTTCAGGATGGATGTTATTCTATTCTACGTTTATACACATCTTGCATTCCCCTTCATCTGTCCCTGGACACTTGGGTTGCTTTCTCACTTCAGTTATTATGAATAATGCTGTTATGAACTTTGGTGTACAAATATTTCCTGACATGGAAATCATATTTTGTGTTCAAGACTCTGTTTACAATTCTTTTGGGTATATATTTACAAGTGAGATTGCTAGATCATAGGATAATTCTATTTTTTGTGTTTTTGAAGAACTGTCATACTGTTTTCTATGGCACTTGTACATTCCCACCAACCGTGCACAATGGTTTCAATTCCTCTGCGTCCTCACCGACACTATTGTTATTTTTAATAGGCATCTAATGAGTGTGAGGTGATATCTCACTGAGGTTTTGATTTGCATTTTCCTAATGATTAGTGATATGGAACATTTTTTTCATGTGCTTATTGGCCATTTGTGTATCTTCTTTGGAGAAATGTCTATTCAAAAAATTTGAGGAGGAGGGTGTTTTGTTGTTGTTGTTTTTTAAGTAATCTCTATACCCAGTGTGGGGCTTGAACTCATGGCCTGGATATCAAGAGTCCCATGCTCTACTGACTGAGCCAGCCAGGCACCCCTGTCTATTCAAGTTTTTTGCCCCTTTGTGAATCAGTGTCTGCTCGTTGTTAGGTTTTAGGAGTCCTCTCTGTCTCCTGCATACTAACCCCTTATCAGATATATGGTTTGCAAATATTTTCTCCCAGTCACTAGGTTGTTTTTTCACTCAGATGATGCACCATTTTCAATTATCATCAGTTCAACTTTTCTATTTTTTCTTTTGTTTTCTGTGCCTTTGGTGTAATATCCGGGCTGTGTCTCTGGATCTACAGTGAGCCTTTTACAGATACCTTATAATTGGATCTTGTTTCTTTTTGATCCATTTTGCTCTCAGTCTTTTGACTGAAAGTTTAATTCATTTACATCTAAAGAAATTAATGATAAGGAGGGACTTCTGTCATTTTATTGCTTGTTTTCTGTATGTCTTAGAGGTTTTTTGTCCCTCATTTCTGTCTCTTTTATATTTAGCTGATTTTTTTAGTGAAGCATTTTACTTCCTTGCTTATCTTCTAATGTGCATATTCTATAACTATTTTCTTTGCAGTAGTCATGAGAGTACATTTAATATCCCACTTATAACATTCTAATTTGAATTTATGCCAATTTAACTTCAATAACATATGAAGCCTCTACTCCTTTACAGCTCTGAACCCACCCCTTTCAGTTACTGAATTCATAAAATTACATTATGTTTCTAAAAACATAAACTAATAATTTTTAATGCATTAATCTCTTAAATTATGTAAAAAATAGTATGCAGTTACAAACCTATGTTACAATAGTACTGGCTTTGAGACACCTGGAGGGCTCAGTCAGTTAAGCATCTGCCCTCTGCTCAGGTCATGATCCCAGGGTGCTGGGATCGAGTCCCACATCGAGTCCCACATCGGGCTCCCTGCTCAGTGGGGAGCCTGCTTTTCCCTCTGCTGCTGCTCCCCCTGCTTGTGCTCTCTCTCTCTGACACACACACACACAAAAGTAAATAAAATCTTAAAAAAAAAAAAAAAAAACAATAATACTAGCTTTTGGACTAGTAATTTTTAAAACTTTTATTAGTCTCTTAAATCATGTAAAAACAAAAAGTGGACTTATGGGCAATTGTTTTAATATTAGCTTTTTCCCAAAGAGGGAGAAAAGAAAAATAAAGGTTGGGGGGAGGCCCCAGTTCTTTGATCCCCTGGAAACTGCTTTAGTCAAAAGTTGAAGTGTTTGACACAACGCAGGGGGAGGTATGTAGAACAGTGACTGCCACCTCTGTGCCTGCACTTCCATGATCAGCAGTGACCATCAGTGATGAGGACACAGACCTTGCAAAACACAGCATTTGGAAGACAGGTCCTCATTGCCCACTCTGGCTCCTACAGGCTGCGGACAAGCTGCTGCAGGAACACACACACACCTGCCTGCCTTTGGGCTACGCTGGGGGAATGGTTAGCTGCTGATGAGTTAAGAAATGGAACTGACTGAAACCAACTGTAATTTACAGCCCAAACCTTGTCCTGGAGCGCAAGTCATCAATGGCCTCCGGAGTTCCAACTAGTCATTTCAGATTATCTGCCAGTGAGGTTGTTGCCTAGTGGGGAGAGGGACTCCTGGTGCTTCCTACCTCCCCCATCTCTGCAGGCTCCAAGTTCTTTTGAATTAACTTTCAACTCTATAAAATGAGGATAATGACAAACACTTTGTCCTCACAGGATTAATATAAGGATGAAATGAAATAATGCATATTGTTAAAAAACAAAAAAATCAACTGAATAATCTAAAAGGTTTGGCTTTCTTAAACAATTCATGCATTGGATAACAAAAGGAGCTCCATCAAGCCATAGAAAAGAAAAGTTTTTAAAGGCAAAGAGAGGGGCAGAGAAAAAGAAATTACTAGCAAAGAGTGCAGTGTTCTAGCCAAGGTCTTCCTCCTAAGGGGACCGGAAGCTGTCTATCAATAAATTTCCTACTGATGGCCAGGAAATTTCATGTCAACTGGTTAAAGTTTACCAGGGCCGGGGAGGTTGAAAGTGCAGTTAGGTTTGATATTAAGTCTTGGTTTAGGACCTTAATATAAGTGACTCATCTCAGGCTTGTGATTTTCTTTTTAACAATATAAAACATACAAGGTATACAAAGAAGAGAGATATATCTCTATGACATTATTCTTATTATGTCCAGTATGGTAAATAATATAATTATTTACATATGTTCACTTTCCATCCATATTAGTCTTGACCATGTGCCTTGCTTTGGCCAATAAAATATGAATGGAACTGGCATATGTCAATTCTGAACAGAAGATTTAAGAGACAGTATGTGGTCCTATTTCCCATTTCTTTCTGTCATCTGATCATTAGTATTTAGAAGCTGTGCCAAATGCCTGGGTCCCAGAGTAAATATTACATGAAGTAAGGTTACTGCCAGTCTACCATTGTTGACTTGGCATATGTGCGAGAGGCAAACCTTTGTTATTGTAAGTCAAAGAAATGTGGGGACTCGTATAATATCACCATATAAACTAGTCTCTTCTCACTGATACCCTCTTCTCCCATTGGCAACTTCTTACCATTGTGTGATTACTGACATATTTGGGTTTTTTTTTTTAAGATTTTATTTATTTGTTTGAGATAGAGAGAGAGAAAAACAGAAGCACTAGCCAGGAGAAGGGCAGAGGGAGAGGGAGAAACAGGCTCCCCACTGAGCTGGGAGCCTGGTGAGGGACTCGATCCCAGGACCCCAAGATCATGACCTGAGCCGAAGGCAGATGCTTCACCGACTGAGCCACCCAGGCGTCCCAACATGGGGTTTTGTTATTCTACACCTGCCACAAAAGAAGGAAATAGAGGGCCCTTATCTGAACGGCGCTCTGAGAGTTTCAGTTACAATGTGGAGGTAAGACTGAACTTGAACGTATTGACCACCGAATATTATTTCCATGAAATATTCCCAGGTAGAATCAACTTAATCATTTGCAAACTAGGAACTGTGGTTATTTCCCTCTAGCTGAAGCAGACACAAGCTAAGTAAATTCAGTATATCAATGTTCAGACTAGTATGGGTGACCTCCTGATGAGTTGTAGAATTCAGCACAATGAGGCGTTGGGATTAAGTACTCTCCTTATAATAAACTAAATAATGTTGGAATCTAAAATATAATTTTTAAGGTAACAAGAATAGTTGCAACTTACAGATATAAAACTGAGTGGGTTCAAACCAGCATATGCTATGGGAAAATTAGGTGGAAGTTATGTTAATAACAGAAGAAAAATACTGATGGTGTTGATTGAGCTTTTAGAATATGCCTGGTTTGCCTCTTGTCCTATCATTCAGTTCTCTCTGCAAGCATTGGAATTAAATGTTTTTTAAATTTCATGTTGTAGACAAGGCTTAGAAAAGTTATGGAAGTTGTCTGCTTTTACATAACTGGCTAGTAGAAGATTGAGGCTATGTGCCCAAGGCTATCTGACTTCAAAGTCAAGGCCTTCTTTATTTACTTGCTTTGTTTACTGTCTCTCTAACATAGAACAGTAAGCTAGTCTGAGAATTCACACATTTCTTAGGGAGGATCCGAGACCCTGGATTACTTTATCAAAGTGTCCCTTAAGGATAAAAGCTTATTATGGTTAATCTAAGCCTTGCATTTTTTTAGGAGGTCCTGCTCTGCTACATAAGTATTAAAGTGACTCCATCTGGTGTGGCAAAAAGGAAGACCGTCATTACGTATTTCATGAGCAGTCTCATGTGATTTATGTCTGTTATGTAATATCACTCTAGCTACAGGTATAGATACATGGATTTAGGTGTACAGATAAAACCTCCCCTAATAGTTCCCTCCTCCCTGCCAAGTACACATTGTATATGGATGAAACAATGTCAAATGATCCCTTTCCAATTGTTCTGCTCCATTTCAAAGTATTCTGATATTTAAAGTATATTAACGCCAAGTCATCTGAATAAAAATATTAGAGCACATTTTAATTACTGTCTGTTTTATTCCCTGCTCTAACTTTAATACTTGGAATAGCGCCTGACATACAGTAGTGTCTGGCATTTTTATTTATTGAATGAATGGGCAAATAAATAAGCTATGACGATCAATTCAGTTTGCAAGTGGTCAACCATGGAATTTATTGGCTATCTGTATATGTCAAGAGTAACCTTACCATTATTGTAGCTGGGTCAGTATATGCCATTTACCCAGGAAAATGGGTCCACTGTAGTTCATGATATGCTTTTGCGTTTTTGGCTTACACTAGAATATAAGCATATGTGCCTAAGGTCTAAGTGGAATGTCTCACGGGAGGCCATCTTCCCAGGGAATACCACGGATAATCAATCCATGCTTGGAGTCTGCTCTTTTCCAGGGCAGGAGTAGAGGGATGGGGTGGTTGAAGGTTTGCCTCTGGAACAACTGTGCCGGTCAGCCATTTATCCCTGTTTGCCCTGTCTACATGCACACTGGCATTTACCTCAAAACAAAGCATTCCATAAGGAAGTGAAGGCAACTGCCTTAGGAGACCTACAGAACCCTGGGTGTTGCCGTCACTAAGTACTCTTGATGAGGTATCAGCAGGATGGGGGAGTCCTGTCCCTCCAGCTGTAGCCAGCTTCCTGCCCCATCAGTAAAGTACGCCTCCTCCGTGACAAGCCTGTCGGATGTGAACAGAGGAGCCACTTAGATTTTCCATTCAGGGGAAAGGCGTCTGAGAAAAGGAGCTGCGTACACCACCGTGAAGGAACCACGCTCCAGCTCCCTGAGCAAAACTACCGCTTTGAACATGAAAGCAATTTCATACACTCAGGTAAAAAGAAATCCAACCGCATAAAAAAGAAAGTTAAGTAAACAAACTGCTCTGGAGGGGACGTAATTTAAGGCATGTGAGAAATTAAACACAACGAAACAAAAACCTAATTCTTAGCCTTAGAGGAATTTGAGAAGGTATTGTACATATAATAAAGAATGAAAAATATAACACAAAAGAGTTAAAAAAATAAAATATGCAATTTCTATGTTTTTTAAATCAAGAGATGGGTTAAAAGCTAGACACTAAGGAATTTCACTGAACACAGATCAAAATCACAAGTACTTGAAAATAAGAATAATCTTCAATAACTTAAAATTATACATTTCCAGAGAGAAATGAGAAAGAGAGATAAGAAAAGCCAGGAAAATGACCAAAGATGTTTATAAAACCTAAAGAAAGTCATACAGTTTCAAATCTGGCAAATATAAAAATCGCATATGTACCCACTATGATGAAATGTTCAAATGCCAAAGATTTAAAACAAAACAAAACAAAACTTAAAATCCAGAAAGAGGGGCGCCTGGGTGGCTTAGCCGTTAAGCGTCTGCCTTCGGCTCAGGTCATGATCCCAGGGTCCTGGGATCGAGCCCCGCATCGGGCTCCCTGCACAGCAGGAAGCCTGCTTCTCCCTCTCACACTCCCTTGCTTGTGTTCCCTCTCTGTTAAAATAAAATAAAATAAAATCCAGAAAGAAGATTATACTCAAAAAGAGCGTAATTATCCTATTACCCACATAGGATATTTAGAATGCCATGAGAGTAATAACTTCAGTAGTTAATTGAAGGAAACTGAGTCTTAAACCTCAATTTATATATACAAATCACCAATCAAATGTAAAGATAAAATTAAGGGCGTGTAAGGAATCATAAAATTGATCCTCCAGACACAGTTTCTGAGGAATAACTTGAGAACATATTCCAGGAAAGCTCCTGGAGAAAGAAGAGAAGGAAGCTGGATTTTGGGATTTTGTCATCCTCACCCGGGAGCAGAGGGAAGGGAGATGCAAGGACTACTGTGTGGATGACAAGACCGCAGACAGTCTCTCGTGGTTCAACAGGGGAGAGAAAAAAAGAGGGTTCTGTGGCAAATGGATGATTAAGAGCAGGATAGCTTTGAGGATATGATAACAAATCATTGGTTTTTGTCAAGAAAAAGAAAGGCCCTTAGAAAGTCATGAAAAAATATATAGGAAGTAATGCTGTCAATGAAAATGGAAATAAACATGGCATGAATTTGATCAACTAGTGGAATCTGTTTGCTTTTAAGCCAAGGAAACTTTTCTGTCAATTGTTCTTGAGTTTATGACATTAGCCTCTGAGAAAAGGAAGCACAGTCCCGGCGCCACTGGCTTCCACAATGATCAATATTTATACAGTCACGTTGGTATATTTCCTTTTGGTTGATTTTCAACTTTGGAATCAATCAACCAAAAGAAGGTACACATAGTCAAGTTTATGGGAAAAAAAATCTGTGTATCATTCCCAACAATATAAGGAGACAGGTACAGTTGATAAGTGAGGAGGACAGAGTGGGAAGCAGCAATGGGGAGAGAGCAGAGATCCTGTCACCTGACGGTAATACATCAGAGACACAATGCTTACAGTTTTTAGCAAAATAGATCAAATCGTAAGTTTATTATTCCAATTACCAATGTTACCTCTAGGAGGACTAAAAATGTCAATATCTCTCAGAAATTGAGGTTAGGAAGAAGGAGGTAAAGTGAACATCATGAGCAGAAACCTCATATTCCGTAACAGGGGTATCTGAGATTGTTGAAAGAAAGAAAAAGAATAAGCACATTGTTTAGTGTGTGAAAAGTAACGAGGGGAAAGAAAATATGAATAGTTGCCAGCACTGGCCTCTGAGAAGGAGCTATAGGAACAGAAGGGTGGGCTAGAAAATGGTATTTCCCATTTTAAAATCTGTCCAAAACCACTTGATGTTTGGACAGCCATGAAGTGCATTTTTTGTTTAAAAAATATTTATATTGAGAGAGACGACCTTTCGGTATGGAAGAGCTTGAGAACATTGACTTTGGATTCCCTAATTGGAAAATAGAAAAAGGGCATAACAAAATGGTGTTTAAATGTGGAAATGCCAGCAAGAAATATGCTGTTTTTTGTAAAAAGAACTCTGACATGTTCATAAAAACCTCACCTGGACTATTACTGACAGGCTGATAATTGACGGAATGGTCTCACTCCGTAACTTTGGACAAGGCCAGTAATAAAACCAGTAAACCAAGAGGACGAAATTGCTTCTATGTCAGTGGCTTCTAATAGGCATAAAATCAGACTGAAAATGGTTATAACACTCAGGTCAACACTGTAGAGTGCTTAAAAACAGAAGCCCACACATTTCTAGCTTTAGGACATTGCAGTAACCTTCTGCCCTAAAACACAACCCTATAATTTGAAGGAATCAGTATTCTTAGACAGGTAATTATCAAGCTATAAAGAGGAATTCATTCGATGTCTTTGAAAAGTTGCTGCAATCTGGTTTTATATTTGGGCAAATCGTATTTTTATTAGAATTTGTGGGAGGAAAAAAAAACAGAAGAAAAAAAAGAAAAGAAAAGAAAAGAAAAGAAAAGAAAAGAAAAGAAAAGAAAAGAAAAGAGCAATGGGAATGAAATCCCAGCTGAAATTGCTCGAAATTGCCTTTCAGTTGGCTGAATAAATTTATTATCGATTTTGCCCTTCTAGAAGAATGAAAGGTTAATGAAAACAATCATACAGCTTTCATTTTTAGGTGCAGAATATGTAATACACAAATGCCTTGATATGTTTCTCCCTTAAAATATGATAGTGTTTATACATCAACTTTATGTGCTGTTATGATTGGGGCTATGTCATGCCACAATATCTTTGCTTGCAAGACCTTGACACATTCATAATACTTTCTACTTTGGATTCTAGGTTGCATTATCTAATATGGAGGACTATTTATTTTGAAGGTGAAAAGAGAAATTTTTTTCCATGTCAACTGGGACAGCTTGGCAGAGGAAGACATGGAAGTAGTTATTTTTTTTTTTTTATTGAGGATAAACAATAAAAAAATATATGGGCAAATTCAAGTTTGTTATTAGCAATAATACAGTGATTTTTTTCAAAGAATCTACTGATAAATGATGGAAAGTCCCATGCATTTTATTATTTGTTGCTGTTTTGTCTAGAACAAAAACAGAACTCTTTTTTTTTTTTAAAGATTTTATTTATTTATTTGACAGAGAGAGAGACAGCCAGTGAGAGAGGGAACACAAGCAGGGGGAGTGGGAGAGGAAGAGGCAGGCTCATAGCGGAGGAGCCTGATGTGGGGCTCGATCTCACAACGCCGGGATCACGCCCTGAGCCGAAGGCAGACGCTTAACCGCTGTGCCACCCAGGCGCCCCCAAAAACAGAACTCTTGAGTCATTCTTTCAAGATCATTATCCATATGTTTTTCTCATATAATCTTTTTCAACAAATTTGTTCCATATTTTTCAAGCAAGATTGTTGTGGATGGAATGAAAAACAGAAGTAGTTATTTAAGAACTTCTGTAAACTAAAATTATTTCATCCACAAATGCCCAGATAATTGAGGAAATATTTATTTATTAGTGTATGTACGTGTATATTGGTTAGTTGCAGATTATTACAATTCTTCATCCTAGTTTTGGAAAAGTCATCTTTCTAACTTAGAGTTAGCCTTGGTTATTTATATACAATTCTCAAAATCATTAATTTATCGCCTCTTCAGTCATTAAAGAAATGAGCCACAGCTCTCTCAAAGTTCAGCCAACTCATAATGAATGAAAGTGACACTCATCTTTATCTGTGAAAATTTTCCCCCAAGCTCATGGCAATTTCCCTAAAAAGAGTTGGAGGAGGGGTAGGTGCTCTTGGAGAGTTGTGGACCACGGCACCTTCATAAAATTAATATTATTTTGTGAAAACTGTCTCTTCTTGCTGCCTCCCCTCTTTTGATTAAATCCACTCTTACTTTTGACTTTTATACAGAACCATTCCCATGGAGCAGAGGAACCAGCTTGGATTCCCCACAGTGTGGAAGTAACTGTAGGGAAATTCAAACAGAACTCGTTTGCTAGAATTCCCTTTTCCATCATTGATATCCAATTTCACGTAAGAAAGTCAGTGATCTTGGTCGGCTATGTAATTGGTGGATACTGAAGTCCATGAACAAAATTATCTAAACATAATCAAATCATGAAAAACTGAGTAAAGGAAAACAGTTATCTGGGTCAATATTGAAAATATCTACCCACACCATTCTTTAATTTACCTTTAACTGAAGTTTTTCCTGTGTAACATTTGAGAAGCAGATATTGACAAAATTGGCTATAATATTTGGGTAGACCCTGAGATACAATGTCTGAAGCAAAGAACATCAAGTAATAAAGTCAATTGAATGCATAAAATGGGTGGAGGCTAGTGGGGGAGTTACAGTCCCTTCTCCTATTTACCGACCATTGCTGCGTGGAAACGCTCACGCCCACAAAGGGTATTTGTGGTTAAGTGCGAAGAATTGGAAGTCAGAGAGTTCCTGCTAGGCCCTCGTGGTGGTGAACATATATTTAATGACAATGATGTGCCCAGCACTAGCTAAGGGCTCTACCCTGCACGCGTCATCTCACTTAAATCTTACTTTATTTTTTTCTAATCCAGTGGTTGTATTATTAACTTGTTTTAACGGTGACAAAACTAAGTTTTATAGAATTCAGCAAATTGTCAAAGACCACACATTAAGTATCAGAGCTAGAATTTGGACCCATGTTTGTCCAATCTTAAGGTCTGCATCCTTAAGAGTGTGCTGTGCCGCCCTTCCCACTCACCCCCAACCCACTGGACAGGTCACCTCCCAAGACCTGCTCCTTCTGTGAGCTCGATTTGTGGCTTTTGGAAAGCACTTTACCCAGGTTCTCAAACAATGATTTTAGACATCCATTTTGGTTCTAAGATTCTAGATCTGGTCATGCAACCATACGGTTGTTTTAGCAAGGATGATTCTAAAATGCATGGGTTCGCTATATGGGGATGAACTTAAATCAGCCTCTGGCTAGACTGTCAGCTCCCAGAGGGCAAGCTCAGTTGCTCTGATGTCGCCGTAGCTCTTCTGAGGGTGTGCTGTGCACAGGCAATGCCTCCGTGGACGCTGTGGCTTCATTACCACACATTCAGCACTTCAGGGGCCCTGGTGACCTTTGTGGCACGGTGTTGTGTATTTCCTCTGGCATTAAGTGGTTGAAATAGCCATTAGAAAGAAAAACGATATTTTCCATTTTTCTCGACATTTTCAAGGACATGGAAATGAGGGTGAGGCCTGGCAGCGCTGCGGAATGAAATGTGGTGATTCATGCAGCAACACTGGGGCGGCGGGACGCTTTTGTACACCTAGCGTCAGGGAGAGTGAGAAGAGTGTACTGATTCGTTAGTCAATAACAGCTAAACCCGGGAATGGTGTTTTGGTTGTTGACAGAATCAGAACGCGCTATGGGCCTCCGAGGAGCACTGTACCCCTCTGGTCCTTCCT